>NC_063205.1:12605698-12665698 GCF_017589495.1 Alosa alosa
TGAGGGAGTGGTTAGGAGGATGGATAGGAAGAGAGTAAGGGAGAGAGAGAGAGAGAGAGAGAGAGAGAGAGAGAGGAGGGTAGGGAGGTTGTTTATGTTCATCAAAACTTCTCCACCTTTCGAGTTGTTGGCACGGCGAGGGGGAAGTTCCAGGAGTGGTGACAAGCGGGACAAGATTTGGCCCATTTTCTCTTTCCTATCCTACAGCGCAGCTCTCCCTTTTCTCTCTTCTCTCATCGGCCCAAGCTCCTGCGTGGCCAAGCTGGGAGGTCCCTGCTGTGTGGCGTCGGCCAGGCAAGGAAAAGTTTTGCATCATTCCACCTCATGATGCCCAAGCTGCAGAACCCACCTGGAGCCAGAGAGGGTCTTGGCAGCCACGGGCGGAACCACAGCATGATGGACTGAGCCTATCCGCATTCTTCCTCCCTCTCTCTCTCTCTCTCTTCCTCTTTCTTTCTCTCTCTTTTTCTCTCTCATTCTCTCTTTCCATCTCCCCATATCAGCACAGCACCCTCAGCCTCTATGTGACATGGAGCCAGCTTCACCTCGCCTGGGCCCTTGTCCCCTTCCCCTGCGTCCTTATACATTATAGAGACTCATTGTGGGGGGGACTCTACAGTTGCAGTAGCTGCAGCTTTACTGGCCAAATGGGTGCTCACATACTGCACAATGTGTGTGTGTGTGTGCGTGTGTGTGTGTGTGTGTGTATGTGTGTGTGTGTGTGTGTGTGTGTGTGTGTGTGTGTGTGTGTGTGTGTGTGTGTGTGTTTGTGTGTGTGTGTGTGTGTGTCTGTGTGTGTGTGTGTGTGTGTGTGTGTGTGTGTGTGTGTGTGTGTGTGTGTGTGTGTGTGTGTGTGTGTGGTGTCGGGATGCCCTCTGTGGGGTGACATAATGTGGCTCACACCGCTAGCTTATCGCTTCTCATGCAGACGCCTTCTGTGTCTTTTGAAAGCCGAGCCCCGGCTTTGTTTGTTAATGCTAAGGATTTGAGAGGGGGGATGCGCAGCCAAATGTCAGTGGAGAGATGGAGCCAGTGCGGATACACACACAGCACAACACAACACAACACAGCGCTGGGCTGGGCTGGACTGGGATGGGCATAGCTGAACATGGAGGGTTCAACACTCGGGGATGAGGCCCATCCCCAAAGTTTCAGGGCGCCCAGGTCACCAGAGAGAACGTTTTCCTGGCTGAAATTAGCCAGCTAATATTTCTCCTGCAATACACTTGTAATATCAAAGTAAGTAAGTAAGTTAGTTATGTAGCACAATCTTCATGCACAAAGTGCTTAAACATGTCACAGTAGGAATCATGCTCAGACAACCGATGATAGGCGAAAATGATTTAGACCAAGTCAAAAATAACATCGATACTCAGTGGCAACATTTAACTAGACAAGTACATAGAAAAAGGAAGTAATCATTAGCCAAGCAGATTAGACAACAGGGACAGCAGATCATTTGACAATGAGCAAACAAGTGACGTGACATATTTTGCTTCAGCAGTCGAGGTCACATTAACCTTGTTTAGCTGTGTTCATTCTGTCTGATTTGCGTATGCACATACCATGGATCTGTCATCTACTGTAAGTCTGCCTTACTGCCAGCCAAATTCTCTCCCATTTCAATAAGCGCTGTATATTTCTCAGGGTGTTACCAGGCCATCATTCTCCCTAGCAGTGGGGCCGGATCTATATTAAGAGCGAACAGATGGATGACTCCTCTTGGGTCACAGGGAGAGCAGGTGCCTTTGATCTTCCATCAGCTCGAGCCCAAATGGAGGCAGAATCTAGGCAGCGAGACAAACGTCTGTGGCCATGGCAACCGTTCCAAATTCCACAAACGCTTGTCGCCACGGCAGCGATTTACCTGTAGTCAAGGGTACATTTTTTGATGGCCCCTTTTTATCTACTATGGTTGTAATCAAACCTGAGCTTATTTGCTTGTTGCGCAAAAGGAAAGACTGTGGCATTTGGGGGGACAAGGAGGAAGTGTTGCAATAAAAACAGATCTTCCACAACTTGCTGAAGAATGTTTTTCAACTTAAAAGAAAAAAAACCCCTTAGCCTCATACTTATTCACCTTCTATTAGCCGGAGTCCGTTTAATCAAACAGACAAGCATCAGAGCGGGTAGAAACACTGGCAAGAGATAGAGAGCATTAGGGAGAACAGCACTGCTTTAGAGTTGGGGGAGTAGAGAGGGGTGGGGGGGGGGGGATCAATATTCAAAATGTAAAATGAATGTGACTGGACCAAGAACTTCCCATCAAATGGGAAAAAGAAATGAGATATGAAAGATGACCTGCCATAAAATCCGATATCCCACAATGCCATCTGTCAGGCCCTGGGAAATAATGACAACAGCTAATGAAGGTTGAGGCTTGCTTCAGCAGAACCTCCCCCCCCCAAACACACACACTAAACACACACACACACACACACACACACACAACACATAAGTGAGATGGTTGTCACCAGGCTGAGTCAGCCAAAAAAGAAAGGGGAGGGTAAAACAAAATGGCCGCCGCGTGGTACCAGGCTGATCTAGCGCTGCTTGGGCAACACTCAGTGCCATGGGAGGCCGTTCGGCTCAGTCACCGTCAGAACATAACCGTTGGGTGAGTCATAAGTAATGAGGTACATTGGAAATCTATTTTTATGTTGCAGACCTCTATTGGCCTGTGTGGTACTTTCTTACTCATCTATATGAATATTCCCCTTTCATTCTCTCTCTCTCTCTCACTCACTCACTCTGTGTGTGTGTATTTAGTATGTGTGGTTCATGGACAGAACACTCGTGAGGAGGTCTCTTTTATAAACCCTTTATCATCCACCTACACACATACATGCTCTCTCCTTCTCTTTCAAAGCCACTGAAAACCTGTCTCTATCCCTCAACTCTTCATGAAGGTCTCTCTTTATCAGGCATTCCTGCAGTCATCACAAAGGGCTCTGAGCCCTTCGTCCTTGTGTTCCCAAGTGTGTCAGGACATGTACAAAGCAAGGCGTGAGAAAGCTGTGGGTTGTATAAGAAGTTATACAACAGTTATACAAACTATTTATTGATCTGATTGGAATAAATGGATTGACAGAGTCATGATGAGTGGCGATTTTGGCGATTTTTGAACATTCCTATCTTGCAAAGCAAGAGAGCAGTGATTTTATACAGTAATGTCACGTTTAGCAGTTATTGAATGAGATAATTGTATTGAATAAGGTGAATGTTTTTTGCATGAGACCTATACAAGCAAGTATAAGTGAAGTGTTGAGTTGCTTGGCGGCATTGGTAGCAGATATCGCCATGGCAGTGATTACCTGCAGCACTTAGCCTCCAGCCTCGGCCTTTGGCCAAATCATGATGATATCTGCAACCAACGCCACTCTTGCTCGTGCCGTATTGCTTATATATGCTCGGTGGTTGATTGCCATGTTATGCTCAAACTCACTCTGTTAATATGATTATGTATGATTAATGTGTTTCCTAATGACAAACATATCCTATAAACACACACACACACACACACACATACACACACAGAAGTACTGTAATTATTTCAGTTACTAAAACAATGCAATAGAAGGATGCATACTCTCATCTGTTCTCTTCCCATTGTCACACTAATTTAAACAAAATACTTATTTTGCCTTGGGAGAAATGGGATCTTTTTTTTATTATTGCATGCAAATGGAAGCTAAATGTATTGTCTTACAACATTTGTTAACAATGAGTGTGCATGTGTGAATGCATATGTGTGTGTGTGTGTGTGTGTGTAACCAAGAGGATGACTGGATTGAAAATGCATTGTGTGACAGGAGAGGTAATTACTGGTGCTGTTAGCTTCTCACTGATGCATCTCCCTTTGAGCTGCTCTTTTGTGCTACACGCCTAAGTATGACCAGCGCACCAGTTGAGCCCTTAAGCTCTCCTTCAGTGCTTAAACAGTGTTGTGGTGACAACCAGGGGCACAGCTAGATAATTTGGGCCCTATGACAGACAATAATTCTGGGCCCCCCGATAATATATAGATAATATATAGTAATTAAAGGTCTTTGGGGCCCCTGTCAGTGCCGGTACAATGCTTAATCGTCTTACACCCCCAACCATCTCATCAACAATATCTCTGCTACCCCATCTCCCGACACTGATGCAGTTGGGGAGAGCTCCATTTGCATTTCATTTGTAATGTTATGATATATAATGTACATATTATAGGTAGGGTTGATAGTTAAACAGCATTACAATATAGTGGCATTTACAGTATATAAATGTGTAATAAAATATATGATTGCTTTTTGCACCAATGATGAAATGATCAATGGTGGAGGTAGGTGAATTAGTGCCTATATCTCTATACACAATGTCTTACATAACAAAAAACAGACAGAGAAATTAAAACAACTAATAAAAGTAAAAAATATATATTTGCCAGTTAAGGTATACCTAGATACATGCATGTGGCCACTGATGTTAAATTGCATGAATTGGAAATGATCATTGTCGTATAGCTTCACACAAATGACTTTGAACATACAGTGGGCATCGCTTTCAAATGACCACTTCAGTCGCGCATTACGAGGCGTGAAGCTGCGTGAAGCTTTAGTACCACTTTCAGCCACTGTGCGTCGCTCTGCCACTGTACATCGCTCTGCCTGCCGCCCCTTCTGAAAAAGCAGGAGACTTGTCGAGAGTAATCCCAGCCTACGAATTCAATAACAAAATAAATCATGCATAATTAAACATTACCTCAATTTAGGCTACTTGGGTATGTCTTAAAGGAGAATTCCGGTGTGATATTGACCTAAAGTGTATTGAAACATGATACCGAGTGTGAACGTATGTCTCATAGCCCATCTCGGCTTGTCCCCTGCACTCCAAAATCTGGCGCTAGTTAGCCGATGCTACCAACAGCTTTTTCAATAGTGGTGCTTCGGCATCGGGCTAGCTATGCAAATAAATCACTGTTTTACACCCATTTACGAGGCTCAATGTTGATAAGCGATCAGATAAGCGATCAGATTCCAAAAATAATTCAGTGGAAATGCATGGATTCCAGTTTCTTCCAGTAGCAGCAACTGGAATCCATGCATTTCCACTGAATTATTTTTGGAATCTGATCCCTTATCATACCTGTTCATTCTTACTGCGTTGCTTGACTTATCATGACTAAATTCAAGATGGCTGCAAACGCTTAAACTTCGCGGAAGATACTGTCTGTATAAATGCCTTGTAAAGTAAACTACCAGTGCTTTTTCAAAGTTCTCAATGTCTCGCTTTTAAATGTCAGGGCCCTCGAAGTCTACCAATGAAGTGTGGAGATACATTGAGCCTCGTAAATGGGTGTAAAACAGTGATTTATTTGCATGGCTAGGCCCGATGTCCGGCACCATTATTGGCTGTTGGTAGCATCGCTAACTAGCTCAGATTTTGGAGTGCAGGGGACAAGCCGAGATGGCTATGAGACATAATGCTCACACTGGTATCATGTTTCAATACACTTTAGGTCAATATCACACCGAATTTCCCCTTTAAGGCTTGACTACACGGTGGTAACGAAAATCGAAATCAAATTTGCTGTCTACATTATTGTCAGTGTTGGGGTAACTACGCTAAATCAAAAACAGTGGTGTGATAATTGAGCCAGTAGAGAAATAACTGTTCAGAATTAATCTGTAGCCTTGGGTAGGCTTCTGCAGAAAACAATGTTGTTGCCGATTTAATACTATCTGGCTTACGCTTTTAACAGGCTACGAATAGAGGCTTAAGACAACTATGACCCACGCTTTGGTTTCAGAATTAATTTGCCCTACTTCTTTACTGCAATGTAGTCAATTGACTGCTTGACATGTAATTTTTATTTTTCTGTACAATAAACAAATACATCTGCTTTATGCCGCAGAAATTACATTCATATTTGGTTGACTTCTGCAGACGCCAAAAAAAACACTGCCAGGCCATCCTTAAAATATTTTCGCTTGCGTGAACTCCAACCTAATTCTGTCAATTTAGAACCACCCAAATATTTATTTTTTTTCCCTTTAGTCCGGACCAACTTGCCGGGTTGTAAACTTGGCGCTAAGACCCCAATTCAATTTTTTTTTACTCTAAACAACCAATACAAATAAAATACTATTTATTTTAGTAGGCCTAAGTATTGTGAATATAAATTGCCTACATACAAATGTAGGCTCTCTTAAATAAAACCCTGTGGCGGCCATCTCTACACCATTGGTTTACGATGTCACACTATGGCCTATACACTTCGCTTCATTCACACAAACATCTCTCACTAACGCTTTATTAGGCTACTTGGCACGAAGCTCTGGAAGAACTGTGCCCAGATATGATAGCTTCAGCTTAAAAGTTCTACTAGGAAGACTTCAGAGTGTAGCTTACTCCTCCCATGCTTACACGGAGCCAATCTTAGCTTTGCCTACTTTGGAAAGCCCTGCAATCTGATCATTCACTCATTCAATCAGCTTAGCCTATAGGAATTCAGTGGGCTCTTTAAATATGTACCACCTAACACTGCTTCTGCTTCTCAGCACGCTGATTTTGACATCCTAGCTCAGGCTTCCGCGCGGACCTGGGCTCTCTGTATTTTTACATTCACCTTCTGCCCTCAGTGGCTATATTTGTTACAATCCTATCACTCGCCAAGCTTGCGCGCTTGTTCAGACCTGTCGCCCTTCCAGTCAGGGCCACTGCATGTCGCTTCATCGCTAATCTCTGCCTATCGGAGCCAGTCACGCCACGCTGTTGCAGCCTTCAATTCAAAATAGCCTACTGCCGGGTCGCCCCCTCGGCGAACTCTGTTGCAGGCCCATGTCGCTGCAACAATTTCTCAAGCTTCAGCGCCTGGTTGGTAAGGTTATCGTTTCTCTTCCCAAGCTCCTCGAGCTGAGCTACACTCTACCCAGTCATGCAACCTGCTTGCCAACGATATTTGGCGGCAGCAAACTGACTTGTCTGACACGGTTTAACTTTCACTTAAGCCTCCTTACATAATTCCTGCTGATTTTATAATCCTTGCGATTCGTGGCTGTAAATTGCTGGCCTGCACCACGCTGCCGCTTGAACCCAACCCTGTATTAAGACCTGTTTAATTGATGTTCTACACTCACTGTGGTTATCTCGATGTCTACCTTGGTTGAGCCGTCAAACCAGTTGTCTTTTTGTGTAGCTCTTAATTTGCCTCGCTGCTCGCTGGGCTGCATAGGCTTTAGGCTAGGCTACTGCGCCTGCTGGACCTTCGGTTCAGGTATCACTTGTGCATGGCTGCGGGAAGCCAGTTCATCGCTGTATCTGCTTAATCATCTGGGATTAAGGCCCCATACCTTCTGGTAGGAAGTCTACACGGCCTTCCTCGGGTGATTCTCTGCATGCACTTGCCGCTGCTCAAACTACTCTCAGCTACCGCTGATCTGTGATGTCCCAGGTATGCGTGGACGTCCCCCCGACATTTTCAGCTATCTGGGTTCTCAATTTTGGGGGTCTTACACCAAAGCTCGAACCAAAATGACGGGCACCGCCCATGGTCATCAATTGCCAGTATGTCACACAAGCTATTATCTAGGCAATAATAGGTGTTTTTTTCAATGCCCGTGATATGTCAGTGTTCATGAGCTGACACCACAGTGTGGGCTCATGCCCACATGGTTGAGCTTTTAATTAAGAAGCTGTGTCATTTATGTATGTAACATATCCTTCTAGCGCCTTTGTATGGTTAAAATGTCTTTCTGATTTCTCGTATCGTGTATTGGGTTCCTAGGAATTCTATGGCAGGCCTCACTTTGCTCACTGCCCACCAGTGGGTCGCTTCAGCACTCCATATATTGGTTTTAATGGTTACCGCTGTTCATGATTATGTCGGTAATTTTACATTTTGCTAGTTGTGGTTTAAATGGTGGCCTATGCTGGAAGTTCGCTGATCACGACTACCAACGTAGCCGCTGGCTGGTTGTTTTACCGATGACGATGCTACATGTCACCTGTCTAACCACTCCTTCCTTCTCTCGCAGGTCAAACGGAGCGTCCATCATCACTGGCAGACTCAAGTCTCCTTCAGGCCAACGCCGCTCTTCATGCACTCTCTTTAGACAACGGGTCTCTTTCGTGTCCGCGGGATGTCAGCCCATCTAGTCACGCCATCAGTCACATTGATTGCTGACTTCGAATTGCTGTTTTAGCAGGATCCTCTGCAAATAATGTGTACTCTAATTTCCATTCCTCCGCTTTTGCCTTGGCTGTTTTGTTTTTGGCAGATATGCTCACCCGATGTGATCGCCTTCAGGGAGGACGTGCAAGTTCCTTTACATTCTCCTCCCAATCTTTAATTTGCTAACCCTGCAGGTGCATCATGCCTCCTCTTCCGCTGAGGGGATGCAGTTCGTCAATGGAGAAGCAGTTCCACATATCACACTAACATCTACTTTCTTACAGGGATGGCAGTGCCGGTTCACAGAATCACGCAATCGTGTGGATCATGTTTTCCAGTTCATACTGGAGGGGGTCATCCCTCCGCCTTCACAAATCCTGGCACCAGCTTTTCGAGGATATCTCCTCTTGTAGCACGGGCTTAAAAACTAGCCTTCCTAATCCCAGCACTTATCACCTGTCTAGAACTGACTCTTGACTGTGTAAAACCGCACTCACTGATGCACTTTTCGTTATTTTGCTCTACCTTGTAAATTGTTTTTAATTGCACCGCATTGTGGGAGATTGTTTTAGCTTTAACCTGTTTGCCGTCCACGCTGGTCTAGGTTGCCCTAGACGCTGGTTGCCCAGCTCACTGTCCAGGTTGCCTTTGACGCCGGTTGCCCGCTCATGACGCTTCGCCTAGGTTGCCCTAGACGCTGGTTGCCCAGTTTGGTCCAGGTGGTTCTGGATGCCGGCTTGCCCGCCGGCCATGTCTGTCTGTTGTTCTGACGCTGGTTGCCCAGCTCATGGTTCAGGATACCGCTTATACGGGTCAATGTTAACTGCCTGATTCCTCGACTTCGATGCAATTGATGACACTACGCCTGTCATCTGTTTAGATCGCTTCTGGCCCCGCTATATCAGCTACACATATATTGGTTCCCCGCGATGCAAGGGGCAAAAGCTACGCATCATCATACTCCTTGCCAGACTCGAAGCTCTCCCTGAGCAAATGCTTCCGCGAGAACTCTGGATTCCCAGGGTACATTGTCAGTCGCTTTGATTAAAAAATGTCCTGGCCACATGGAATGTCGCGGAATGCACACCCTCCACTCACTCAGGGGCCAGTGCTTGCGATGACTAATATAATTTCTGCATCCAGTTGGGCGATATGTATTGCTTATTCTCTCCTCATTGCTACCTTTTACTCATTGTCTCTCCAGCAGCCAGTTCTAAACTGTGTACTATCCTGCCACAGTGGTGCAGCTGGTATAGCAAGCTCACAATTAAGTCATTCTCAGAGCTCCTCTGCACTCTGAGATGCATAAGCACCATGGTGGTACCCCAGCACTCATCTGTTCGTTGTCTTGTCATATTTCAGTTACATATGTTTCTTCCTCCTGTCACATACAGGCATGAATTGTCCTGAAGTCCTTTGTTCACGCCGCAAAGGTCATGCTTCCCGTGCATTACTGATGCTGCTCATCTTATTTTGGGGGCTTTCCAAGAGCAGGTGCTAAGGTGTAGCTCACACGATCCATCTTGGCCTTGGGTCTGCAGCTCATGCATTCATCTCACTCTAGCCGCTGCAGGTGAGCTTATCGAACCAGAACACACATCTGGCTTCACAAGCACTAGTCTTCTACAAAACTAGTCATAATGCTTATCTATCCTAAATATTAAAACCACATGACTTCGATGCTAATATACTCAAGCACCCATATCAACTAACCCATTGCTCCGTCCCAAGCATCTGCAACCACAAGCTCTATTCCCCTGCATTGATCCTGAGTACATCATGTTTAACCTTTAACCCTAACCATGTTTTGCTTCCCTGGTCCCCGCTCACTACCTTTTAAACTACGGCTCACACTTTTACCCGGCCTTTCAGCAGCCATCTAGCTAACGCGGTTGCTTAAATGTAACCTCTCAAAGAGGTTCACTTCTCACTATTCCGCATCGGCGCAGCCAAGACTGCCGGCCAAAAAGGGCTATCCACGTCATCCATCAGGATGCATCAAACTAACTCCTCTTGACATTTTCGATGCTCAGAAGTTGCTCTCCCATGTTAACTCAGGTACCCCATTTTACCTTCACAAACTCCTGGTGGCGGTGGTTAAATTCTGGCATTCGCCTTTGCACTAATTTTGAAACATATTGGGCCCCAGCATGCCGGTAGCTTGTGGTGATTTAGTCTCAGCCATGGGCATGTTGCCCTTTCACTGATTGCCCAGCTCGCTCGACGCTTTGGTTCAGGGTCACTTCCCGGTCGCCTCGTCATTGATGCACGCCTAGGTTGCCCTCACACTGGTTGCCCAGTTTGGTCCAGGGTTGCCCTGATGCCGGTCGCCCGCCATCACATCGGTCTAGGTTGCTCTATACGCTGGTTGACCAGCTCATGGTTCAGGTCGCGACCGCGACGGTTGCCCGCTTTCGTGGACGCTTCGCCTAGGTTGCCCTAGACGCTGGTTGCCCAGTTCGGGTCCAGGTTGCCCTGATGCCGGCCGCCTGCCGGGCACGCTGGTCTAGGTTGCCCTAGACGCTGGTTGCCCAGCTCACTGTCCAGGTTGCCTTGGACGCGCGGGTTGCCCGTTTCATGACGCCGCCTAGGGTTGCCCCCAGACGCTGGTTGCCCAGTTTGGTCCAGGTGGCCCTGATGCCGGGTTGCCCGCCGGCCATGTCCGTCTAGGTTGCCCTAGACGCTGGTTGCCCAGCTAATGGTCCAGGTTGCCTTGGACGCCGGTAGCCCGGCACGTCTCGTGGTCTAGGTTGCCCTAGACGCTGGTTGCCCAGCTCGCATAAGCACTAAAAGTCCAGGTTGCTCTGATGCCGGTGGCCTGGCTCGCCACGATATGTACTAGCTTTCGCCGCCGTCACTGGGCTTCCAGATCGCGGAAGTGCTTATGGTCCAGGTTGTTCTGGACGCCGGGTTTATGCCCGCGCGATTGGTCTAGGGTTTGCCTAGACGCTGGTTGCCCAGCTCGGGCAAGCTTCTAAATCCCACTAAAGCCAAAAGCATGCTGCGGGCCCCACTACAACCCTAGGTTTATGGTTAACACCTAGCTACTTTAAAATTTGTCGGCGCCCTGGCACAACGCCTTCACCCCGCCCAGTCATGCTGTTTAATTCATCTTGTATGTATACTAATGTCTCTGCTCCTCTCAGAACCAGATTATTGAGTCACCGCCTGGCGGCATCATCACTCATCCTTTTGGGGTAGGGTTCCCCCCTGCCTTCATCCATCGGGTAGGAGACGAGATCCGCCATCGCTGGATCGATCCGAGACGGGCCTACGCCAAAGACTGTTACCTATTCAGGACTCTATCATGCTTGCATCCAAGCCGCCTTTACTAATTAAATCGTTAACTGATTCTATTCTGTCTACTGAGTCTTTCTGGTAGAAATGATAGCTTCAGCTTAAAGTTCTACTAGGAAGACTCAGAGTGTAGCTTACTCCTCCCATGCTTACACGGAGCCAATCTTAGCTTTGCCTACTTTCGGAAAGCCCTGCAATCTGATCATTCACTCATTCAATCAGCTTAGCCTATAGGAATTCAGTGGGCTCTTTAAATATGTACCACCTAACACTGCTTCTGCTTCTCAGTACGCTGACTTTGACGCCCCTCCACCTCCCGCCCAGCCACCTTCTGCCAGCAGTCCACGCCCATCGGCACGGCCCGCCTACCACATCTTCCTTCAGCCACCGCCACCAGTTGGTCCCCGCCTCGTCAGGGGGTAGGGTTCCCCGCCCCTGCCTTCATCCATCGGGTAGGAGACGATCCGCCATCGCTGGACGGATCCGGTGACGGGGCCTACGCCAAAGACTGTTACCTATTCAGGACTCTATCATGCTTGCATCCAAGCCGCTCCTTTACTAATTAAATCGCTAACTGATTCTATTCTGTCTACTGAGTCTTTCTGGTAGAACTTTCTCGGATCTTTCTCCCTCTAGTCTAACGGTGACCGTGGTTGAATAATTGAAATTGGTTGTGGTCTATTCTGCATTTCAAAAATATGGGCTTAACCCCGATTCGAACTCTTGACAGGGGACTGATAACTGCTGCGAACGGCAGCTGTCATCAGCCGCCTTAACGCACTGCGCCAGAATTGACGGGCGGGTGAATAGGGATAAATAACAATAGAGTACACAACTGTTTCACCAGTACATTTAAATGACTTGACTAAAACCGTGCATAACTGAGGTACACCTGTTATCTGAGCAGTCTGTAGGCCTATGTCCTCATTTTGGCAATGCGAGGACGATATGAGTCCGCTGTATAGATGTCCGAAGTCAATGATAATGTTTGAAAACCACTGGCTCAGAATCACAATCATTTAACACACGACAGTTAGATACTTCATCATGTTCCCATGCCTACATTTTGGTGAGTAGCATAGAGATCGTTAAAACAATAAAGTATGGCTCTCCGCTTGGGACATCGAAAACTTATATTTTAATAGGGTAGACTATCGCCGAGATGCTGACTTGCAAGACACCAGGGCCATATTCACAAAGACTTTTATCTTACCACTAGGAGTAGGTTACCCTAAATAGCAATAAAAGATTTTTGCTATAGGAGTTTCTCTTATTAAGTTATTCACAAAGCCTTTCAGACCTACTCTTAGTAAGGGAAAATGACAACTCCTGAACAGATTCTGGAGCTGAGCGTTCTAGAATCTTTGACTAACAGTCTAAGAGTGAGTGAGTCTTCGTTGCTATGGATGACGTCATTACTCATGCACGAGCTTGACTGAAGTGACCACCTTGATTGGCTGATGATTGTAACGCTGAATGATTCCAAACACCTTTCTTAATGATGAGTGGCAGGTGACGGGTCTGAGAATGCGCATGCCACACAAGGACAGAAGATGATGAATAACTGAATAAAAGGCCTAGCCTAAATTAATCAAGAGTAAGGCAAAACAAATAGCCTAGTAGCCTAATGAAACATACGGATTGATGTAGTATCTTTGTAACACTATTAAATTAATCTGTTACTATGCCTATGCCTACGTTTGCAAAAGAGAACATTTTAATTTGATTAACAATAATGTTACATTTAATTTACATGTTGACAATGAGTAGCCTAGTTTTGGTTGTTGTTAGTGGCATTATTGTATGTTAGTTATGCCTACAATGCAAAATTGCTTACTCACGATTGGAAGCTCCTGTAGCCGCATAGGATTTCAAAACAGGCGAAATGCCACAAAACCGGTTTGTGAATAGGTCTGTGAGTTAGGAGTGTCACAGCTGGTGGGAAGGTGTGATTTGTTGGTGGCAGGGCCGGATTAACTGGGCACAAATGTCTGATGGCCCCCCCTGCCCCTCAGTCAACGTGAATCGGGTGGTCAGTTAATTGGCTATGCCGAAATAGTTTTCAACATTTTGAATATTAGTGTCGGGTGAATTAGAAAATGTTCTCAAAGTAGCCTTGAGTATGGCTGAAAGCTGCTTGGGATCCCCCCTGTCAAGCAATGTAACCATACAAACGCGCGCACTCATTGTTTCAAAAGGAGTAAATTCGGCTTTGTCAGAACTGAGCTGTGGACTACACGGCACGGCATGCCCAATTCAAAATAAATTAACGCAACGCAACACAGACCCCGCTTCTCTCGCGTCAGTTATTGACATGAACGAAACACAGAACCCGCTTCTCTCACGGCAGTCACTGACAGTAGCCTAGAATAAATGCATGGGGGAAAAAACTTCCCCATGACAAAGACATCGTAAAACACTGAAAGTTAATATTTTGTCACTATAACATACACCTGTCCTTTGTCAAATGTGTTATGTTCCAAGTAGCCTAGTGCGTTAATTCTGCTTCATAAAGTTGAACAAATACATTTGCTTATTTCACAGAAAAATATAAATAGCCAGTTAGGGTCTACAGTGCAGAGGGCTATATGTCTTGGTTCGTGTCTGTTAACAACTCATTGCCGTGAAACGCGTAGCCTATCTCGCGGTTGCATCCATTACAAACGAACATGCAATGTGAACGTCTGGGATTGGGAAGAGCACTAAATGCTCTACTGAATAAGCACAAAGTCAAACCTTTAAATGAAAAACACTCTTTAATAATCAAAAAAATAAACCGCTAATGAAGTAAACTTGTGACCATCAAAAATCGTTTATCGCCTGTAACTGTGATAACAGGACGTAACAGGAAGGCATTTGGCTGAGCAATGGAGGTTAATATGCTCTATATTTGGTCCAAATGATGTCTGTCTATCATCGTTGCACTCGGAGAAAACCAGAATGTTTAATTTGTCCTGCGTTTCTTCTACGGCTGCAAACGGGATTCATTCGCAGTTAACCAAATATTTCTTTATTATGGCAGGGAAGGCTATTAAATTATTTCTAAACCAGTCTGCTAAAGTCTGTAGTGAAGTCTGTGTAGGGTTTTCCAGGCTCCATTTCTTTTTACGAGACACCCTGCTCACTTGAGCCATCTACCGGTTGTTTGGGTTGTTGCAGCATCTCACTGGGAAAATACAAATTAAAGTCGCGTGATACCGCGTGATCCCACGCGCGGACCGCAAGTGAAGCTGGCCAAGTCGAAGCACTGCCCACTGTCACTTTTCTCCTCATTTTTTCTTTTCTTTTCAATATTACATTTCTCAGAAGTGAATCGTGTGTGGTGTGTTTGTGTGTGTCAAGTCAAGTTTATTTATATAGCACATTTCAGACACAGAGGTCATGCGATGTGCTCTACAAAAGCAAACAGTAATACCAAATAAAGGCACAGAAGGACAATAGTCAAAGAATAGTTTAAAAAGTGAATATCATAATGTAAAAGACACAAAGTAGAATCATTTTAATTGTGTGTATGCGTGTGTGTGTGTGAGAGAGAGATACACACATACACACCACATACACACACACACACACACACCACACACACACACACATGCATATATGCATGCACACACACCATCTATACATATAACAATATTACTCTTGTTATTTATGTCTGTTAATTCTAAATCCTCTATACCCACCCCCATACTGATGCCCCCTTCATATGTGTTGTTGTATGTTACTATCAACAATAGCTTTGGCAACAATGTTCCCATACAGTCATGCTAATAAAGCACCTTTGAATTTGAATTTGAGAGAGAGAGAGAGAGAGAAAGAGAGAGAGCAATGTGTGTGGTGTGCACCCCACACATTGCATATGTAATGATATGCCTGTTTGTCATTACATAAAACAACACCCGCGGAACACATCAAGCCGACACAACAAACACTCTCCAAAAGAACAGCAGCTAAGGAGGACACCCAACACAGTTGACTGCCAAAGGACTCAACTTTGGTGTCCCAGGCACCGAAAAATATTCCCATCATGCAAAACGCATAATCCACTTACAGAGTGCAGATTCCAGGTTAATCTCTTTTGTTTCAGTGGCTGCCCCCACGTGCATTACATAAATGACATGGAGTGGGGAACGTGTGTGTGTGTGTGTGTGTGTGTGTGTGTTGGGGAGATGCTTTATATTTCATGCCACCTGTGTGTATGTAAAGTTAATGGCCTCTAAAATAAACTGTCAATCTGTGACAGCCCTGCATGTCATGGCTGCTGAACACACAAATCTTTGCTTTCATTTTTTCCCTGTCTTCTCGATCTTGTTCTCTGCACTTATTTATATATTTATTCGCACTGCCGACAAGGAGAGGTGTTGTGGTTGCTCACACACAGATTCACACACACACACACACACACACACACAAACCAGGGCTTTGAACCGGTTCAAGGAACGGAAACGAAAACCAGGAACTTTTTGTATTTTACAGGGAACAGGAACGAAACCGGAAACGTTATTATTTTTTATGTTCTGGAACAGGAACAGTTATTTAAAAATAATGGTAACCGGTTAATAGCGTTCCTCAAAGTTTTCGTTGCCTAATTAACTAAAAAAAAAAAGAAGTTATTATTTTCCTGCGCACGTTACCATGACGGCATGAGGTTCACTTCCTGTGTGACATCACATCAGACATTCGCTGACTGAATGGAGAGAGAGCGGTGTCGACTCCACGTTAATGATGGACTAGCGAACATTTGGCTAAATGGTGCCAACACCTCTGTTTGGCTGTTCGGCATATTTTTTGCATTGTGCAAGGCAATTTACTCTCGTTAGGCCTAATGTCAGTCACAAATCTTTGTTTTTTTGTTGTTTGTTTAAAAATGCCAGGTTGGTATAGCCATTTTTTTAGTTTTTGCGAACTGTTAAATGTGAGCCACTGTTATTACAGGCTATAATTAGTAGGCTATGTTTGTTGATAAACAATAGGCCCTACCTGATGAAACAGGCCTAATTGCAAGTAGGCCTAAGCAAGACAAAACAAAAGACTTGTTACGGTATGAGTAGGCCTACTGGATGGCCTTTCCCCCCGACAGTTGGAATTTGTTGTTGCCCGAGTGGCATAACCACGTGTTTTAATAATGTGGTTACGATTGTGAGGAAATGTTCTCTTTTAACAATAAACTACACATTTGAAATAATTGTAGGCCTATTTAATTATTATTATTATTAATAATATAATTATTATTATTTAATAATAGTTGTAATATTATTACATTTGGTTTAAGCTGGATGAGAAAGATGTGACATAATTCTATAGCATTAAACAGCTGACAGGAACGAAATGAACGCTCCGGAACAGTATTTTTGTTCTAACCGGGTTCGGGAACGTCAGTTTATTGGTGGAACTCATAACCGGAAACGTTATAATTCCGTTTCTGTTCGGAACGAACCGATTGGAAAAAAAATCGGTTCAAAGCCCTGACACAAACACACGATACACACATACTTCTACCTTTCCAACAGGTATGCACACACACACACACACACACACACACACACACACACCTCAAGTGACCCTGGCAACTACTGCCATCAAACAGCGGATTTCAAAATAGATCCATTTCATCCTGACAATTTCCAATTCCAGTGTGCCACTGCTCCATGCATGGGGAAGGTCATTTGCTGTGAGAATCACTCATGTGTATGGGTCCGAGTCTGCATGATGATAAATCTGCTGGGAGAGAAGAGCATCGACACACAGAGAGAGAGAGAGAGAGAGAGAGAGAGAGACATAAAGAGAGAAAGAAAAAGGGGCATAGAAACAGAAGGCCAAAAAGTCAGGGGAAATTCTAAAAGAGGGAGATAGGGACTGAGGGAGGAAAGGAGAAACTTTGGGAGTTGACAAAAAAGGAGACACTTGATGGATAGATGGATATAGAGAGGGAGAGAGGGGTGGACGCAGAACAAGAAGGAAGTGGAGAAGGGAAAGACAGCAGAGGGAAGAACAGGAGACGAGAGAAGAGTGATAGAGATGAGAAAGACAGGAGTGAGTGAGAGAGAGAGAGAGGGGCTATGGAGAAAGAGAGAAAGATTGAGAGAGATAGATCAAGTTTGCCATGTCACCATTAAACTGATATTTACATTGCAGCTGCTCTGCTGTCGACTGAGTGATGGTGGTGTATTTTTTGGGGGTCAAGAGGCAAATGAGTGATATTGAGTGGAAGCCTGAATATTAAACATCTGCCACGCATGGACAGCACACTCATCAAAGGATGGGAGAAGAGGGCAAACACTTATTATCAGTAGACATTAGCAGTCAATGTTAGAAAAGAGAGATTCATTTGCTATCCTTCTAAATCAAATTAATGTAAATGATAAAAGCTGCTGGCAAATTGCCCTGATCAGAAGCCAGTTTTTGTGTGTTACGAGGTGTGTGTGTGTGTGTATGTGTGTGTGTATGTGTGTGTGTGTGTGTGACCATGTGAAGATTCTGGGATATTGATGTTGTCGCATGGGCACTCTGACCAACATAGCAATATATCTCATTTTTCTGAGGTCAAACAGTGTGTTCCTGTGGACGGATTTTAAACAAGTGACTCAGAGGCTGTCAAGCCACAGAAACATAGTGAGTCTTTGGGTGCCCGGCCGCAAGACCCTCGTTTATATAACTTCTATTCCCCTCTCTCTCTGTCTTACTATCTCTTATCTCTCTTTCTCTTACTCTCTATTTCTTTCTTTCCCTCTGTCTTCCTCTCAATCACTCTCCTGCTCTTTTCCTCTCACTCTCTCTTTTTCCTCTATCATTCTCTCTACCTCTCTCTCTCTCTCTCCCTCTTTGTCTTTGACTGGTGGTCAGTAGCAATGATAAGAGCAGGAATGCAGAATGGGTGCTGTGGTGGGAATTGAAGTGAGCCATGACAGGAGGACCAGGGAGATAGACACTCCCACGTGAGGGAGGGGCCCTTTTGGATGTCATGGGAGGACAGGGAAGTGGGGTGTTTCTGAGAACAAAGTGAGCGTGGCTTAGCATCGTCCTCCTTGGCCCAAATACTAAAACAGCGCTGGGAGACTAACAAGATTTTATTCTCTCTCTCTCTCTCTCTCTCTCTCTCTCTCTCCTAATGGATGATGCATCCCAAGGGAATATGTCGTTAGTCTAAGCTCTTCATCTCCTTCTTTGTTATTCTGCTCAGAATGTTTCATTTCAAATTTGTACCATCAGCTGTCCTTGGGAATAACCCACGTGTAATGTACACCGAAGCAATCATCCATTGGTTTCACTATTTTAATTGACAAAAAGCACCATCAAAAGCAATTTCACTGTGCAGTAAAAAGTCACAATCATGCATTAATTAAAGGGATACACAAGATTTTCTTTGTTCCCACTGCAAGCAAGATTTCCCCCTGTGGACCCAATCTCGAATTCCACCATAGAGTTAGTCCAAACAGCTTAGCATATGCTAATTAAAAGTTAGCCAAGAGGGTTTTCTTTTTTTTTTTTTAAATCAATCTTTAAAGCATTTGTGCATGGGTTGCACATGTCCCTTCAAACAAGGGGCAAAAATGAAGACTTTGTAGACATTATATTGTGCTTGCACAACCAAAAACTGGAGAAAAATTGTGAAAATAAGTAGAGAACTGTTTTGTCCACCATCTCAGCTCTTGTACAAACTCCATATCCACTAAGAAAACCAAATGGAATTGCAGTGCAGTCCCCTCATGGTGGTCTGGCCATTTACATTCCTACTTTGTCTTTGTTCACACTCTCAACAAAAGCCTACAGGTACAATTTCAATTAATTGGTTTTATATGTTTCTTTATTGATGCCATTGTTGTGTGTTTATGTATTTGTTTATTTGTTTTGTTTGTTTGTAGATTCCATTCCATTGTGTTGGCGAACTACTTTAAACCCCACTTTAAATCCCCCCTACCTCACTTCACTAAAACAGATGAAAATGAGAGTGTGTTTTCCACAACTCCTAACTTTATTGCCAAAGGAAAACAGCCTCGTGTTTGCTGTTGACAAAGCTCAATTGATTTACCTTGCCAGTGATTCAAAGTCAAGTTGCAACTTGTCTTGCTCAATAGCCAATTATGCCCAACAAGTACTGTGTCACAACCACACGCACAATCTAGTGGAAAGACACAGAAGTAAATGAACTGGAGTCAATAATGATGCAATATCATATGGCTCTAAGCTGTCATCTTGTCAACAAATATACTCGCTTTCCAAGGAAATCCACAAAGCTTGACATATCATGGGCAGATTGAAATATATGAGCTTGTCATCTTGCTTTTGGAAACATTGGACCTGAAGCCTGTATATGTTTTAGAAATGATATCTCTTCTGCATCATTCTTAAATGTTTTGTATTGTTTTATATTTATATATTTGTACTGTGTTGTCTCTATGGACCTTTGTGTTTTGCATAAAGTTGATTGATTGATTTATTGGTTATACTGAGTCCTGAGTTAGCTTTTGTATCTCATGATGGGCTCTGTACTAAGGTTCATTTGCAACGGCAAAGAAGCAGGAGATTCTAGAAAGGAAATGAGAACCTGTCCGTAAAGGATTAATACCACCAAGTGCACTGCCTGTGTGTGCGGAAAATAAATTCAAATGAATGAAATTCTCAGTAAGATTTTTTAATCAATTCTTCTCTGTGAAATTAAACTAGAGGGTCTGTACTGCCTCTGCATGTACTGTATGCATGCAACATATGCATGCTATGTATCTAAAATATTTCCTAATTCTAAACATTTTATAATTTAAAACATATTTTCTCAATCAGCGTACTGAACATAAATGAAGGAAGGCACACCATTCATACACATATTTTTGTCCCTGTGCATCATCCATCGTACGATTATCATAAGACAATGCCATCTCACTTCTGACACTAATAGACATAATTCTCAGTGTAGCTTAATTAGCAAGCCCCTGGCCACAAACGTGTGTTGTTTGGCATCCAAGGAACACAGCAACCCCCCACAGCAACCCCCCTTCTGAAAAAAAGTCCACTTGGCATTTAGTGGGCTACCTCCATGCCAACACAAGAAGGGTCCAGCTTATAATGCACTTCTGCTTTCCTCTTGGCTCCTTGGCCAGGCACGGAAAAAAAAGCAATCTCCGAGTTTCCCTGGAACCACTCCGGCCTAGATCACTGGAAAGATCTTAAGCTTTATTCATTAGCAAATATGCCTCCCTCTGTTTGCAATTAGCCTGTTTTCTTTTCCCTCTCACACCATCGACAGAAGATCACAGGGAGTCCGACACGTTAAGCACGGAGGGCATGCAATCCACTGGGGACAGATAGAAGGGAGAGAGAAACAGAGAGAGAGAGAGAGAGAAAGAGGGGGATAGAGATGGAGAGAGAGAGAGAGAGAGAGAGAGGCTGTGTGTGTGTGAGAGAGAGGGGTTTGGAGATACAGAGAGAAAGGAAAAGAGAGAAGGTGTATTTGTGTATGAGAGAGAGAGAGAGAGAGAGAGAGATGAAGATGGAGAGAAGGTGAGAAAAAGAGGACAAGAGATGGAGAGAGAGAGAGGGAGAGAGGGAGAGCCTTCCAGACAGAGTGTGGATCCAGCAAAGGGCCAGCAGAGAGCAACTTGTCTGATTAGTGCTGATTAGAGCTTAATTGGAGTTCTCCAAAACAAGATGACCTCTGCTTTGTTTACTGATGGGATTAATCGTGGCCCGGCAGAAAGAGGAGGAAAGGAATGAAATAAAAAAAAAAAAAAAAAATGGGGAGAGGGAGGGTAAGGAAATCCCAGCGGAATGAATTCCGTCCTCATTATTTTGAGGCCCGAGCAATGACTTTGCAGAGAGCGCAGAAGGTGCATTTTGTCCACAGTCACACTGATTAAAGTTCACATTGACTGTGGCAGTATTGGCCTCACAGTGCATTAGCTTTCAGCTTGTATGTGTGGACTGAAGGGGGACAGAGTGATGAACCCTTAAGGAAAGGCCGCTGAGAATGCAGTGTTAATGAACTTTGAATCAGTGACACACACACACACAGACACTCTCACATACACACACACTCACAGAAAGACACACACACACACATGCACCCATGCAAACATTCATACACATACACATGCACTCACTCACACACACACGCACACACACACACGCAAGCTATGCTTCAGTTACACTGATTATTCTTGGCTATGAGATTCACCACCCAAGAAAGATTGGGCAGAAACTCATTTATTGTTACATGTCATTTCTTATTGAATTCCAGTTTAGAGAATTGGTTTGCTTTGCTCAAACATTTGTTTTGTTCCTGTTTATCTGCTCATTTTGGCTGATGTTTTCTGACATCAGACTGCTCTGGTTAAGGAAATGGCGGCCCACACAGGGGACAGTTACCGCTATTTTGTGGCCTCCAAGAACTCTGTGCAAACAGACATAGCGTCACTCAGCCTGCGACACAAAATGAAAAGTTCCTGGAGGAAACCCGACTCGAACTCGAGTGGACAGGCAGGCAGACAGGCAGGCAGCGGGACGCAAGCAGATGCTATTGGAATGCATGAGCGGGTCCTGGACGTAGTGTCCGGCGCGGCTCCCTTTGGTGTCTAGACCCTGGTGGTGACACTTCAGAGCCTCCGCATCCCTCTCCCAGACCCTTCTGAGGGGGCTGAGTCATCGCATGACTCAAGGGAGCTGGGGGAAGTGGAGGATGGTGGGATGGGGGTGGAGGAGGAGGATGGATGGAGGGAGGGAGGAAGGGAGGGAGAGAAGGAGGGATGGAGGAAGTCACCAGGTTTGCCTGAGATTTCTTCTGACATCCGCTGACTTTCCCTCCAGCCACTCTGATCCCTCCCCTGGCTGCTGGCGGAAATCTCTGTCACTTGTTTATCTCAGTCAGGAAGGCATTTCCACCACCAACACTCTCTAAGTGTCTGAAAATAAACCGTATTTGTAGTATAGTGATAGGCTTGATCACGGAGAGAGCCAAATAGCAGACATCTACATTTTGTGAAACTGGAACAATCACTGGAACAGTATTGGGAAATTTGAGTCACAAGGCACAACATCAGGAAAAGCAACGGTTCCTCTTTAGGCCGGCTGCAGACTGCTGGCGTGGCGTGAGCGTGGCGTGAGCGTGGCGTGAGCGTAGTGTGGCGTGTCAGTTGCGTGGCGGCTGCGTGGCATTTTCTATCTCTATTCACACCAGAAATGTGTCTGGCGCGGCCCTTCTACCTATTATAACATCTCTTCACTGTCTCTTTCAGAGGCGGAGTTAGCCTGGGTGTTCCCATGCTGCCTTGCGCGCGATTTGATTCACGCTGCTAAGGCAGCCTGGAGACCATGGAGCAAATTTTCGCCTGAGATAGGGAACCAATCACAGAACAGGGGGGAAAGCAAGATGATGATGAGCTATGCACAGACGCATTTGATAGACATCCGTGGCACCCAATAAACGGATCTGGGCAGATCCGAGAAAATGAACGTTTGGTTCTCAGACCACGTCTCATTGAGAAGTGGTGGCGCTAGCCAGGCTAAGGCGGAGTGGCAATCGGGACGGTCGGGAGTTTTCCCGGTGGGCCGGCCGATGAGTCTGTGCGGTGCGGGCCGGCCCATAGAGCTTTTATCGCGGCTGTACGCGGCCATCGACCTGATAGATGCATTAAAAATTTTCCGCGAAAATCTCCGAGACCACTCGCTCACTGCCTATACAGTGGGCATCGCTTTCAAATGACCACTTCATTCGCGCATTACGCGGCGTGAAGCTGCGTGAAGCTTTAGTACCACTTTCAGCCACTGTGCGTCGCTCTGCCACTGTACATCGCTCTGCCTGCCGTCCCTTACATAATTGTTGCCAAGAGTAATCCCAGCCTACGAATTCAATAACAAAATAAATCATGCATAATTAAACATTACCTCGATTTAGGCTACTTGGGTATGGCTTAAGGCTTGACTACACGGTGGTAACGAAAATCGAAATCGAAATTTGCTGTCTACATTATTGTCAGTGTTGGGGTTAACGCAACTACGCAAATCAAAACAGTGGTGTGATAATTGAGCCTGTAGAGAAATAACTTTTCAGAATTAATCTGTAGCCTTGGGTAGGCTTCTGCAGAAAACAATGTTGTTGCCGATTTAATACTATCTGGCGACGTTTTTAACAGACTACGCAATAGAGGCTTAGACAACTATGACCCACGCTTTGGTTTCAGAAATTAATTTGCCCTACTTCTTGACTGCAATGTAGTCAATTGACTGCTTGACATGTCATTTTTATTTTTCTGTACAATAAACAAATACATCTGCTTTATGCCGCAGAATTACATTCATATTTGGCTGACTGCAGACGCGCCACTTCCCTCCCCATATTCCAAGATTAAGATAGTATGAAGTGCTTTTTGTATAGGCTACTATCATAAAAAAAATAGTTAAAACGAATAGCTATTTGCAATTTGACAAAACACTGGTCCTCATTTTGCGAATGCGAGGACGGTATGAGTGAGCCTGTTGCATTTAGTTAGATGTCCGAGTCACGCATAGGCCTAATGTTTGAAAACCACTGGCTCGTAATCACAATAATTTAACACATGACAGTTGGATAACCTACTTCATCATGTCCCCATGCCTACATTTTTGTGAGTAGCATAGAGATCGTTAAAAACAATAAAGTATGGCTCTCCGTTTGGGACATCGAAAACTTATATTTTTAATAGACTACCGTCGAAGATGCTGACTTGCAAAAGCCTCGGGATAACACGTTATCTCCACTATCATCAGTCATGCCCCTTGATCTACCTTGTTACCTACAGTCCAGAACACAGAATCTGTTGCAATATTCTGATGATCGGCGATGATATCGGCAAATGTTTGTTTTCTAAAGTAAGAATTTCACTTCACCATGCACCTTCGACAATGAATAGCTCATTACACTTGTTACTCATTACAGGTACTGTTAAACGTAGGCCTACCTGGTATCATTACAAACATTATTCTGTGTCCTAAAACTGGCATATTTTATGGCATTGTGTCATGTAAGTTCGTTGCAAAATCTAGAGAAATGTGTGAGGTGGTCAGCGGGGGACAATTGTCCGATCCCAAGCCCCTCCTCCCATTGTCAGTCCCATAGTTACTGTTGCTAAGTCGGACAAGTTTGCAGGAAAGTGTGCGAGAACGCGTGTTCAACATGGGGACGCAGCACCCCCATTTAGCCGAGTGCAACAGTGTATGCTGGATTTCTGGGCGTCAAGTAATCTTGATATATTCAAAAAACAGAGGCCAGAAAGGCCTTCAGTATGCAGATGGACACATTCACAATGTCTGCTGTTATCAACGAGGTGGAACACCACAAATTGAGGACAAACAAATCCGGTGTCGTTGATCTTAATGGGATGCATGTTAACTGGGGATAAACAATTAGCACGTTATCACAAGCAGGTAGTTTACCTTATTTGCTGCAGATGTGACTGATTCAATAAACAGGTCTGTGCAAAAATATGGTGTTGACGTGTCCATAACAAAATCTAACCATATTTCGAGGATTAATAGAAGACTGGACCAAGTGCTGCAGATCCAAGTTCCCACGCAACTTGGGAGAGTGACTAGCCAAGCAGCTCATGTTGGGGAGGTGGAGAGATAGCTTCTCTTCGGTAGGCCCGATAGCCTACTTATTATTTTGAATGGCTGCTTTAGAAGGAAGAGTTCAAATAAACATGATACAAGTGTATTGAAAAGAAACCACTCCGAGTTCAAACCCATGCCTATCACGTTTGACATATCTGCAGTTTGCAGACGTGATTTGTCTTGCACTAGACTTGCCCGCTTATGCTATAATTAATTTAAACGTGGGCAATGTAGTAGCCTAGGTCTAATATGGGCGATTTCGAGACTGCATAGTTTTGAATCTGCACATGATTCGATCTTTAGAAGACATTGGCTATCTCTCGTTCAGCCATCAATAATGCATCGCAGTATAGGCTATTATTGCGTTTGTTGAAAAAAGGATCATTAGCTTATTTCTGTGAACAGTCTTCTATCCCAAGTTAAACATGGCAAGGTAGCAAAGCTGAAAGTATTCTTGTTGTGTGTAAGGCGATACGTGATTGAAGGTGTATTCTTTTGCGCGTCTTCCAATCGTATGAATATGCTAGTTCAGTTCCTGCAAGGTAGGTATAATTTTTTGCGTAGGCTTATGTTGTCGTTTCATCAGTGGAAACCAGATTTAGTTATGTTTTTGTGTGTAGCCTAGTTATGAACACAAATAAATGGAACATTTTCGTACACACTCAGATTTCTTTACTGAAAAGTAGCAGCCTATCCAAAGTTATGCAAAGTTAGGCCTATGTGTGTTAACGTTTCACAAGGTCAGGATATCGGATGTCACTTCTACAAGTATCCCAGGCTTATCTTTGAACCTTTTTGAGCTCTTTAGTTATTTAGTTACTTAAGCTACTCGCAAAAGAAGCATTATAGCATTCGCATAACTGGCGTATTGTCATACCGAATGGCCACTAGAAAATTCAAAATTGACCGAGGTTGACCGAGGTCCTCCGAAGTCCTCATTGTGACATAGCAAAAGGGGGCGGGGCTTGGGATCGGTCAATTGACACACACATTGGATTGTGTTATTACTTGAACATTCCACACTATCCACAGCTGTGGTAGGCCTATCAGGGGCAGGAGGATTACTGTCAGCGCAGGCTTTATATAAAATTCTTCAACAGAAGGCCTCGAATGTTGTCTTGTTTGTGGAGCTTTGCCCGGCTTCTGTAATTTCGCTTCATTGAAAATGAGGGCTTCCCTCAATGACCCTCGAGAATAAATAAAGGTTGAATGAATGAATGAATGCAGGCTTGCCCAAAATAAAGGCATGTGGTTTTGCGCAGCCTACAGTAAATAACAGACCCGCCAGAATGTGCGTTATGATGCTTTTACGACGAGCAAGATGTTTTTTTGGTACCCTACGCACACTGCATGTTCTTAAATAACAATGATCATCAGTAATATTCGACCACCTTGATTGGCTGATTGGCTGATGATTGTAATCGCGGGCATGATTCCAAACACCTCCCTTACGATGATGAATGACAGGTGACAGGTCTCAGAATGCGTTAAGCTACACAAGGGCGGAAGATGATGAATAACTGGGGCCGTGGGCTATTCACAAAGGCTTTTATCTTACTACTAGGAGTAGGCTACTCCTAAATCGCACTTAAAGATTTTAGATTGGAGTTTTCTCTTAAAAGTTATTCACAAAGCCTTTCAGAGAACTCCTAAACTAGGAGTGAGTCTTCGTGGCTATGGATGATGTCATTACTCATGCACGAGCTTGACTGAAGTGACCACCTTGATTGGCTGACGATTGTAACGCGGGAATTCCAAACACCTCTCTTCCGATGATGACTGACAGGTGACAGGTCGGAGAATGCGTGCGCTACACAAGTAGTCACGAAGGACGGAAGATGATTAATAACTGAATAAAAAAGCCTAGCCTAAATGAATAAAGAGTAAGGCCAAACAAATAGCTTAGTAGCCTAATGAAACATAGGCCTATGGATTGATGCAGTAGCCTACCTTTGCAACATTATTAAATTAATCTGTCACCATATCCCTAGGCTACGTTTGCAAAGAGGAGAACATTTTAATTTGATTCACAATGAAACGTTACATTTCATTTACATGTTAACAATGAGTAGTTTTGGTTGTTGTTGGTGGCGTTATTGCATTTCTTTTATGAATGCAAAATTGTTCCCTCGCGATTGGAAGCTCCTGTTGTGCATAGGCTATTTCAAAACACCGCAACGTAAAATGCCACAAAAAAGCTGTTTATGAATAGGTCTAGTGAGTTAGGAGTCCTCTCGACTTAAGCTGTCCCAGACTTAGGTGCTACTTTTAGGTCTAAAATGCTTTGTGAATTACTTTTTGTGAAAAAATTAGGAGTCCTAAAGTTAGGAGTGAAACGCCCATTATTTTTAGGAGTTGCTCCTAAATTCGCCAGTTAGGAGTTACTTTTAGCCTTAAAATTCTTTGTGAATACGGCCCCTGAATAAAAAGGCCTAGCCTAAATTAATCAAGGCAAAACAAATAGCCTAGTAGCCTAATGAAACATACGGATTGATGTAGTATCTTTGTAACATTATTAAATTATTCTGTTACTATGCCTACGTTTGCAAAAGAGAACATTTTAATTTGATTCACAATAATGTTACATTTAATTTACATGTTGACAATGATTAGCCTAGTTTTGGTTGTTGTTGGCGGCGTTATTGCATGTTAGTTATGCCTACAATGCAAAATTGCTTCCTCGCGATTGGAAGCTCCTGTAGCTGCATAGGATTTCAAAACCGCAGGTTTGTGATATAGGTCTGTGAGTAAGGAGTCCTCTTGACTTCTTTTAAGCTGTCAGAGGTGGGAAGGTGTGATTTTTTGGGGGCAGGGCCGGATTAACTGGGCACAATTGTCTGATGGCCCCCCTTCCCCCCAGCCAACGTGAATCGGGTGGTTAGTTAATAGGCCTATCGTGAATATTTTTCCTGCCATCTAAGGCACGAAACATCTGTGAGGCCAAGCCTCACCAAGTAGCTCGTTTGTTTACAACTAACATTCCATTTAATTAAACTGCTTTATAGGCTATGCGAAATAGTTTTCAACATTTTGAATATTAGTGTCGGGTGAATTGAAATGTTCTCAAAGTAGCCTTATGGCTGAAAGCTGCTTGGGATCCCCGTCAAGCAATATAACCATACAAACGCTTCCTGCACTCATTGTTTCAAAAGGAGTAATTTTGGCTTTGTCAGAACTGAAGAGCTGTGGACGGCATGGCACGGTATGCCCAATGAAAATAAATTAACGCAACGCAACACAACACAGACCCCGCTTCTCTCGCGTCAGTCACTGACATGAACGAAACACAGAACCCGCTTCTCTCACGGCAGTCACTGACAGTAACCTAGAATAAATGCATGGGGAAAAACACTTCCCCATGACAAAGACATCGTAAAACACTGAAAGTTAATATTTTGTCACTAGCAACATACATCTGTCCTTTGTCAAATGTATTATGTTCCAAGTAGCCTATGCGTAATTCTGCTTCATAAAGTTGAACAAATACATTTGCTTATTTCACAGAAAAATATAAATAGCCAGTCTACAGTGCAGAGTTGGTAAGTTATGGTAGGCCAACTTGCAGTGAACATACAAACAGGGGAAATTATTTCTCTTGCAGCTGAGTAGCCTCAGGTGCGCCTGCGTAGACATAAGGCCGAAAATGCAAGCGCCAATGAATCGTGCTCTCACGACAATCAGCTGTTAAACTTAAATAGGTTAACATCACTCTAAGTTCGCCTTCAAGCAAGGAAAAACGATGATTTGAAGACATCTGTTTCGTTGGAAGGGCAAGGGGTAGCAACAGGGCAACACAGAGACAGGCCCGATGGCAGGTCTGTTATGAGAGTATTAAAATATGGGATATTCTACGGGAAAACATTAAAAACGGCAAGACAGCGGGGAAAGTTAAAATACGTGATAAACACGGAAAAAGTTGGCATGCATTGTTTCGGTCCCCGTGTGCACAGGGATTATTTGTCATACTATTAATCACATATGATTATTTGTGAAATTGTGCAAACAGGCGCAACACATTTGAAAAGGAAGGACTGGTAGCATGCAAGCTCACGGGAAAGAACGTTATCACAAAGTGTGTGGCTGTGGCGCGGGCGGAAGACAATTGGCAGGGGAGGGTCATGTCTTTTTTAACAATTCTGTCGGAGGGTCATTGAACAATTTCTAGCAGGCAAGAGAGGGTCATGCAACTTCCAACTGAAGCACTCAAAATTTCTCCGGTGGCCCCTTCAATAAATAACGAACAGTCCCTAGATTGCTGCTGGGCTATAGGCCTATGTCTTGGTTCTGTTAACAACTCATTGTCAAACGCATAGCCTATCTCGCGGTTGCATCCATTACAAACAAACATGCAATGTGAACGTCTGGGATTGTTGAGAGCACTAAATGCTCTACTGAATAAGCACGAAGTCAAACCTTTAAATGAAAAACACTCTTTAATAATCCAAAAAATAAACCGCTAATGAAGTAAACTTGTGACCATCAAAAATCGTTTATCGCTTGTAACTCCATTGATACCAGGATGTAACAGGAAGGCATTTGGCTGAGCAACGGAGGTTAATATGCTCCATGTTTTGTCCAAATGATGACTGTCTATCATCGTTGCACTCGGAGAAAACGGAATGTTTCATTCGTCCCGTTTCAATCGTCCCGTTACCTACTCAAAGCATATAGAACCTTATTATTCTAAGGTAGCGAAAATAGCGTTCAGCATGATTCATGCCCAATTAATTCCCCCTGTTAAAGTGTCCTTTGTAGTTTGGTTTAAGTGATAGCCTATGATAAACGTTCTGGCCAAATATGTGAAAAACGTTAAAATACAGTAGGCTGATAAACCCGCCTATGATTTTTTCAAATCACTTTGGAGGGTCAAAAAATGTATTGCTGGCGAAACGTCTTTTGGACTAAAACTCCTCCGGTAGCCCCTTAAATAAATAACGAACAGTCCCTAATGAAGTAAACTTGTGACCATCAAAAATCGTTCATCACCTGTAACTCCGTGATAACAGGACGTAACAGGAAGGCATTTGGCTGAGCAACAGAGGTTAATACTCTATATTTTGTCCAAATGCTGTCTGTCTATCATCGTTGAACTCGGAGAAAACCAGAATGTTTAATTTGTCCTGCGTCTCTACGGCTGCAAACGGGATTCACTCGCAGTTAACCAAATATTTCTTTATTAGGGCAGGGCAGGCATATTTCTGGCTATTACCTTATTTCTAAACCAGTCTAAACCAGTCTGCTAAAGTCTGTAGTGAAGTCTGTGTAGGGTTTTCCAGGCTCCATTTCTTTTTACGAGACACCCTGCTCAATTGAGCCATCTACCGGTTGTTTGGGTTGTTGCAGCGTCTCACTGGAAAAATACAAATTAAAGTCGCGTGATACCGCGTGATCCCACGCGCGGACCTCGAGTGAAGCTGGCCAAGTCGAAGCACTGCCCACTGTATGTCATTCATGGTTACTCTGCACACTCATCTCTCCCATGCTGATTTTTGTGTAGGCTAGCAGAACTACAGAACTACAGAACTTTCATCACAAATAAAAAAAACAACAATTTAATTTGTTTGTTTGTACTTAAATTAACGTAAGCCTAGGTTAGAATGGAGCAAAGCCTCCTGGGAATGGGGAATGTGTTTCTGGTTTATCCAATGAACTGATTGCAGGTCAAGTCTATTTACAGAAATGTACAGTAGGGGGATAAATGAGCGGCCCCTCGTCTAATGGCATGACCCTACAAACGATCAAGTTCGAGGAAAGCTACAGGAGTTTTGACAGTCGACGGATTTGCGTGGTTGCTTGCTGTTTTACATATGGATGGAAGGCAGAGAGAAAGGTTAGCGGAGCTAACGCATTGACGTTATTGAAACTAGCACAAGCTAGTCTTAGCCTATGTTGATATGTAGCCTAGGCCTAGCCTAATGACTAATTAGTGTGCCCGTCAGGCTGATAAATGGTTTGTGGAACTCGTTGGAACTGTCTATATGTAAGCCTATATAGGCCTACTTTAATTGGCCTACTTTAGTCGTTCTCGTACAAACCTATTCAAAGTGCCTGATTTTTTCAATTATTTAATTACCTGTGTTATTAGGTTGACATTGTCTGTAGGCTAGGCCTTTTTTAAATTTATACAGGCAACTATTGGAGTGCTATGATACCCAGATATGTCCTTGCATGATGCTTGAAATTTCCATCCACCCACAAAGCTGTTTTTATACTGCACTGCATGTCTAGTTCCTTACACATTTATTGAAAGTGCCTGGTTTGTGGTTGATTGGCTTGTTGTATTGCATTAGCACTATATATTTTGCTTGTGCTATTGATGTGTGTGCATGTTTGGGGGGGTTGTTGGGAGGGGGGGCCGGTGCCGTTAGAATTTACCCGGTGGATTTTAGTGCCCCACTCCGCCCCTGGTCTCTTTTGAATGGAAACGCTTCCAACACACTTGCGCGTCGCGTTAAAAACAGGCGCCGGTCCTATTTCTAGCATGCACGCATTTTCAGCGCGGCTCGGGCCGCATCTGAGACGTACGTGTCACACAGGCAGTGTGCAACCTCTAACCCGTTACCATGGGAGCCGAAATGAAAACGGACACACAGCTGACACACTCCACGCCATGCCGGCAGTCTGCAGTCGGCCTTATGCTAATCAGTCTATGCAAGGCCAAGCGTCATCCTTGCGTCCTGTCAGTACAAAAGAAACTGCTAAATGCAGCTCCATCCCACAACAGCGTACACCCACGTTGCCTCCCGCCTCACCCCGCGGCTCGCTTATGTGCTGCTGCCTCTGGGTTGCTCCGTTAGCCTTGACAGGCGATGAAATGGCGACGAGCGCTAACCGCCGCTGCCCGCTTCGCTATCCGCTATCCGCACTCTCACCACTAGCGCTGGCCAGAGCAGGTGCATTAGCGAGTTGCTAATGGCGCATGGCATGTGGAGCGGCATCTCCCATCCATATGTTTCCCATTAGCGCCAGGCGCTGAGAGAAAGGAAACGAATGCAGAGAGACAGTCGGTGAGAGAGAGAGAGACAGAGAGCGAGAGAGAAAGAGAGAGAACTCATATGATGGAATGAGCACTGGTGCATGAGAGGGAGTCTGTGGAAGAGGTGTCCATGAAGGAGAGCATACAGACAGAACGTGGAGTCTACTGATGCTCTTACAGTAGAAAACACTGTTAGCTGGAATTGTGAGTTATTTTCATGTTTGAGGTGTGTCAGTTCTTACTTGGATCTATTGTATATGTTTATTATCTGTTCTTTTGTATTTGATGGCACAATGTTTGGTGTTACCAAGCCTATGCGTGCACATTTCCTATTAACATAAAAGATAAGAACGGTGTCTTTGAGAAAATGTTACTTGTGCACATTTCCCTATTCATGTCCAGTCAGACAGTTGGGTTTTTCACACTCTGCACTTTCATGCTTTTGTTCTCATTCCTTTGGCTGCAGTGCCATTTGCTTTTGTCACATTTGCTCTGCTTTTGAAGGACGAGAAAAACTCAATCACCTCTCCAATGGCCTCCGCTCAATGTGCACGGATGAAAAAGGTGCAGGTTCCCCTTTTGAACTAAGCTAACAGAGCCACCAAATTGCCTTATCTCTCGGCCGGCATGACAGAGGTGCCATTACCAGCGGTGCCACAAAGAGATTTAAATGGCAGCTTCCAATTACGATAGTATTGATTACAGTAAGTTTTCCTCCGGCACCTTGCGTTTTTTAATCGTTTTCTTCTTGCCGCGATGACAAGATAAGGCAGGGACTATGAGACCTTGGGGGTCTCTATTTGTCAAACCTCCTACACACAGCCAAGAGTGGATGGGAGAGGACAAGGCCCTTATATACATACAGTACTTGTATGATCAAGTGAAGTCAAGAATACGAATGCATGCAAGGAGTGTATGAAGAACTGCATGAAGTGTATATGACTAGAATGGGCATTGAACAAACACCTCAACAAAGAGACACTCACTATATAGATATAATGACTATAATGAATAATATCTATTTATATATATATATATATATATATACTCATGGTATATTTACAGTATACTGTATGGAAAGAATAATTTAAACATATGGTCAGAGTAGAGAGATGCTAGTACAGTATGTAAAATGAAAAACTATATAGTGTTGTGTGTATAAAATAAACCAAACAAATAATATATGGTATCCCCACATTTTAACCATGTGGGCCTGCACCAAGTAACTTCATATCATTGTAAGAACTGTTGCTACATGACACCGAGCAACTCTGTGTCACAGCTATTTATATTCTGTGCTTTCCTCTGCTCTTCAACCATGTCTGATATTCTCAGCGTGACCTTGAGGCCTCCGTTCGAGTTCTACCGACTCAATCCAATCATCTTTGACAGATACGGGTTTGGCGTGCAATTGCTGAGCCTGTGTAATGGCTAATGTTGGACTTACGTCCATTAAGCGCCGGCCTCCATTAAGCATCCCGTCTCGTGCCGGTGCCTTCATTACAAACCACCTCTTCCCCATTAATCTCTATTAAGTTAGGTAAGGGAGGTAGAGACCTTGAGCTAATGGATATGTGATCCTGTGCCGTGCTATACTAACCAAAACAAATGTAGGTGGCAGAGGTGCAGAGCTCACTGGTCAAAGTGGAGACTGGTGCACTTTTTTTTATTATTATTATTTTTTTTTAAAGGGTTGGGCTCATTGAAAAAGCTAAAGACTTAGCATACCAAGTATTCACACAGAGTACAGCAGAATGTGTAGACGTAGTCTTGAAAGTAAGTACAGTTTGAAATCTGTACACAGCATTCAAATGTTCAAACCACACACAAAGTGAAAGTTATTTCAATACATATTCAAAATAATACATATTTTATTCTTCCCTTGCCTATTATACCCATGCTACATTGTAATACACTAAGCACATTGCTGCAGATATGTCAAGTAAGACAAGTGGGTAATGGCACATATTACTGACACATAGAGAGATTGGGAATAAGTGTAAGACTTGGTGAGTACAGAGCATCAGTGTATTGCTCTGTAGAGATAATGGACTTTTTACGTTTACTGGTATGATTTCAGTGCAAAAGGGTACATTGTGATAATACAAAACCATATAAAGAGATACTAAAAGTTCTCCTATGATATTGGCTTGGGAACCCTTTTGGGACTCTGAATGGCAGTTTGTTCCAGTGAGTGTACATTGGATATCCAGAGAGAAGATAATTTGTAACTACCCCTCCTGTTTCATGTCAAATGATGTGTGTGTGTGTGTGTTGGTAGAGAGAGAGAGAGAGAGAGAGAGAGAGAGAGAGAGAGAGGGAGAGATGGCAGTGACATTTTTGTGCTACACCCAGAGAACAGTGAGGGCCGGTGCAGCGGAGCCGGAGTGTGCAGGCGTTAACATTTTAATGAGCTCTGGGAGGAATCAAAAAAGAGCTCTCAGGAGTCGTCATCCTCTCTGTCCTTCCACTCGTTCTTTTCTCTCCCCTCATCCCCCCCTCCTCCTTCTCCTCCTCCTCCCCATATCCTCTCCTGTCTTCGTCTCTTTTCATTCTGCTCCTCTCTTTCCTGCTCTCGGCTACATGGACACCGACGCGGGGCCAGAACAGATTGGTCCAGTGATTTGTACTTTCATTACTCCACATCCTCCGAGCAGGGTGCTGCTCTGTGGGTATATCTCGGGCGTTAATCTGGGTCCACTAATGGACGATGGGAATAAATACATCCAAATGAATTCCCCCGCTCCACTCATGCGGGACCCAGGGTACAGTATATCAGGAGCGTCCGAAGCCTCGCTCCTGAGCTTCGCTATCTCCAAAAGACACCCGTGGCCTGTAGCCATAAAGAAAAGTGGATGGGGCTCGTGATTCAACTGTTTGTTACGATGCAATATGCTGCGCCAATAAATCCTAATGCTAATAGCTGTTTTGGGTTGAACCCGTGCTGATGTTGCGCAAGTGCTCAAAATGTAATGGTATTTTATCAACAGCGCTGGAAACGCATTGACATTTTTTAATGTGACGTGGTAGTGTATTCTACTGATGTGGTCTTTATTAGGCAGTGATCAATTTTTTTCATATGATGAATGTCAAATCTCCCCCATCAATGAATGACTAAAATGTCAGATGAGAACTGTGTTGCTGGAGGAAAGAATACTCAGAGAAAGTTCAGAGGGCTTATTGCCATGGCAACCCTCCTACACAACTTTAGGTAGCATTTAATGCAAAGCCTACTCACAGTAGTCCTAAAACCACGAAAGGCTACAAGACATACAAAATACAGGCATCCAGAGTTTGAAAACCCAATTTCTGGGGAGGGGAAACTCTTTGGTCTATTTCAGGGAGATTATTGATGACTCACACAGGGATTAAGGGATTGAGACGCTAATGGCTGAAACACTGCTTCAACTTCAGCAAGGCTTTGCACGTCTGAGAGTTAGCCTTTATCAGCCGGCGACTATTTTCCCTGCTCTCTTTCATTGGCTTCTCTTGTCAAGGGCAGAAGTTGGATGTTCGTGTGCCTATTTCCGAGCACACCTGATTGAAGTCAGGGTGATTATAATGCTCTTGATCAACTAATCAAGGCTACCAAGGATGGATTTATTCAGGTTTTACGAAGACCAGGGAAAGATAGAAAACATGTAAGGTAGAACTAGGGCACTGGAAATGAAATCAGTTACATTTGTATGGTCGAACTGATGAGATGTGGTCCAATCCCAAATCATTCCTTTCATAACTAAGGAGCACATATGATGATGGAAACATGTAAACAAATCAAATTACAGACGTCCATTATTGCAGGGCAAGTTTCCTTCACTGCAAAAAAATCGTAGAATTCAAAATCTATGTGAGATAAATACGCTTAAATCAAGTGAATATGTACTTATTTTTCTAATATTTGCAAGACATTTACAAGACATTTTTGCACTTGATTTAAGTTTTTTTTGCCTTGTACTAAGTGAAAATCTTCTTGTTCTATTGGCAAATCTTGCCAGATAATGATGCTTATTTTAAGTAGTATTTCCTCAAAACAAGAAACTTGCAAGATTTGCCAACACAATTGATTGTGGGGTATTTCGAGACGGAACTGATCAAGCCGCATCGATGATTAGTCTTTCCACATGTAACAAAGTTTATTATTTAACAATGTATTTAGCTCATTCTGCTAGTGACAAATGATATATATTTATGTTTTTGGCCCAGGGTCTGTCTTGTCTATTGTGTGTTATTTGATTGTTTAGTGTTTACCTGTCTATGTTAAATGGTGCTTTTTATGCTCTGATGGTCTGATGTGAGTCTTGTCTGGCCTATGTGATGTGTAGGGTACTGTGAGTACTAAGACTGTTACAATGCTGCTGTATTTTGATTAGAAGCTACAGCAGTTTTTTCATGCTGGTTCAATCTCGCAAGATTAGAAATTACAATTTACCAGTTGTAATGGAACCGAGCGGAAGTTACCATTAACGACAGACACACACACAAACACACAGACATGCACGCACACACACACACAAACACACAGACATGCACGCACACACAGTCACACACACACACACACACACACACACACACACACACACACACACAGAGTGAGAGCCTCTTTTGCATGTCTACCAGCCGGGTGGGTGAGGCACACTTCTTTCTGACGTCTGGGGTTTCTCTGTCTCACAACATACAGTACGTCCTCCATAATAGATCACAGCAAGTAAATTCCTACACGGCTCTCCGCGGCTGCTGGCAAAGGAAGTGACATCGCTGCACCCACGCAGAGTGTGCACGGGGCTCACGCACACAGAGCAGCACTTGTGCTGAGGCCCCTCAGCTCAGCCCGGAGAGAGGCTTGATTTAAAATGTCATCGGCAAGGCAGTTTTGCGTGTGTGTATGTGTGTGTGGGTGTGTGTGTATGCATGTGTGTGTGTGTGTGTGTGTGTGTGTGTGTGCAAGGGGTGCAAACTGAATTAAACTGACGTTAAATGGATGAACTGGTCAAGGTGAGAGGGAGGAATAACAGCACGGTCTCCCTCGGCATGAATCAAACTCACTCTTCTACACCTCCTTACTCTCTATTTCTCTCTCTCTCTTCCCCTCTCTTTCTCTCTCTCCCTATCTCTTTCTCTCTCTGTGTATTGGTTTCTCTCTCAATTTTTTCCTCCTGTGTTATCCAAGCGAAGATAATGGCTCTATTTGGCCATTGGCTTGGAGTGCAAGATAAAAGAGCAAATTACACCATACAAAAGCCGGCCCCACTAGGCCGATTTGCCTCTGTGTGTGAGATGTGTGTGTGTGTGTATGTGTGTGTTCCTTTCTGCTTCAGTTCTGCTAAATCAGTGTCACATGCACATTTAAGAGTGTGTTTGTGTATGTGTGTGTGTGTGTGTGTGTTTGTGTGTGTGTGTGTGTGTTTGTGTGTGTGTGTGTGCGTGTGTGTGTGGGTGTGGATATCAATGTGTGTGTGTGTGTGTGTGTGTGCGCATGTGGGTGTGGATATCAGTGTGTGTGTGTGAGGGCGGTGCGGGTTGGCTGAAGGGGGTGGACAACTCTGGAGGGTTTCTGTTGCAGCATCTTTGTAACCCAGCCTTGCTCCATCTCTCCTCTCTTCCTCTACCCTCCTCTCTCTATTTCTCTCTCTTGCCATTCCCCTCCTCTATCATCCCTTTCTCCATCTCTTTCTCTCCATCCCTCTTTCTTTTAAATGTCATGATTTATAAGAGGTCATCCTCATCGCTAGTCATCTTCCTGCAAGCCCAAAGGCAGTTTTATGACAACAAGCCAATTATAGGTCCTGCTTACTTTCAAATAAGAATGCTCCGTTCCTCCATCTCTGCCTCTCTCATTCTATCCCCAGTTCCCTTTATCCCCCTCCCTCTGTCTCACTCTTTCTTCTCTCATTTGTATCACACACTATCCCTCTCTCTCCCCATCTTTCTCCCCCTTCTCTCGTCAGTCACACTCACTCTCTCTCCTCTCCTCCATCTACTCACTGCTGACTTCTTCCTCTCTTTCTCTCTAATGCTGTCTCCCTCCTCCTCTCTCTTTGTCACTCTTTCCTTCTCTGCCCCACCAAACTGTTCTCTCTTTCTTTCCCACGTGCTCTGTTCTGTTTCTCTTTCTGAGACCCCTCAAATCACTTTTCCCATTCTCTCACTTTCTCTCTTTTCCTTCATCACTCTTTCTCTCCTTCGCTTACTTCTTCCATCTCTCTTTCTCTCATTCTCTCACTCCATCGCTGTCTTTCTCTCTCACTCTCCCTTTTCCTTCCTCACTCTTTCTCTCCTTTTCCTTCTTCCATCTGTCTTTCTCTGTCACTTTCTCTTTCCCTCCCTCTCTCTCTTTCTTCCCCCCTCCCCCCTCTCTCTTCCTCTCTCTCTCTCTCTCCCATGTCCCCTATGGTTTAATATGCGGCAGAACTCAATTTCACTCCCTGAGCGTTGTTGATAAGCCAGGCTGAGGTGGTATGGGGCCCGCGAGAGGACCCGGCGTGTGCCCGTGGACGCCAGAAAATCGAATTTCTCCGTAGACAATGAGCTCCATTTGTACAGTGGCCTGGATGAAAGGAAGGCATTTTTCCTAAGCACCGTTTCCTCCAGTCTCCCCCTCTCTCAACACACACACACACACACACACACACACACACACAGCCACCAGCAGGCTATAACTCATATTGTCTGCACAGCAGGAGAATAATTTCTAATGAAAGTTGAGAAAATTGTCAAGCCTGCTTAATTACTGAGACACAGGACAATGAATGCAGATGTTCTTTTTTGCTCGCTCTTTCTCCGTCTTAATCTGAGCATAAAACGTCCTTTCTCAGAGCCGGCAAAGCCGATGCTTCTCTTCTTCTCCGCGCACATTCGACAGCGCGTCCTCCTCACCCCCAACAAAACAAGCTACATTTTTATATCGAGAACACGCAAAGGGCAATGGGGGAAAAAGGAAGAACTTATTAAAAGGGTGCGTTCACTCATTCTATTCATCATTCACTCAATCACCCGTTAACGTTTCTTAGCCTCAGTTAGTCAGAAGTGACTAAACCCACGAGGGCTAAATCAGAAGTGACATGACTGAGAAAATGTTTTCCACATTGCCTCAGTGCCATCTTTTAATCAGTGCTGATGAGGAGAAAGAAAATATGTCCTGTTGTGGTTAGCCTGGCCTTGGGACTGAAAGGAACAAACCACTCATCTTGTTCAGCTGTTGGCCAGAGTGTTTTTTTACCACTTAACCAGCATGCTTTCTTACACCTTCTGGTGGCTTATTAAGGCCATTTTCACCATCAGCTTATTCATACAAAATGGAGAAACACCATAGCAACAGTCATTATACTATGATTAAGAGTCAACCACCAATGTGAACAACTTCTTTGAGACAACACACACACACACACACGTATTCTCTTAAATGCACACACTCAGTCACGCTCTCCCTTTAATGAATATTCATGTTTATTTCCTCTGTATAAATATTTAAGATATTACAACCCACTTGCTTGCCTGCCCTCCATTGATTTCAGCTCTTGGCAAAGGGGTGGGGGATGGCATCTCTCTCTCTCCCTCTCTCTCTCTCTCTCTCTCTCTCTCTCTCTCGCTTTCCATTACCTGCCACATTGGCCATATCACTCTGGTACAGTAGGGACAGACCCTGGCGCATGCCCAGGGGATGTTAACCCATGAAGGGCCTCTTTCGCCGCAGGACTGCCTGGGGAACTTGGAGAGATTTGGCCAGAGCCTCCAGCCTAACGCCAGCTGTTGTCCAGGGATATAGCTGCCCTTTAGCAGTGTTTTGCTCTGGGGTATACTGTACACTCAGAATGAGTTCAAAATCATGAGTTTAGCAGATACTTTTATGGACAGCGACTTAGAAAAATCACAAATATCTGAGATTATACAATAAAAATAATATCAAACATTATTTCCTTCATTCTACATAGAAGGATACAGTAATGCTAACTCAAAAGATCATAGCATAAATAAGAAATAAATAAAAAAGGATGCTCAGGGATAGAAAGGGTTTCCTCAGGCCTGGGAGGAGTTGAGCAGGTCATTCCACCTCCAAAGGGCCCAAAGCAACATGCAGACACCGATATGGACATTACCCACCGATGGGAGCGAGCTAGTCCACAAACCTGTCACCTACTTTGGTGGACTAGAGGCCTTGTTCCTCTACTGAGAGCACAGTGCTGAGCCAGTACGCATTTGCTCTCCTTTCCATTTCATTTGCAAGGCTGTGTTTTGATTTGCAGCAGATGTTTCCGTCCAGAAGTGCCTTAGGAGGTACCACGGTCGCTCGGGCTGCAATCTGGCCACTTGAAGTGGAGGGTCTCTTGGCCAGGCCCGGAGCAGGTTTGTGCGCCCAGTGCTGTAGAGGTCTGAGGGAGAATTTGTGTGTGTGTGTGTGTGTGTGTGTGTGTGTGTGTGTGTGTGTGTGTGTGTGTGTGTGTGTGTGTGGGTGTGTGTGTGCATGTGTGTGTGCGTGTGTTGGGGGTGATGCAACACAGCAGGCGGGCAGGCAGGGGGCTGAGGACCTGAGCTCAATCGACCATCTGGTGGAAAGGTCTGCAGAAACCACGGAGCGAAAAGCTGTGCAGTGTGCGGTGTGTGTGTTGTGAGCATGCTCAGTCAGGTCTTTCTTTCTCTCTCTCTCTGCATCTCTCCCTCTTTCTCATGCTCTCTCTCTCTCTCTGCATCTCTCCCTCTTTCTCATGCTCTCTCTCTCTCTCTCTGCATCTCTCCCTCTTTCTCATGCTCTCTCTCTCTCTCTGTCTCTCATTGGCACCATGCTGCTTCTCTCTTCATGATTATGTAAAACTTGTTGATTATGTATGTTGTTTATTTACATATTGCAAAGTTCTCTGCGCTGATGTGGCGCAGTGCCGTCATGTAAACAAGTGAAATTCTGGTCTAATAAATACGTATTAAAACTCTCTCTCTCTCTCTCTCCCTCAGGTCCTCGGAGTTGTTTATACGTACTGTATATGCATGAGTGTGTGTTTATGAGTGTGTGTTTGTGAGTTTGTGTCTGTCTGGGTGTGTGTGTGTGTGGGTGTGTCTGTGTGTGTGTGTGTGTGTATGTGTGTGTGTGTGTGTGTGTGTGTGTGTGTGTGTGTGTGTGTGTGTGTGTGTGTGTGTTCTGTTCTAATACACAAGTCCTCCATGTCCTGAGTTCTTCAGGTTCTGTGTTCGGGCTGTTCCTCTCCACTTTCTCCCAAGTACCTCTGTTTCTGTCTGTTCCACTCTGTTTCCCAGGATCTCATTAGATCTCCGTTTCACACTGCTTTCTGCTTTCACTGTCCTCCTCCCCTCTCTCTCCTTCTCCTCACGGTGTCCCCTTCTTCCTCCAGCTCTCCCTAACAGTTTCTCTCATCTGTGACACTTACTTCCTCCCCTCCACCAGCCGGTACTGTCCCTTCTTCCTCTCGCTCTCTCTGTCTCTCTCTCTCTCTCTCTCTCTCTCTCTCTCATCCTCTTTTTCCAATATTCACTGCCTGATGCTTTTTGATGAAAGTCACATTCACTTGTTCCCATACCCTTCTACTCCTTTTCATTCTCTCTTTCCCCCCTTTCTCTCTCTCTCTCTCTCTCTCTCTCTCTCTCTCTCTCTCTCTCTCCATCTCCTGGGTACTATGCAGCAGTTCTGTCTGATGGCTGCCCTGGAGGAAGCTGCTCAGTGATGAGGCATGGGGGAGTTTTCTGTGTTTAGAGACAGACAATAGCACTGCAATAATTAATGACTCTCAAACAAGAGAGCCCGATAGCCACAGAGTTGTTTGCTTTAGTGCGAATGTTTGTTTTCACACATTTGGAGTTATGCGTGAACTTTTGACCCCATAAATAACATTTTATTTGACTAAAGCTCCTAGGTTCTAGACATGCACAGACAGACAGACACACAAACACACACACACACACACACACACACCGCAGCTTTATTGAAATTTCGATACATGTTCAACCTTTCTCACTTTTATACTAGTTTTTATGTTCTTCGTCATTTAACTTAATCCATCTGTCAATAAGTTATTAGTAAAAAACATATTGTTATGACAGCTGTCACAATTTTGACCCAGTTTATCACATGCTAACAAACTGTTTTCAAAGTAAACAGCGTTCAGTTGCAGATAGTTCTAATATGGAACTAGTCATAGCAATCCATATTCATAACTTGAGTTATGGTATCTCATATGGCATCTTGATGACCTTGTCATGAAGCAAACAAAAGTGTTGTGACTGTGTTATATATTTGCTAGTAGTGACAATGTCTTTTCAGTCGTTCAGTTTCCATGCCTTGAGATGAAGCTGATTGTTACTGTGATAAATAACTGATACAAACAAATACAGTACTTGTTAAATAAAATCACTTGCACAAGGGACTTAAGAGTGTCTGGAACAGTTGCTTCAGTTGCCTCAGAAGCCTTCAGAGAGAGAGACCTGTGATACACAACAACACCATCCCAATGTCCACACGCATGCACGCACGCATGCACGCACACACACACACATTCTCTATCTCTCTCTCTCACACACACACACACACACACACACAAACACACACACACACAAATAAACAAAACAAATGTCTGGCCAGAGACAATGACATACCCTGCATCAAGCAAACCACAGAACACTATCCCTCTGGCATCCAAAAGTACTGTTTATTCATTTAGCCCAAAGGACAGTGGACTAATACCATTGTCATTGATTGAAGCATCAGGCAGTGGATTTTTGGTGGATTACTGCTATAAGAGGAGCTGAAATTACATTAAATATGCAGTTTGGATGGCAAGAGGATGTCATAACCTGACAGCAACTCCAAGTCTTGCACTGGCATACACACCCACACACACATACACATACACACACACACACACACACATACACAGACATACACAGAGACACACACACACACACACACACACTACTCTCAGAAACTCTCTTTCCATGTCAGGCACATCATAAGTAAACAGGCTTTCGTAAGAGTCTTTGGCTGTCTGCCGGTGAGCTATGAAGTCTGCCGCCTGTCACCCCCACAACTCTGCAGACACACACACATACATGCGCGCGCGCACACACACACACACACACACACACACACACACACACACACACACACACACACACACACACACCACACACACAGATGCAGACACAAACACACACACACACACACACACACAAAGCACTTTAAGATGCTGGCATGGTGCTGTGTCTCGAGCCCATGATTTATTCGCCCACGCTCCTGTCCATACAACCCCCAACCCACCACCACACACACACACACACACACACACACACACACACACACACACACACACACCGCAGCCCTATCCCAATGTGGAGAGAGGGTTGGGGGCGTGGTGGAGTAACTGGAGGGGAGGAGGTTCTGTTCAGATGTCCTGAGCCCAGGTGCTGAGTTGCACACCATTGTTTCCCCTAAAACAATAAAACAATGGGGGTATTTTTAAAAAACATCCTTTTTCCATTCTCCCTTTTTGATGGCAACATCTTAGGAAGGATGGGAGTCCACCAGACTGCCCGTTTGTCTTTCTGTCTGTCTGTATGCTCTCTGTTCCTCTTCTCTTCTCTTCTTGCTCTTCTCTCTCTCTCTCTGTTCTTATGTCCCTCTCTTCTTTCTTATCTTTATCTCCTTTCTCTACTGCCTTCTCCTTCTCCCCTTTCTTTCTCTCCTCTCCTCCTCTCTTCTCCTCCTTTCTTCTCCCCCTCTCATCTCCTCCTCTGTTCTCCTGCTCTCCTCATCTCTTCGGTGAGTGCCTGCTGAGCTGGAACTGTGGAGCAGAAGTTTCCAGTAAGCGAAACGAGGCGTGAACGCCATTGATCCTGCTCACTGGGGAGTCGTGTGTGTGTGTGTGTGTGTGTGTGTGTGTGTGTGTGTGTGTGTGTGTGTGTGTGTGTGTTTGGGGGTGGCTGGGGTCTGCTGTGTACTGTGCTCATCAGACTGGGAGGGTGTCTCCAGTGACCTCCAGTGACCCCCCCCAAAAAAAAAAAAAAAAAAACCCTCACACACACACACACACACACACACACACTGGACTTTCTTTCTTTCATGCATGGCGAACCACCGCCAGGCTGCCTGACCCTCTACCCCGACTGGAGTCACCCTCGATGGGGTGTAGATGCCCTGTGCGCTGCCCTCTAAATGGGACTGAGGACAGGCTCTCTACCAGTGACAGCAACCACGTGCCATGCTCTGTGCTTTACTCTTTCTTTCTTTCATGCATTCTCTCTTTCTTTCTTTCTTTTTTCTCCTCTTCATTGTGCACATCATTTCTGAATCATACTATTTATTTCTCTCTCTCTCTCTCTCTCTCTCTCTCTCTCTCTCTCTCTCTCTGTGGTCTCTTTTTTCTTTCTCTCCCTCTCTCTCTCTCTCTCTCTCTCTCTGTAGTGTCTCTTTTTTCTCTCTCTCTCTGCCACTCCGTGCTCCTGCAGTGACTCCTCAGTGCCTTGCTCACTTCAGTCCATTAACCTTTATCGGCAAAACAAAACATATTTACATTGTATGGTTTCCAAATATTTAAGAGTTAGACATGCGTTTTCAAACTATGATTGTAAAAAAAAGCTCTCTCTCTCACACACACATACCCACACACACACACACACACACACACACACACACACACACACACATACACACACACATAAATCACACATACATTTCTATCTCCATATCTCCATCTCCTACCTAGTCTGCTGGTGAGTCATGTGCAGGGGCGAGTGGCGTCAAACCACCATCACTCAGTAACCTGAGCTGTTTTGCCAAGGAACATCGGAGCATGTATTAGCGCTGAATCTTGATCAGGGTGTTTAGACAGATGCCTGGACCAGAGGGCCATTATAAGAGTACAAGTTAAAGGAAATGTGTGTAGTTTATTTAGCATTTAACATTGACCTGGAATTCAACAGAATGTGAAGATAGAATAATTCTGCCAAATACACTGATACTTTATATTGCCCAGAAAGCCATCAAAGTTAGCACGTAAAGTGGCATTCTCTTGTTATACCCCTTTGTACCTACAGTATGGAGGCACTGTTTCGAATGCAATGCATGCCAATGGAAGAGTGCTGTCGTTAATGAAATGATACGTTCAAGACAACTTGAGTTCTGCACAGAGCCCCTTTATGTAACTCAGAGTAAGTGGTACATCTCTATGGCTTGGCTGGGTTAGCAGAATGAAATAGCAGAGTTATTTTGTTAGAAGACTTGGAACACCCAGGATGTGACCTTGGAACACCCAGGATATGAACTCTCCACTCAGTGTTGTTGCTTACCATGGCCTCTTCCGCATGCCCTGCGTTTTCATTTGCATTATTTAGTGCAGGTGTTCTGGCCTGTACCTGTGTAGTGTTGTCCTCGCCGCTCACCTGAGGATTTCCTGAATTGTTAACGCCTCTTCTCTGTTGCCTTGTCCTCCACTAATATTCCTACTGAACTTCACTTGTGTTTGTCCAGTATAATACAGCAGTTTTGTTGCATGATATCAAGTTTTTGACAGCGCCTATTTTGGACCCTGTTTCTTGCTTGCCATTTTGATGTCTCAGACCTGTGTTGAGGTTCACCACATATGAAACACCTCTTTGCCTATTTTTTGACCCTGAGGTTGGATTTTGTTTCTGATTTTGTTTCTGCATCATTTCTTTCTACTTTGACCATTTCCTGTGTCCTCAATGTTCTCCAGGAGGCAGATATTTTCAGTCAAATAATTTTCTATCATCTTTTGGGCCCTTGTCTTAGGACTCCTAACACAGTGACAGCCTAAATTCTTGTCATACATTTATCTTTGATTCTAAGCCCATGCTATTGATGAATATTTATCAATTGATCATGATTTATCAATCTGATCCGCCTATTTGGATTTACGAGTGTATTTATGTGGCTTGTCTTATGCATTGAAACTTATTCTCATTGATGGATCTCAGTGGGTTTATCCTACCAATAAACTTCATAAATTAAGAAAAAAAAATGTATGGTAGCTATTCCCTCAATGTTGGCTGGAATACTAGAACACCACACATAGGGTGTGTGTTGCCATAGTTAAGAACATTCCCACAGCAAGCAAACCAACCCACAGAAACTGGACTAAACTGGGCATCTCGATAGAGGCTGTCATGTAGATTTTGTTTTGCTATGTTCTATATGTTTCTCTAAATTGTTGTCCATCAAAGTATTTTAGGTCTACTGTACATACTAGTGTAGCCATCTCTTCTGAACAGTATGAGAACATAGGAGACTTAACACTCCAGCCATGACAGGTTTGCAGTGTTACATTGATGGATTTCCGGAGCACATTGTGATGTGAAATGTGTCAGGGAGTATCTGATGCTGATGTGATATCTTTGGCAGCCTCTGATAAAAGACCACACTCTGCTAATGGACGTGTCTGCTCAGGTGTTATATGTGAGAAGGATGTTGATCATTTTTGAAAGCGGAATGAAGGCGTTATTTATTTAGAGTACATGTAATGTTATACAGCTTACAATGAAATATGGAGGCCTTTGGAAGGATTACAACATCTTTGCCATAAATAATGAGTAGCCATAATATAAATAAATAAATACAACCCAAATCCCGAAAAAGTTGGGATGCTTTGCAAAATGTGAATAAAAAAAGAATGCTGTGATTTATAAAGCATGTCAACTTTATATTTTAATTGATAATTGTTTAAAGACAAAAAAATAAATAATATAATGCCAGAAACACGTCTCAAAAAAGAAACCAGTTGCTAGAGTTTTGAGAATTAAATGTGATCCCATTCCTGCCGGATATACAGTAGGATTTCAACAGTCTGGGGACTTCTAAATCATGTTTTTCATTCCATGATGCATCCCAATTAGACAGGTCTGGACTGCAGACAGGCCATTTTAGCACATGGACTCTTCCTCTATGGAGACATACTGTTTAAATATGTGCAGAATTCATTTGGCGTTGTTTTCCTGAAATATTCGAAGTCTTCCCTGAAAAGACATTGTCTGGATGACAGTACAGTACTCTATATGATGCTCAAAACGTGTGTACATCATTCAGAATTGATTGTGCCTTGTCAGAAGTGCAAGATGTCCATGCCATAGGCACTAATGCACCTCCACACTGTCATAGATGCTGGGTTTTGAACTGAGCACTATAATAAATTGGATACGTTGGATAGTTGAATTGTCCCTCTCCTCTTTCGCCCAGAGGAGTCCACAATTTCCAAAAACTTTCCGAAATTGCACATTTTGATTGGTTTAACCACAGCACCCTTTTTTACTTTACCTCAGTCCATTTTAAATGAGCTCAGGCTCAGATAAGACGGTAGCATTCTGTATCATATCTAAATTAAAATGTCTTTTTTGCATGGTAGAGTTTACACTAGCGTTTGTGAATAGAGTATTAAACTGTGCTCATACAGTGCAACTGGAACGTTTTCAGACTCTTTCAAAATTTTTTCTCATTTTGTTTTTCAGACTCATCTTAAAATGAATTCATCCATAGCACTCCATCAATTAGGCCTTTGCAGTGGGCAGACGGAAGCCATTTTTTGCCGGGAGTTTGCCAAAAAGCACCTAAATAACTCTCAGACCATGAGAAGTAAAATCCTCTGGTCTGATGAAACAAAGATGGAACTATTTGGCCACAATTTCCAATGGCCTATGTGGAAGAAACCAGGCAATGAGCTGCACTGATGGCTGTCATTCTGTAAGGGTTCTTCCATGTCAACAAAGGATCTCATTCATATTGACTATTGGGTCCTTGGTTACCTGTCTGGCCAAGGCCCTTCGTCCCGGATTACTCAGTTTGGCTGAGCGGCCAGATCTAGGAAGACTGTTGGTTGTTCCAAACTTTTCTTTTTGCGAATGATGGCTGCCATACTCTTGGGCACTTCAATGCTCCAGAAATATTATTGTATTCTTTCCCAGAGCTGTGTCTTGACTCAATCCTGTCTCGTAGGTCTACGGACAATTCTCTTAATCTCGTGGCTTGGTTTTCACTCTGACATACACCATCAACTGTGAGATCTTATATACATAGATGTGTGCCTCTCCTAATAATGTCCAATTAATTCATTTAGGCACAGGTGGACTCCAAACAAATTGTAGAAGCATCTCAAGAACCATTGATAGAAGTAGGATGCACCAGAGTTTGAATCCATTTTTAGATGATTCTGAAACATAACAAAATGTGGAAAACTTGAAAGGTTCTGAAAACTTTCGGGTTGTAAATATATATATATATATACGTATATATGTATATATGTATATATATATATATAGTATACGTGTGTGTTTGTGTGTATGTGTGTGTGTATGTGTATGTGATTCATCTTATTATATATATATATATATATATATATATATATATATATATATATATATATATATATATATATATATAAGATGAATACATGAATCACACACACACAAAGTGATGTAATACCAATGTCTGATTACCTGATGGTTGGTGGTTAAGCCTCTGGGGTGTGTGTGTGTGTGTGTGTGTGTGTGTGTGTGTGTGTGTGTGTGTGTGTGTGTGTGTGTGTGTGGGAGTGGATCTTTTAGTTTTTTAATGGACAGTAAAAATAAGATGGGTTGGGAGGAGGGGAAGAGAGGCGTTATGCAATAATGTCTCATAGTGTGTCCTTGCCGTTAGTGTTGCCATTGAGTTTATGCATCTTTTCATGAGTAAGTGCGTGTGTGTGTGTGTGTGTGTGTGTGTGTGTGTGTGTGTGTAGGTGTGTGTGCGTGTGTGTGTGTGTGTGACAAAGAATACACATGGTCATATACACACACGCACGCACACACACACAAATACACGCATGCACACACACACAGATATACACACATGCACGCATGCACACACACACAGATATGCACACACACGCACACAAAAAGCAAAAGCACACATATATTACATATGAAGGTTGTGACACAAACCCACAGTAAAAATGCAACCAAGACAAAATAGCTTGGCTACACAGAAAAGCGAAATTAAATCAATACCCAGAAAGCCAACACATCTGGTAACCAGCTACCCTGAGGTGTTCAGTCACCCTCAATGCATCTCTCTCCTTCGCCACCTCTGAGGCTGTCTTTCTCTCCATCCCTATATTTATATTTTTCTCTATACCTCTCTCTCTCTTTTTCCTTTCCTCTCTCCTTATATCCCTCATTCTTTACATCTCTCTAAGTTGCTCAGTCCACATATCCCTCTCTCTTTCCCTCTCTCACTATATTCCCCTCTTTATCATTTTCTTCTTCTCTATATTCCTCTGACCCTCATTCTCTCTCTCTCTCTCTCTCTCTCTCTCTCTCTCTCTCACTCTCTAATCCCTCCTTAATTATATCCCATTCTCCTTACCTCTATCCCCCTCTCTCTGTATTTCTCCTTCTCTTATTCCTCCCCCCGTCTTCTCTCGTTCATTTCAGCAATATCCCTGCTCTACATCCGCTCTCTCCTCCTATACATTTCTCTCCCTCCCTCTCTCTCTCTCATCTTCTATTCCTACTCTCCCTTCTTTCGTCTCCTTGCTCTCTCTGTATCACCCTCTCCTCCTCTCACCTCCTCTCTCTCCCTCTCTGTCCCTCTCTTCCTCTCACCTACCCCCGAGTTGGGAGCTCATCTCATTCTCTGGCCACCAGCCCTTAGGCCTCTCTCATGAGCTCAGTAACACACAGAGAGAGAGAGAGAGAGAGAGAGAGGGAGAGAGGGAGAGAGAGGGAGAAGGAGAGAGGGAGCCAGTGAGAGACAGATAGAGAGAGAATGAGTAAGTGAGAGGGTGATGAGAGAGGGAGAGAGAGGGTGCATAAGAGGGTACAAAAGGGAAAGGATGAGTGAGGGAAAGAGAGAGCGGAAGAGAGAGAGAGAGAGGTTGACAGAGTGAGAAAGCGGATGAGAGAGAGAGAGAGAGAGGTTGACAGAGTGAGAAAGCGGATGAGAGAGAGAGAGGCTGAAAGAAAAAAAGAGAGCTCTCCCAAATCTCGTCCCCCTCGTCTCTGATAATTACCCATGCTGCTTTTCTGCCACCTCGTTTGCATAATCATCGGCAGCCATTCACAGGCCAGGCACAAAGCGTTCTAATGACACAACAGAGAAACAAGGAAAAGGGCCCATTCAGAGCCCAGCCTCGCGCTGCACTCTTCTCCACAGCAGAGGCATTCACACCCGCCGCTCCACCGACTTCCTATTCACTTCTTATGGGGGTTTGCAACTCACAGAATGCATGGCAGAGGCTCAGGCAGGAGCAAAACACAATCTACTTTTTGTTGCTCCGTTTATGGTGATTTTGTTTTATTTTATTTTATTTTTTTTTTTTTGTGTGTACGTGTGTGTGTGTGTGTGTGTGTGTGTGTGTGTGTGTGTGTGTGTGTGTGTGTGTGTGTGTGTGTGTGTGTGTGTGCATGTGCGCGCACACTGAGAAGAGAGACTTGTAAATAAATCAAATAAATAAAAAATAAATAAACACTGAAAAGTGAGACGCCATTTCAAAAGTACATGTTTGCTTTAGAAAGTGCTGAGGGATCAGCTATCATCAGGATGTTTTTTTCTGTAGCAGATCAAACAGACAAATTTCTCAAAATTTCATAGATATCCAGCGAAAGATTATAAATGCAAAAATATAACATGCTGTTGAGAGAGCTCTTTACTGACTGCTAACACTTGCAAAAAGGAATGAAACTGTGTCCTCACAGAGGACTTTGGTTTGGATAACTCTGGAGCTGTTCTTTCACAAAAACGCCACTGAACAAGGGAGAAAAATACCTGTCTGCTTGTTTTGGCACATCAAAAGGAATGGTGTAAGCATTGATCATGAAGTCTCATCTTCCTACGCCAAGTCACTCACAATGCACACGTTCACTTTGATGTGTCTGTTGAGCAAACTGACAAATAGGGTGAAAGTGGAGTCAGAGAAAGAAAGAAGAAAGAACGAAAGAAAAAAAAAGTCTAAAAAATGTGTCAAAAATCATCCCTGTCACGTTCCAATGTGTACAAAACTTAGGCAGGGTGAGAGATAGCAGTCTTTAGATCCACAGTGACAGATCAGGACATACTGTATCTACTAGAATAATCTGGTAGCAAAAAATGTACTTCAGAATTGTTCTATATAGTCACTGATTGGTGTATGGCAACACCCTGTGTTCTACAATACTGAGTGAACCAGAACTTGATACCCCTGCCACATCACCCTCTCTCTCCCCCTTTCAATTGGTTATACCACAAAGCTTCCCCTTCCTTGTGGTCATGAACCCCTGTGAAGAAGAGAAGGAGGGAATGAGAGTGAGAGGGATGAGTGTTGGGCCTGTGTGTGTGTGTGTGTGTGTGTGTGTGTGTGTGTGTGTGTGTGTGTGTGTGTGTGTTTGTATGTGTGTGTGTACGTCTGTCTATCTATGGGTCTGTGTTTGTGTGTGATTATGTGTGTGTGTGTGTGTGTGTGTGTGTGTGTGTGTGTGTGTGTGTGTGTGTGTGTGTGTGTGTGTGTGTGTGTGTGTGTGTTTGTATGTGTGTGTGTACGTCTGTCTATCTATGGGTCTGTGTTTGTGTGTGATTATGTGTGTGTGTGCGTGTGTGTGTGTGTGTGTGTGTGTGTGTGTGTGTGTGTGTGTGTGTGTGTGAGAGAGAGCGAGTGTGACAGGTGGGTAGGGGGTGAGGAGTGTGAAGAAGATGCCTGCGGGAGTTTCACACACATCCCAAGGCAACATGGCCACTGGCCTCTCTCTCCTCCCTCTCTCATCCTCGCTGGACTAGAAAGACAAAACACACTCCTTAGTGTGCTCCATTTTAAACACAGCCCAGATGAGCGAGCCACACCGCCTGATAGAGAGAGTCACAGAGGGCCTTTTACCGCTTACACAGGTGGAGGAGTGGGGCAAATGAACTCAGAGGGAAAAGAAATGATGAAAGGCATTTCGCAGGAACAGCTGCTGAAATGTTTTTTTTTTTTTTGTACTTTTGACAAGGGCAATTTTAAAAACACGGTGAAAACTCTGATTGTACCCAATTAGCTTCTGTAGGAAGGAATATGCTGACGCAAGCTTTGGCTCAGTGAACCTTTTATTGCATTATAATCGCTGGCTAATAAATCTCATTCTTTTCCCTTTTCTCAGTCTTTTCCCATCCTCCTTTCTTTTTCTGTTCTTTTGCTTTTAACAGCAATCTGTGCATCTTTTATCGAGCCTTATAAATTTGCAGTACAGCTGACCACATTATGCAGGATCACATGCGTATGGAAAGCACGTTATTATGCTATTGCAATAAAACATTAGCCTGTTAAAATCCAACCTCATTCACAAAGTGAATAGAGTCTGGTGACTCTCGATTGGGAAACGTTTACAACTCTTGTATCGCGAAATCATTGGTCCAGCCTTACCAATCACATTGATCAGAAATTCCTAACGTTACTTCCTACTTCGCCTAAGCTTTACAAACTGACAATAAATAGTCTCAGCAGTCAGGAAACAATGTATGTGGGATTACCTTAGCTGTAAATACATTTCAGCATTTGTTGACCTTTGCAGGTGTCGCTGCTTCTGTTTATCACAATAAGTTTCGGTTTCGTCTTCCCCTCTCGTCGCTGATTGGCCTGACATTTTTCTTGTCTAAGGGAAACGGTTATGCACTATGGTGTTCCAGACTAGATCTCCCTGAAAGAAGATCTAGATGGGCGGGACCAGGTTAATAAAACCTATCCTCACAGACTGCTATTGGTTATGTCCCTAAACTTCTGCGGGTTGTCTCCCAGGCGGTTGCTATGCCATACCAAGGGCCGCATGGCTATGTGTCCTTCAGAGACATTTTGGCAGGTCATGCTGATCACTTCACAGCAGATGCAAACCAGTCTGTCTGCCTGTCAGCCTACCAGCCTGGTTGTCTGTGTGCATGTGGGTCTGCCTGTGTGTCTGTCTGCCTGCCTGCCTACCTGCCTGGTTGTCTGCCTGTCTGTCTGTCTGTCTGTCTGTCTGCCTGCCTGCTTGTCTGTCTGTCTGTCCTAGTCCTGGTCTGATCCTGTCCTGTTGGCGACTTGCTGGTGCATGGACTTATTATTAGCTTTTGTACACAAAAGCCCACATTGGATTTTAAAGCAGTAGGCCAGAGAGATAGAGAGAGAGAGAGAGAGAGAGAGAGAGAGAGAGATAAAGAGAGAGAGAGGGAGGGAGAGAGATAGAGAGAGATAGAGGAAGAGAGAGATACAGAGAGAGAGGAAGAGAGAGATACAGAAAGGGAGAATAATATGAATATGAGTATGTGTGTATGACCCCTTTCCTCTGTGTGTGTGTGTGTGTGTGTGTGTGTGTGTGTGTGTGTGTGTGTGGTGTGTGTGTGTGTGTGTGTGTGTGTGTGTGTGTGTGTACTCGAAGGTTGCCAGTTCGAAACCCAGCCAGTCACTTGATGACCTTGGTCTGCATTGTCTCAGTCCACCCGGCTGTAAATGGGGCAGTCTACAACTCTCATCCCCTCAGAACCTCAGAAACTGCGTAGAAACACCAGCCCTATTAGCCTCTATGGCTCAGAAAGGATTTACAATAATGATTGGTGAGCCACAAGGACACTAATTAACATACAAATATAGCTGCAAGCAGCAATGAGGGGGCCAAGCAGAATAGGCCGGAGTAGCCACGGTGACAAGATAGAACTCAGCAGACACCCGGGATCAACAGGGCTGAAACAGGGCTGAGTATTGCCACCGCCTCCGCCAGCCAGCCCCCCCCCCACCTAGTCACCCCAGCCCGTCCCACCCCGTCCTGCCCTGCCCTGCCCTTGCACGCACGCATTAGAATTAACTGGATGGAACATGTTGTCATCAGTTTCACATCAAAAAATAAAAGATTGATAAAACACAAGCAACTACAGATCAAAATGCAATATTGCTAATTGCAGCACCCCCTACAGGTCAAAGGTCACCAAATTGTTTGAGCGTCCTCCTAATGGGGTCATGAATATATGTAGTAAGTTTGGTTATGATACATGGCAGGGTTGCTGAGATATGAGCTCACTTCCTGTTTGGCGGCTTCGCCACCAATTTCGATTGGCTGTTACGGGCGAATGCTTTTGTCAATTGTTCCAGAGAGCAATATATTGATAGGTTATGGTCTGAAGATGGTCTGTGCCAATGTTGGTGAAGATCAGATGAAATTTGCGACCTGTGATAACTTTTTGATGTTTTTGATTAAATCTAACATGGCGGCCGAATCAATTACGATGACATCACAAGTTGGCCTGGGTCGGTCTAAGGACCTCCAACAGTATTACCAGACACCACTAGTGCATTTTAATTCCAAACACAACAGCAGCTACAGGCCAAAAGGCATGTTTCTTAATTACAGCGCCCCCTAGAGGTCAAAGGTCACAGATTTATTGAGTGTCCCCCTGATTGGGTCCTGAGTCCATGCACCCAGTTTGGCTTTGATACATGCAAGGGTTGCTGAGATATGACCTCACTTCCTGTTTGGCGGCTTGACCGCAAATTTCGATTGGCTGTTACAGCCAAATGCTTCTGTCAATTCTTCCAGAAAGCAATGCACTGATAAGGCATGGTCTGAAGATGGTCTCTGCCAATTTTGGTGAGGATCCGCTGAAATTTGTGACCTCAAGAAAAACTTGTAATGCGTGTTTTGATTAAATCCAATATGGCGGCCGAATCAATTACGATGACATCACAAGTTGGCTTGGGTCGGCCTAAGGACCTAAAACAGTAGTACCAGACACCACTAGTGCATTTTAATTCTAAGCACAACTGCTGCTACAGGCCAAAAGGCATGTTTCTTAATTACAGCGCCCCCTAGAGGTCAAAGGTCACCAGATTTCTTGAGCCTCCCCCTGATTGGGTCCCGAGTCCATGGACTAAGTTTGGTTATGATAGATGAATGGGTTGCTGAGATATGAGCTCACTTCCTGTTTGGCAGCTTCGCTGCAAATTTCGATTGGCTGTTACGCGCGAACGATTTTAGTTCCGAAGACAAAAAACGATGCATTAATGAGGCATGGTCTGTAGATGATATCTGTGAAGTTTGGTGTCGATCGGACAAAATTTGTGACCTCTGATATGTTTTCTGATATGAAGTGATTTTGATGAAATCCAAAATGGCGGAAAATCCATCATGGCGGAAAATGACGTCATAGGGTGCGTTGAACTCGGTTTGGTCCAAGGATTCCAATGATACCTCATTTTTGACAATCGGGTCAACAGGTCAGAAGTTACGTGCGTGAACGCAAGTCCAACTTTGGCCTGTTGGTGGCGCTAGAGCGCGGGAGGTGCCGACATGAAACTTTGTGACATGAATCATGGGACTGTCCCTAATCAGTGTGCCAAATTTCACAACTTTTCACCAGACGGTTCTATGGGCTGCGATTGACTTCAATGGCAGAATAATAATAATAGGGAAGAAAACGTAGAAACACAATGGGTGCTTTCGCAGCTTCGCTGCTTGGCCCCCAATAATCAACATACACGGCCTGTCCTGGAGAAATAATACATTTACATATCTTTACTGTGTTTGTGTCTGTATTTTTAGCAAGTTTATGTAATTCTCGAGAGGTTTCAATTTCTTCCTCCACTCCGAGTTTCAGGTGTTATTCTGGACGGCGCCTGCAGTGCTATGCGTTGACACCCCAATGCCACATTTTTTTTAGCATTCATTTTCAGTGATTCATCAACGAATCACCTACTGAGTCAATTCACGGTCTCAACCCATTTGCATAATGATCAAGTATTAATTTTTTTAATACGCTATAATGAAGGGTGATGAGGATCGACTGTGTGAAGCCCTGCCTGCCTGTCTGCCTACTGAAGAGAAAAAGGGATAAAAGAGGAGCGGTTTTTAAAAGGGAGGCACAGACGTCTGGGAAATAGGAGGAATATTGAGAGGAGGAGAGGTGTTGGGGAGCAGGCGGCCACTTTAGGTTATGAGCCAAACAAAGCCCACCTGTTCAGAGAGATTTAAGAGCAGATTTTTTAAGATATTGGATAGAGAGAGAGGGATACACACACCCACACATACAGTACACACACACACACACACAAACACACACCAACACACACACACACACCAACACACACACACACACACACACACACACACACACACACACACACTCACACACACACACACTTCACATGCATATGTCACCACACATGCATACATATTCACATACATATTCACAGCACCAACACACACACACACACACACACACACACACACACACTTCACATGCATATGTCACCACACATGCATACATATTCACATACATATTCACAGCACCAACACATGAACATACACACAGACACACACACACACACACACACACACACACACACACACACACACACACACACAAACATATTCACAGCACCAACACATGAGCATACACACAGAAACACATACATACACACACACCAGCAGAAAACGCACACACTACTAATCACACTGACAGGCCTGCATGGCATTGTCTACTACCATCACACTAATATGAGACGATCCCAACCACACGGTACGTAAATGGCCATCAGGCCTCTTGTCCACTGGACTGTTTCAGAATAATGGTGAAATTTTAGTGTATGGGACCGAATTTGAATGATGTGCCAAGTGAAATCTTCAGTCTAGCTGCAGTAAAGCTAATCTAATAAATAGGCAAAGTCAATTTGCTAATTTAACACCATGGGTAAGACCCTAACCACATTAACATATTACAGTAACACATTAACTACTGTAACTAATGAGTCAGCCCATTGCTACCACATGCCATATGCTACCACACACCACATCAAAAGCTATAATTCATGCACCAGAACGTTGCTTGATGACGGACACTGCAATTTACCATCCATTTAAATCAGAGCCCTTTGTGCTTGAGAGGCTAAGCAGTGCATACGTTTGTTCTTATAACAAGCTGACGGATCTGCAGATGCTGTGCGCTACTGCCACCCCTTTGCTGTCTGCCATCCTTTTGAAATCAGGTTCCTCTGTAGTGTGACAGGTTCACAATGGTGCCTAAGCAATGCCTCAGGACATCCCAACAGTTCCCCGTCATCTCTATTCCTGGAACAGACAAAGGTGCCGGGAATATAGTTCTCCTTTACGTGGTTCCCCTTTGTGTTTAAGGCAAAAAGAATGACCAATCTGATAGCTCTCTCCTTCATAGTCTCTTTTTTTTTCTTCTTCTTTCGCATAAAATATATTTCAGGGAGAGGCAACATTCATGTTCAAAGCTACTTGAGAAAGAGTTACACTGTCTCGCATTGAGACTCTTTAAACACTGAGTTTAAACTTCTGCAAAAATGATGTAATGCAAATGTAAGCCAAGCCAGACTCTGCATCTCTCACGACTGCTCAAGGCCCTGATGCAGGATGCCCAGCCCAGCGGGAGTCACGGCTCTCTAAACGATGCCCTCCTGCAAAAACAACAAGGTTCCACTCCTTTATGTCCACAGTAAAGACCTTTACAGCCTCGAAACTGGACTTCATAAATCCTCCTGCCCTCCCTGGGCAGTGTACTACTCTAATGCCATGCAGATGACCGACCCCTGCCCCACCTCCACCCCCAAGACACACACACACACCTCCGTCGGAAGGAAATGCGACTGCTGATGTTTTTTTTTTTTTTAAGTCTGGAGCATAGCCTCCCGAACACTCCCTGGCCGTGACTCTCCATAAACACTGGCTGGGCAGGGTGCAGGTGATGACAGGAGGGCACTGAATAATTCCCCTAATAAACCCCCCCCCCTCCCCTCCCCTCCATACCTGCCCCGGCGGCAACCTGCACGGCCCACGCGCTGATTTACGGCCGCTGCCTCCGCTCGCATCTTTCACAAGGTGCAAAACTGTCTCTAATGCGCGGTGACGAGACATGACTGCCAGGTTCACCTACTGGGGCATTTTTATGATGAATTATTCTCCGTCACACTATACCAGCCAGGAAAAATGTTCCTGCCCACGTGGGGGTTGGTGGCAATTGGGCTGGGCACTGAAGGTCCTGGGCATGGACGGTAAAACAGAAGGACTTATGAGAGGGGTGGCAGTATCCTTTGCCATCAGGTACACCTGTGCATCTGGGCACAGAAAGCAGGCCAGCAGTGCAGAGAGAAATGCTGGCTGCCTTTTGCAATGCGCTTCTGTCACGGATCACAAAACGCCATGAATTCCAAAATGGCCTTGGTTCGGAGGAGAGACGCAAAGTGCAGAGCACGAGTGTTGTCTCTCTCAATGCACTCCTCAATGCCTTCATTTCACATAGCCATTATACCCAAATGTATGCACATAAATAAATGAAGTGTGGCTCTATTTTGTTGGCAGTTATCCAGTAATGTGTCCCACGCTTGTACCATTTGTTGTGAAGAAATTACTTTCTTGAGCGGCACCACCTCTATTTAGCTCTTTAAAACACTGGATAACCCCTTCCGACCCCCGGAGCTTCAGTTTGTTAAACAACATCTTTAAACTCCCCGTGGGACCGCACAGGAGCGCAGCCACTAATGGGAACAGATATCCATTTTCTTGCACACCAACACTTTCCTCCCCCTCTCTACCCTCTCTCTTTCTCTCTCCGTCTCTCTACCCCTCCACCTCCCCTCCCTCATCCTGCTTCCCTCCCTCATTGCTCCCAGGAGCCGAAGGCAGCGAGGATGATGAACGGCGAGGTTCAGCCAATGAGACGCTGGATGCTGCGAGCGCTTCGCTCTTAGCTGTGACGCCATTGGCTGTCGGGCGAGGAGACGGGCTTATTCGGATATTAATGACTGCTGAGCAGACACCAGCATGTCAATGTGACAGCTGGTCGGGTGGGGAGATGCGCCTTTAGCAACCGCAAAGGAGAGGGCAAAGGGGGATTACAGAGGCTCTACAACAACAGCGTTCCACTGGCGGACTATCTGCGTGTTTGTTCCAGAGACCGGAGACTCGGGAGCGCTGAGGAGTCGCGTTCCTGTCTGTCTCAGAACTGCGTAAAAACGAGGATCAGGCGCGTTTGAGTTCACGTATTGCGCGCTCACTCTCTTTCTCTCTGCCAGGGCTGGTGTGCCGGCAGGGCATTAACGGAATAGGCTACATTTCGCTCCATTGGCTGATGAGACGAATGCGGGTAAGTTTTTATTTTCTCCCTATTTTTGCCATGTGGAAGGGATCAGTAATTGCCTACAAACCTTCTGTTTTGTGAACGAGTCCATAACTTAGAAGAGCGATTGTGTAAATTCCAAGGCAAACATAGATACACCGTTACGTTTAAAAACGAAATATCTGTTTTGTAAGCGCTACATAATAAGGCTGGGCCACGTTTATTTCCAACCTAACGTGAAGTATCAGACGACACAAGCGTGTATTGATCTTATTGTAAACCTCGGCGATTGGGAAGCTTTTGTAGTCTGCGCAACCCCACCATATACATAAAGAATTGATTATTTCGAACGTAAGATGTGTCGTATTGGTCGAAAAATGAACTATATTTACAGAATTTAGACGTGAACGTCCACAGCTTTTCTGCAATCTCATAATAGCGCTCACACTGAGGAGAGGCGCGCGGGTCCTGTTGCTGATGCGGCGTGTGAACGCACACAAGGCACGTCCGCTGGACTGAACCTCTCTCTCGCTCTCCCTCTCTCTCGCATTCTCACCGATTATTCACCCTGTTGCAATTCGGAGAGGTCGCCCCTGTCCATCTTGACGTGGAATGGGAAGATCTCCTACGTACCTACGCACTCCCACGTACTATTCCGTCTCCCGAACGGTGCGTTGCATCCCTCCTCGCCTCTGTCGTAATTAACACTGACACGTCGAGGCATCTTTAATGCGGACTACATGCAGCCAGAATCACTTATCCATATGCAGGAGTCTGCCAGCTTTCACCTTTGCACCACAGCTAAGACAAGCATCACCTCATACCTGCATTCTGGCATTCACCTTCATGTTAATATGCAAACTAGCCAACGCCGTTTTTTGTTGGAATGCTTAAATTACCAGGTATGCAAGTGTTTACATGCGTCTTTCTGGAGTCAAGGGTAAACTAGCTGTTATGTCACGT
>NC_063205.1:12670698-12765698 GCF_017589495.1 Alosa alosa
TCCTCGTTACGCGTGACCTTTATGTCTCCTGAGCTGTACCGGCCACGGCAGTCTCGCGCCTGCCCCCCACCGAGAGGCAATATTCTCCTGTTAACCAGCCAGTTCACCTTTCCCAGTAGCCCCACATATAATACCCCCCCCTCATATACACTTAGAAACTGCCCCCCACACACACATACAGACACACACACACTATCATTTGCTGCCCTCCCACTACACCCTCAGTTCCCCAACTGAACCATTTCTAGCGCTCTCCTCAGTTGACCTGTCGTTTGTTCTCCGTTCTTTTTATTCCACTGTAATCTGTGTCTGTGTACATGCTTGTGTTTTACTGCTGCATATGTGTGTGTGTGTGTGTGTGTGTGTGTGTGTGTGTGTGTGTGTGTGTGTGTGTTTGTGTGTCTGCATGTGTGTGTGTATATGTGTGTGTGTGTGTGTGTGTGTGTGTGTGTGTGTGTGTGTGTCCCATCTGCCCAACCTGCTTGCATTAATGATGCTGGTGGAAGAGGTTTGGTTATCTTGATTGGACAGGCAAAAACAAAATCTTCCTTGAGCCCCCACAGAGCTGCAGACACACACACACACAAACACACATGTATTGTAAGAGCACATATTTTCTTCTGACCACACACCACATACATCATTTCTCAACTCTCTCTCCCCCTCTCTCCCCTTCTTGCTCTCCCTCTTTCTCACACACACAATCACACTCAAGCCCATGCAAACACACACACCACAACACACACACACACACACACACACACACACACACACACACACACACCGAAGTAATCATCTGGAAATCAGTGCAGGCTCTGTCGAGTCTGTCCCCCCAGACAGGGATTTACTGCTTGGCCCAAACATAGAGTAGAAAAAATAAACAACAAATCTGTACTGAACCACACACACACACACACACACACACACACACACACACACACACACACACACACACACACACACACACACACACACACACACACACACACACACACACAATCAAGTTTTCCTTGAATTACCAGCCATGAGCTGTAAACTTCCCTAGCCACTGTTCACAATCACTCTCAGCTCTTAGTTGAGTTGCCCACCCACACATTGACACACCCACACACACTCACACTCACTCACACTCAGCCTGGGAGGACCAGGGCCACCGCCTGCATCTCAGAATCAGACCTTTACTTCCCACCATAAGCATGTTGTTGTTGTTGTTGTTGTGGTTGTTGATGCTTGTTGTTTAGCCGGTTGTGCTTTGCAGTGCACCGGGCCCATGATTAGCCGCATCCATCTTAGAGTGCCATTTGGCTGGCGTATTAAGCGTATTTCTCTCTGTCTGAGTGAGCCACCGGGCATTTTCTCTTAAACTGCCAATCGCTCTTCCCACATCCACCTCCAATCTCCTTTTACAAGCCGCACTGCTGTTACCTCATCAGCAGGATTCATGTTGTTCTTAGTGCAGTAACCGGGTAAGGGGTGATTAATCTCATCTGTTTCTATTCACTGTATGTATGTATGTTCTGTATGTATGAATGTATGTATGTATGTATGTATGTATGTATGTATGTATATACTGTATACTGTATACCTACAGTATCTATCTATCTGTCTGTTTGTCTGTCTGTCTGTCTGTCTGTCTGTCTGTCTGTCTGTCTGTCTGTCTGTCTGTCTCTCTGTGTTTTCATGTTTGGAATAAATATGCTGCTGCCGTGAGACCACTGCCCATTGGCGAGGTACTCTGTTACTCTCCCCCTCCCTCCCTCTGCCCAATGCCTGTCGGGGCTTTTGGACACTAGGAACCTGAGCGGGGTTGCATAGTGGGTAAAAGGTGTCGCGGTGTCGGATTGTTCTCTCCGAGGGGGCGAGTGCAGCAGTGCATTATATCCAAACGGCGCAGCCAGCAGTGGCAGCGGCGGCGGTAGCATCAGCGTGAAAACGGGTCGGGGCCTCACCGCAGGGGGTGCTTCCGCCGCGCTGCTCGCACACAACAACATCCTGTTCAAAAGGGAGAGAGAGAGAGAGAGAGAGAGAGAGAGAGAGAGAGAGAAAGAGACAGTGTTTGACCTAAAATGCAACAAGAGAAAAGAGGGGGGGGGGGCAGAGTGGTGTGATATCCAAGGAAATGATGAAAGCCGTGGAGTAAAGGGGAGTTTGACAGAGGTAGAGAGAGAGAGAGAGAGAGAGAGAGAGAGAGAGAGGGGTGAGAGGAGAGGGAGGGAAATGTAGAGCAGAGACAAAAAGGATGGGCAAGAGAGAGAAAAAGGCATTTGGGGGAATGAATTTGTTTTGTTTTTTTTGGGCCTTTTTGAACAAAAAGAAGAAGAAAAAAACCCTAAAAGCTTGGCACTGGTGAAGCGGCTCTTAAGAGTCCACTCCTGACCTCTCATGAAACCTGCTCACGTGCCCGTCCTCCGTGTGTGGCGATTCAGAGAGTATCGGAGCCTCAGGGTCATCCTTATCCTCCCTTTCTTCTCACCACTCCACAGAACTAGGCCTTGCTGAGTTTTCCATCGCTGCCCCCCCCCCTCTTTTCTTCCAGTAATGCTAATTAGCAGAGGCCAAATAGACGCTTGCTTTCAGAAACACACACACACACACACACATACTGAGATACATATACACATAGAGAGAGAGAGAGATGGAGGGTAGAAGCACACACTTCTTTTCTCCTCTCTTTAATCCTCCTCCACCACTCTCTCTCTCTCTCTCTCTCCTCCTCTCTCCGTGTCATATATTTAATATGAGCTAACCATCCCAGGCTATTCATTTTCTTGGCTGAAATAAAGCACACTGGAGCTGCCTGATGCTGTTGCAGCGTTCCCGAAGCCTTGACAGTAAATCACTGAATCAGTTTATCCCGGCGCAGAGCCCCATTCACCCAGACAGACTCAGGCTCGCAGGCATCGCCTGGAGCATGTGTAGGTGGGGAGAAGCAGCCCCTAGACCTCAGAACTATGAATTAAATATCATTATTCTGACTCCTGTTTCACAGAATATCAACCACCGTTGAGAAGAAAAAAATGCAGCAGCTGTGGTTTTGACCACTGCCAGGCAGGGCAAGGCTTCAGAGATGTATTAAATGTGTAGTATATGAAAAGTGTGTGTAGGTGTATGTATGTGTGTGTGTGTGTGTGTGTGTGTGTGTGTGTGTGTGTTTTGTGTATGATGGGCAGAACGTTGGGCAGATGTTTTAAATGTGTAATAAAATACCGACAGTCACTCCTTAAAAACCTTGACAGAAAATGCAAGCAAGCACAGAAGTGACGTTTCAGTCAATGGCTATGACCTGTGCACAGATCATAGATCCCACTTTATATATGTCCTTAGGTCTATTTAATAATAACTGCACTTTTTAGTCTGTGCATTTAAATGCTGTCTGTGAATAATACATGAATGAATAATGAATTGCACATGTAAGCACAGTGCATTTCTAATATTAGTAAAAAAAAAAAAATATGAAATTCACTTTTGGTTAATATTAAAGTTAAACTGTGTAAGTAAAGTAGTGAGTACAAGTAAGGGTGAGTTTTCAGTGTGTGACTGGGACTTACAAATTTGTGGTATTCTCCCTAGACGGTTCGAAGCATTGATCGCGAGCCACTTGCGAGGGTGTTGACAGTGTTGTGGTCTAAGACAGGGCCGTCGGCAGAGACTCGCTCAGGTGTGGCCTCCGCGTGCATCTCTCATAATGGAGCCGAGTAAATGGAGCAATCCGTTTGGTAATGTGAAGTCATGTACCGTGGAGAGAAATCTGGCCTCCCCCAAAATAGCCTAACCTTGTCTGAATGGAAGAGGAGGGGAGGGGAGGGGGAGGGGGGCAGGGGAGTGGGGGTGATGGGGGTGATGGGGGTGTGGTGGGGTGGGGTGGGGGTAGGGTTGATAATGCACAGAAGAGTTATGATAATGTGAAAGATGGGAAAACACAGAGGTACCATTGCATGTGTAATATTTTCATCAAGTGTCAGCGCAAGACCTGAATGTTAATAGAAGGCGTTGCCTCCAAGATGCACTGGCAAACAGCCAGGGTGTTTCCACTAAGAAAACCAATGTAGGAGTCCAGCAACCAATTACTCCTCCAAGAGGGAATTTATCACATGGCTTTGACTTGGTAAATAAGCCAGTATAGAAAAGGGGGAGGGTTGGGTGGGGGCGGTTACAGAATACAACTATAGGCCACCATACAGTCAGTCATCAATCCGTAAATCAATATTGTCAAGGTCAGTTAGAGAATATATGGATGACTTTGTGGTTTTATTTAGTTTGGGAGGTGGAATGGAATATAAGAGAGGCACATGTGTCTGCTTATATAAACATAAACCTGCCTGGAAGCTGGTGATAAGGGTTTATATTTCTTTATTAATTGTTTTTTTTTATGTCAATGTTAGCGAGGTGCTAGCACCCCTGCTGTGATGCCTCATTTCTGAACGCGAGCCTGAAGAAGATGAATGACATTTTAAAATACATGTAATGACATTTTACAGTAAAGGGCTTGAACGTTTAAAGCAGCCATTGTAAGCAATGGAATAAATAACAGCATTTAGTTGAATATCTGAATGTTTACATGTATTGAGCAAAAGTGGGCAGCCGTGGCCTACTGGTTAGCGCTTCGGACTTGTAACCGGAGGGTTGCCAGTTCGAACCCCGACCAGTAGGCCATGGCTGAAGTGCCCTTGAGCAAGGTACCCAACCCCTCACTGCTCCCCGAGCGCCGCTGTTGTTGCAGGCAGCTCACTGCGCTGGGATTAGTGTGTGCTTCACCGCAGTGTGTTTCACTAATTGATGGATTGGGATAAATGCAGAGACCAAATTTCCCTCACAGGATCAAAAGAGTATATATACTTATAAAAGGTGTGCAGAATCCATTTTGATGACTAATTCTTTAGGTGTATTTAGAATATTGACGTCAAAAAACTGCACATTGGTGCTTATTGGAAATCCATGGACCCTTTCATGATATGACTCATTGTGTACTAAACTACTACTAGTAAGCATTTCTTAAAGGGGTGGTTCAGGATTTTGGACATAGGACCTCATTTCCAAGTAAACAAGTGTGATATTTATCAGTGGAGACCGTTCTCAACACGTTTCATCCAGTCCTTCTAATTGCAGAGTTTGCAGGTGCTAGGCTGTCCTTTGGAGTAGGTAAGACTGTTTTTAGTGGCAGGCTAGCACATACCGTTGACTTGCGCTAGCCTAGCACCTGCGAACTCTGCAATTAGAACGACTGGATGAAACGTGTTGAAAGCGGTCTCCACTGATAAATATCACACTTGCTTACTTGGAAATGAGGTCCTATGTCCAAAATCCTGAACCACCCCTTTAAGATGAAAGTAAAAGGAATAAGCCATGCTTCTGTATTCACAGGACCATCATCATCATCATTATCATCATCATCATCATCATGACAAGCCGTCATCTTAGATCATCTGAGATTCAAGTAATTTGAATAAAGTTAATACAATAGAGGGTTCTTGTCCAATAGTCCAATAAGAGAGTAGTATACTGTAATATAAATTCATTGGACACATCCATCCTCATCACCATCACCACAAGAATCATCATCTCAAGACTGTAAAAATTGTGGAGAAGCTATCGAAAGCAGAAAAAAAGACATTTAGGTATATGAAGCCATTCTTTAAGTCATTTGAATAACAGTACTATAAACTATACAGAGAGAATCATCAGCAGCACATAGGGCTGAAGCTGTTGGAGATGATCATATTACCGAATGAAAATGAGATGAAGTCAAAGAAGGAAGGAATGAGAGTGCTATCAGTCATGACTGTAGATGCTGAACAGAAGTACCAAATTGGCCTGTGCCAATATACCCTCATTTCGTTAACACACACACACACACACACACACACTACTGGCACTGCAGTAGTTCATTTGCCAGTCCATGTTTTAGATTAGCCAGCCAGACCTTGCAAGAACCATGCTTCCAAATCTCTTCCCAGTACAAACACACACACACACACACACACACACACACCACACATACTCTCATTTCTAAGTGGAGTTACTGTAACACTGGGCCTCCTCTCCCATTCAGATATCCCTCTTTCTTTGTACAGAACTCATCAACCCTCAGTGAACAGAATCAGGGTGGGAGGGTAGGTTCCTTCATCCTCTCCATTTCTAGTCCATTGCTCTGATATGGAGATGAAAGATGGAAAAGCTCCATAGCATCTCTCCCTCTCTCTTCCTCACACTCTTCCCCCTCTTCTTCCCCTTTTTCCTCAATCTCTCTTCTCTGTCTTTCTCTCCCCTTACTCTTTGCCACTCATCTCTCTTTTTCTCTCTCCCTCTCTTTTGCTGGCATCCTCTCACTTTCTCTATCATTTCCTTTCTCGCTCACTCTTGCTCATTCATCCCATCACCCCACACCTCCCCTCCCTTTCTCTCTACTGCTCTATTTCTAGCCCACTTTCTTTCACTCTTCTCTCTCTCTCTCTCTCTCTCTCTCTCTCTCTCTCTCTTGCTCTCACACCATCTCTTTCATTCTCATCCTCTCTTGCACATGCTCTGTAATTTGCTGCCTTTTCCGCTGTGGTGCCGTTGATGAGCAACGTGGGGCAAAAACACTGTTTGACGGCATGAGGAGAACAAGAAAGCACGCCACGCACACCGCACGCCACGCACACCACACACACCGCACACCACGCACACCGCACGCCACGCACACCGCACACCGCACACCACGCACACCGCACACCACGCACACCGCACGCCACGCACACCGCACACCGCACGCCACGCACACCGCACGCCACGCACACCGCACACCACGCACCGCTTAATTGACGAAGGGGAAAAGACAAAACAAAGGCAGAGAGGCTTGAAACACAGGAGTGATATGTGATAAAAGAGGCTTTTTCCATCTCTCTCTCTCTCTATCTTCCTGCCTCCCCCCCACTCTCTTTCTCTCTCTCTCTCTTTCTCTCCCATCTTGCCCTCCCTCTCTCGCATATGATTCATTCAGCTTAGAGAAAAAAAAACAGAGCACAGAAAGAATGATCAAAGAGCAGCTGCGCGACCCGCTCACCGGCCTTAAGAACTTTGCCTTTCAAGTAAATTTCATGAGCAAAAAAGACATCTGCCGTAACATCACACGAAAAGCCAGCACGATAATACAACCATTTAATGCCATACCAGTGGGGTGGGATAGCAGAGGGGGTGGGTGGGGGCAGGCGGTGGCTACATCCCAAAATAAGATAGAGAAGGTCAAGGACACTATCATTGGCTTGATGGCTGGGCCCATGCAATATAAATGCCAGCGTATATCAACGTGCTTTAATGTGACTTTGGTAAATGTCAATATGCTTTAATCTGACTGCTGTGATGTGCCCCCAGTCACCTTCATTTTTTTTTATCATCTCACACTCTCGTCACTCTCTCTGTCGTTTTCCTTTTTTCTTCAGGTGGAAATGGATTATGACTGACAATGGCAGCTCACGTCGAGAGGAGCAGATGTTTCTCCGCAGAAGTCAAAGAGAGGATTAAACATTGCCGTTCATTATAGCCGTGGAACTGTTTCCCCTCTGCAGAGATTTTAGTTTTTATTCTACCTTCTGCCCTTGTTGTAACCTGGTCTGTGTGATCTTAACTCCAAATTGAAACCCATTCCCCAGCAAGAAAAATTAACATCGGGTTCACTGCATGTGAGGGCAAAAGAAAGAGGGGGGAAAAAAAGACAACAACCAACCCAAAAATCCCTGGGGAATCTCACGGGTGCAAGCAATCGTCACCCCTCACTGCAAACCAATGATCCATTATTTTTGAAGGCGGACCACTTAATCTACAAGGACCAATTACTGAAGTGCAGGGCAGTGGGCCAATATGAAGGACGTGTGGCTTGTGGATTGTTTGTTAATGGGGCTCGCTGTGGCGGCCTTTGTTCCAGCTTCTGTGGCCAGAGTCGATTGCCCCAAGTCCTGTGTGTGTGAAGTCCGGCCCTGGTTCTCCCCGACGTCGGTGTACAAAGAGGGCCCCACGGTGGACTGCAACGACTTGGGGCTTTTCGAGGTCCCTGAGAGACTACCCGCGGACACGCAGGTGCTGATGATGCAGACGAACAACATTGTCAAGGTCGACCGGCCTTTGGAATACCTCGTCAATGTGTCCGAGATCGACCTGTCGCAAAACAACGTGACGTCCGTGGCCGACCTGGACCTGGGTCGTCTGCCGCAGTTGCTCTCGCTGCACCTGGAGGAGAACTGGATTTGCACGTTGCCCGATGACGCGCTCTCCCGCCTCCCGAGCCTTCAGGAGCTCTACCTGAACCACAACCTGATCTCGTCGATCTCGCCGGCGGCCTTCAGGGGGCTCCGCGGCCTGCTGCGGCTCCACCTGAACTCCAACCAGCTCCGGACCATCAGCAGCGAGTGGTTCGAGTCCACGCCGAGCCTGGAGATCCTGATGATAGGCGAGAACCCCATCCCCACTATCCCCGATTTGACCTTCAGGCCCCTGAGGAACCTTCGGAGCCTGGTCCTGACAAGGATGAACCTCTCGCAGTTACCCGACAACTCTCTGGCCGGCTTGGAGAACCTCGAGAGCATCTCCTTCTATGACAACACCTTCCCCGAGGTGCCACATGGGGCCCTGAGGCACCTCAAGAACCTAAAGTTCCTCGACCTGAACAAGAACCCGATCGGTCGGATCCAGCGGGGTGATTTTGTGGACATGCCGCACCTGAAGGAGCTGGAAATAAACAGCATGCCGGAGCTGGTGTCCATCGACAGCCTGGCCCTGGACAACCTCCCTGAGCTCACCAAGATCGAGGCCACCAACAACCCCAAGCTGTCCTACATCCACCCGAGCGCCTTCCGGAAGCTTCCACGCCTGGAGACACTCATGCTGAACGGCAACGCACTGAGTGCCCTGCATCGGGTCACCGTGGAGTCGCTGCCCAATCTGCGCGAGGTCAGCCTCTACTCCAACCCCATCCGCTGCGACTGCGTGGTTCGCTGGATGAGCGCCAACCGGACGCGCGTGCGCTTCATGCAGCCCGACTACCTCTTCTGCTCGGAGCCACCCGAGTACGAGGGCCAGCGCGTGCGGCAGGTGCACTTCCGCGAGATGACCGAGACGTGCCTGCCGCTCATCTCGCCTGAGAGCCTGCCGGCGCGCCTGAGCGTGGCCAACGGCAGTGCCGTCTCACTCCACTGCCGCGCCTTCGCCGAGCCCGAGCCGGAGATCTACTGGATCACGCCGGCGGGCACGCGCGTCCTGCCCAACACCGTGACCGAGAAGTACTACATGCACCCCGAGGGGACGTTCGACATCTACGACATCACAGAGAGCGAGGCCGGCCTGTACACCTGCGTGGCTCACAACCTCATTGGTGCCGACCTGAAGTCCGTCTCGGTGGAGGTTAACGGATATTTCCCGCAACCGGCAAACAGCTCCTTCAATGTGGACATCAAGTCCATAGAGGCCAACTCGGTGCTGGTGTCCTGGAAGGCGTCCCACGGGAGCCTGGCGCCCAACATCAAGTGGTTCACCGTCTCAGGCACGAAAAACCCCACCGTGGCATTCACCGCCCGCGTCCCGTCCGACGTCAAGGTGTACAACCTGACACACCTCTCTCCAGCCACCCAGTACAAGGTGTGCGTGGACATCCCCAACGTGCTGCACACGCAGAGGTCCAAGTGCATCAACGTCACCACGAAGAAGGTCGAGGCCACTGCGGTGGCCGCTGCGGTGCTCGCGTCCGAACACTGGGACGTGGCGGTCATCAGTGTGTTCGGCGTGCTCCTCACCGCCGTGTCGGTCGCCTGCTTGCTCATCTACGTGCACCTAGGGAACCAGCAACTCTACGGAGACCTGCGCAAGTGCCGGTCCACAACTCGGTTGGCACCGCAAGCGGCACTGCACTCCCCCTTCACCCGGCTCTGGGTGGAGGGCAAAGACATGCCAGGCGCAGAGGAAGTGAGAGCCACAGTCATAAACGTGTCGGACAACGCTTTCTAAAATAAACGAGAGACACGATGCGTTACCCACATCAATTAACAAAAAAAAACTCTCATAGCCACAGCCAAAAGGACAGGGTCATTGAAGGACAAGCTGCCACTACTCTCTGAAATAACAACGTCCCTGTTTTTGTCATGGCAAACTTTGACATTTCAGGAAACCAGTTGCAAATGTACTTTTATCGTGGGATTGTTGGTGGCCAAAACTATAAAAGGAACAGAAACAGGAGTTCAAACCTCTGTTATCATAACCTTTCTGCGTCAGTGGGCCTAAGGACTGTGGCGTCGGCTTGGGGAGCCATTGCTGAAATCTGGGAGCCACATCTCGGACTGTCTGCAGGGTTGATCTAAGAAGCCAGTTTTGTCTCTTGTGACTGTTAAATGTGTTAAAGAGTAGTGGAACAGTCCTTGTGATCCTGAGCAATACCGTCTGTGCTGTGCATTCATAGACGAGTTAGACACCACCCGTTTCATAAAGGAAAAAAAAAAAAACTCCCTTGTAGAATAGACGACAACAACAATGGCGGTGTAAAAGTTTTGATGAGATATATCTTCTTTTCTATTTAAAGAGAGAAATTTTGTCTTTTCATTGCTATAAGAATTGTTATATATTCTGTCCTGAAAAAAAAAATGTAACAGAAACATTTACTGTGCTATAGCCAGTCAGTAAGCTGGTGTGAGTTATAAGGCAGAGTATTCTCGTATCAACACACACAGACACACATACACACACAAACACACACACACACACACACACACACACACACACAATCACTGACTATTGCAATCACACACATACATGCACACATGCTTAATAAAGTGCAAAAATATGTATCTTTGGGGGATTTTTAAGGACTTTGACATAGCAGAGCTGTTTGAAATTGATAGTTTAAATAAGTGGTGTCCAATTAAATGTTAATTTGAACCTAGTCAGTCGCTGCAATTCTAAAAAAAATATCAACAAACATGATCTTTTGAGAAGTTTCCTGTGCCAGTGTAAGTGCCTACACTTTGGATTTGAATCAGAAGAAAGGAGGAAGAGAACAACAGTCCACTTACGAAACCCATGAATGTTGCTCACACACACACACACACACACACACACACACAAAACAATCGACGGATTTCTTGGAGCAACTGCGAAAGTGAAACAGGGACATGCCATGTCTGCAGCTTCACGAGTCAACATCAAGTACTTTAGTGAAGATAAAAAAAAATCATTACTCGCAGTATTTTTAGCATTCCCTTGGTTTCAAGGCATTGCATTCTTGCTTTGGGTGTAAAATTAAAAGCCATTTTTATATCGACTGAGCTCCGTGTGTGATGATTTTGGCACAGGAGACAACTCTTGGGGGTTGGAGAGGGATTTTTGAAGAAAAACAAAAACATTTTTTAACTAGAAGGGGACTCAGAGAGAGAGAGAGAGAGCGCAGACCACAGGCCAAGGCCAAGGCCAAATGACTGGTCTCAAAATGTTAATGAAAGTGGAAAATAATTTTGTGGATCCACACCGTGATTTGGATCCACTCCAACATTTGATGGGTTCTTTCTTGGCCCCTGCTACACCCCTACACCAAGTTTCATAAAAATCAGGCTCAAGGTTTTGTCATAATCCTGCTGAGAGACAGGCAGACAGATAACAAACAAACAAACAAACAAACAATGCTGAAAACAGCGCTCATGCCGGAGGTAATAAATGGAATAGTTTGTTTGTTTTCATCAGCCGACTCACATGTATGATTGTGTATTGTCTGTTTTTATTTGTCTTTCAGTGTTCTCTATTAAGGTTTCATCAATTGCATAACAATAATGTATGCCTTAACATGCACAACAACGTATACTTTTGTGTTAATTAACCATAAAACATGTGAAAGCTAAGAACTAGAATGCTATATGAGCTATATGTCTGTTTGTTTTTCTCTCTGGCGATTACTAATGGCTTTAGCAAATTGAGTAAGCCAACGACTACTTTGTAAACACTGAGTAAAATCATGCACTTCAGATAATTATTCAGTGATGTTATGTATTTCATTGAATTGACATGAATTGCTGCAACATTTGTGAGGCATTAACACTGACATGTGTGCGTGACAGCCCATAAAGCAATGTTAGACTCAATCAGACACACTGTCATGGCCGACACTGCAACACACACGTGAAATTCACATTCCAAATAATGCCACTTTCTTAGCTGTAACTGGGGTGCATTGTGGGGATTTTCTGTTGAATTGATGTATTTTACTGCCTGACACAAGCATTGTGCAGTCCCATCACTCCTGTGTGGTATAGAGGCATGCTTTGTCTTGTAACATGCAGGAAGAAAAGCCTCACTCTACTGCCTACTGATGTAGCCAACGTTATGCATACACCACGCAGCATTTCTCATTTGTTGTTTTTTTCTTCTTTGCTTTACACTACACATGATGCAAAGAAAAAAGGATCAAAAAAGGACAATTTCTTCTTTACACTACCACTAATGTTAAAGAGAAAAAAAAGACAGGAGCAGAAAAAGGAACGTTGATGAATAGCTGTCAGGAGCAGACTGACACAGAGGATTTATCAGACTGCCAGGCACCATGCGTCAGAGGGGCTTTCAGCACCACGGACAGCGCTTTTAGAGGCTCCCCATTCATCAAAGCCACGGCGGGCTAAAATATGACCCTGCAGGCCCCGTGCAAGGTGCTGTCCACATCAGATGGAGCCGAGGAGTCTGCCTGGCCACTGTCCCCCCCCCCCCCCACACACACACGCGCATATGCATAAACACACACACACACACACACACACATACAGTATGCATGCAACCTAACACACACACACACACATGCATACACGTAGACACACACACGCATGCAACCTCTCGCACACACACACACACACACACACACATACTCATAGACATTCGTAATCCTAGATGTCATTCAGTCATTGGAACTAACAACTCTACCAACGAGGCTGTTGAAATACATACAGTATACTGTATGCTGTATGCTGACAGGAACTCTCTTACACATACACACACACAACACATACACTGCCCCCCTCCCTACCCTAACACACCACCCACAAACTGGCCACAAACACACACACACACACACACACACACAGTCACACTGCCCACTCAAATCCAGGCTTGCAGTATAGTCCTCAGCAGGAGGGGACTTTTGTTCCCAGCCCGAGCAGAAGGAGAAGTGGGAAGAGGCGGAAGGATCTGGATGCATGGATAATGGCCACTAATACAAAGGGAACATGTGACCCACTTACTGTAGGCTACATGCCTATTGAAAACTAAACCAGAGCAGCAGTCTCCATAGACATTAACATCACTGTAATGAGCAATCTACATATAGTATTAGTAGTACTGGCATTTGACGGCATATTTACTTTGCTGCCTTTATCAGTGTGTATATTTATGGAGTTTGAAAAGATAAAGACTTTGTAGCTTGTTTGTATATCTGCACAGATTTGTTAGATTTTTTGTCTGTGTGGGATGCTATATTACCAAACTTTTGGCAAGATTGTTGAATATGACTCTCTTCTCTTATATATCTCATATATGTGCTCATTTGGGCTGATAGATATATCCATATAAATATACACTTATTTATATGTGTGCCCATTTGGGCTGATGGATATAAATATTATATAAATATACACTGCTCTTATATATATATGGATACATCCTTGTAAATACACTCCACGCCTCCTCATGTTCTTCACACATAAAAGCTTCTGGATTAAACTTAACCAAATCCCCTGTGAAAGCAGGCGGTGAGGTGTCACAATTTAATCCTCCCCAAAGAGGAGTGACAAAAAAGAAAAAATGAAATGAGAAGTTTACTGATGAATCTTCAAATATATACCCCCCCCCCTTCATTTTAAAAATATAATCCATCTCCATGCAGCATGATATCATAGTGTATTCCTCCATGCGCATATTAAGTCATTTCTAGATGAACAGTTCCATTAGAGTGCTCATAGACCTTGAAGTCACATTACAATATCCGTGTGTGTGTGTGTGTGTGTGTGTGTGTGTACGTGCATGTGTGTTTGTGTGGGTGGGTTGGGGAGATTGATGGTAGGAGAAGGATTAGAATGGGAGAGAGTGTGTGTATGTGTGCATGTTTGTGTGTGTGTACATGTCTGAGAGGGACAGAGAGAGAGAGAGTTTGAGTTTGTGTGTGTGTGTGTGTAGGTGGGAAGATTGGAGTGATGGTGGTTTTAGTGTGTGTGTGGGTGGGTGTGTATGGGCTTGGGAAACTGGAGTGATGGTGGTAGTAACATTTGTGTGTGTGTGTGTGTGTTGGGAGGGTATTACACATGATAAGCCCAGCTGCAATCTCCACAGCCACCTCTTCATCATGCCTCCCCTGGTCACGAGCCCCATGCAGACCTACGGACTCAGCCTCTGTGACCGCCCTCGTAATGGATTAGTAGAACCCCAGTGTGGTCCCACGGGTCAACCGTGCGCTTGGCCATATTTCTTGAGCCAAAACAACATCAGAACAACTAAGACAAACAAATGGTGTTTGTTTTGGTGGGGGTAAAGTCCCATAACACAGGGGCTCATTAGGTGATTTTCTCTCCTGTTTTTTTTTTTTTTTCACCATGTAAATGGGCTCCCTGGGGCACGCACACACACACACACACACACACACACACACACACACACACACACACACACAGTAGGCTGATTAACACAAGCAAACAGACATCGGATGAATGTAATCACGTCTCGAGAGTGCACACAAGTCATCCATTTTGGGTTCGTTTAAGTAAAAGACCAGAGTACGACAGCACAGTAGGTAGCTAGAGTGTTAGCAGGGTAATGGAGGGTATGTGGAATGCAATCAACCTACACCATACAACTCAAAAGGATTTAGATTGTTTTTGTTGTTGCTTTCAGCAAAACATTACAGCAGATGTTGTATTGTTATCTTTTTTATTTTGACGATTTGCAATACCGCCATTACATTACCAATACATGTCTCTTCTCCCATGGCTTCACTACTTAATTGCAACTATAACTAAAAGTGGCCAATATGTCTGATGTGTTCAGGTGACACTCTCTGTTTCACTATCTCATGCTCACACACACAAACAGAGAGAGAGAGAGAGAGGGAGGAGTGTGTGAGAGAGAGAGAGAAGAGTGAGAGAGGCCGAACATATGACGCACGTAATTTTGACCATGTAGGTCTAACTCACCTCACCAACAGCAGACTATGAGTTATTGCTCCATTACCCTCCACAAATTCACACACGGACTTGTTTTTCTGACAGATAGTGGCACTGCACCACCACAGGGTACAATTCTAATAAAACTACAAGTGACAGTATACATCCATAACCCCCGAATGGACACCCAGGGTTTTGGTGGAATTATGTTTTTACCAGACATTTTGTCCAAAGCAACTTGATAATAATACTACTACTACTAATAATAATAATAATAATAATAATAATGTAAATACTGTAAATTAGAACAAAAACAATAATTATGTACTAACTACAACTCTTTAGGCCTAAAAACTATTGCTAGAACTTATAGTAGACAATTCATCCCACCAGTGAAGGATCACAGGGGAGTCTTGATTATGACCTCTTAGTGTTGATGAAAAGCCGACATGGCAAACGCTCATCAGAGGATGAGAGCTGGATCACTGAATTATGGTCGAAAGGTGCAGATCCAGTAAGTGTCCTATAGGCCAGAGTGGGGATTTTACTGTAACTCTGGCTGCCGTAGGTAGAATGACATTGTGACTGAGGCTACATGCTCAGAAAAAAAGTAGTCAGTCATCAGCTGTGACATCCAAATTACGTGCTGTTTTAGTTGGGGTCAGTGAAGATGAGATTAGCTGGATGCTGATGTACTGGGGCATAGGTGTATTAACTGGGTATACCAAAGGTTACGTTTTGGAGGGACTCGGCTGAAGATGTCAATATTTCATCCATCCTGAGGTATGCAGAAAACTGAGCAAAAACTGAAGTTATCCGGTTGGAAAGACAGGTAATGATGTGTATCATCCACATGACAGCGATAGGCAAATTTGTGTGAGAGAATGATCTCACCCTAAGGAAGTAGTGTAAATGTGGAACAGCAGGGACCCAAGAACTGATCCCTGAGGTACACCTGTGGTGAGGCTGTGAGACTTCAAAGACTCTGTGAGACTTTGAGATAGGATGCAAGCCAATTTGGCTCAGATAATGCAAAGAGGAGAATGCTGTGGTTCACTGTGTCAAAGGCTGCAGATAAGTCAAGTTAAATCAAAACTAATGACTGATTCGGGGCTTTAGCTACTTTCAATGCTTCAGTCACAGATAGAAAGCAGTTTCGGATTGCTCATGGGGTCCAGTAGGTTGCTCTGAGATAGGAAATCAGAAACCTGCTTGAACATCACTTTCTCAAGAAACCTTTGACAAGAATGAAAGGAGGGCAGGTCTATTTATGAATATGTGTGTGTGTGGTGTCTGTGTGTGTGTATGCGTGCATGTGTGTCCCTGAATTCTCCTCTCTGAGAGCAAAACAGACACTGGTGACTTTGGCACTGACCCCCTTTTTTAAAAAAAACAGTGGGAGTGCAGGATTTACCTTCCATTTACGCAGCTCACAAATCACATTAAAGGGGCGCATATGTGTGTGTGTGTGCGTGTGTCTGTGGGAGGGAAAAACACAGGGAGAACTTGGTCTTAAAAAAACATAAAAAACATAAAAAAAAAAAAAAAACAGTTAGGGCTGTAGATTTAGTTCCGCGAATCAAACCCCCTCCGGAGGAACAAAAAGGTACACGTTGTACTTTTCAAAGCCACTCAGCGTGTCTGATCGAATAAACAAGGCAAATAAACAAACACATACACAGACTTTATCGCACACTTATGCATTTTGCAGGGGCCTGGTTGTCCCGTGGTTGAGGCAAAACCTAGCTGACAAGAGAATGGATTGCTGTGGATTTTCCTGAAATGCAGAGACAAACATGTCAAAGCACATTTTTTTCCGGTGGATGTCAAGGGAAGTGGTCCACGTGCATGTCTGTCCATTTCTTGCTCGTTTTTAAATGCATCCTGACCTCTTTTCCCTTTGTCTTAGTGTTTCTGTTTTGCTTTCAATCACTCACACATGCACACTATACACAGACTTACTCGCAAACAGGCTTTCCATTCCCATAACCATTTCCTAAATCCATTTGTCTCTTAAACAATGATAACAAACAGATCCAGCACTCTCTCTCTCTCTCACACACACACACACACACACACACACACACACACACACACACACACACACACACACACATAAACAAGTTTGCATAAACACAACCCCCTTCCAGACTTTCCCTTTTTTTTGCCCAGGATTTATAATTTCCCTGTGCCAGTTATACAACTGGTTCAGCTCATAGACTGATACTAAATGATCCACTGATATTAAATTAGCATGTAGTTTCCCCCTGATTGCCTCTACTGCCAAGGACAATCGCTCTAAAGGCTCTGACAATGTCCACTGCACCAGACTAAAGACACACCACCCTCGCCATGCCACACACATGACAGCACCCCACTCTGAAACCACTCCACTCTGCCCTCACTCACACTATTGAACTGCCTTCACTCACACTTATCCACACCACCCACACCCTCAAACACACTCCACCACCCTCAACCCTCCACATCACCCTCACCATGCCACACTATATTAAGCCACACCACAGTGCCCCCACCCTCGCTACCGCATACCACACCATCACACTACACTAAACCACACCACACCACCCTCACTACACTAAAACCACACCATGCAGCCAACATCCTCACTATTTCTCATCAACCTCCATCTTCCCCTCAACCCCTCTGCCCCCCCCCCCCGCCCCCTTCTTCCCCAACCATAACCATAACAGTTAACAGTTAGGACAGTTAGCCCCCCTCTCTCTCCAGTCTCTGCATTGTGAAATGTCCTTTGTGAGGCATTGGCAGCATAATAAGCTTTCATATCGTCTATGTCTAACTCCACCACTTCTATTAAGGCATAAAAGCAAATGGCACTAGGGACCACTAGCAGTGCTGCTATTGTTGCCGCCACTCGTGCCTCAGCTAGTGTGTCTGTGCCACGTGGATCCACTGAGGGGCCTTTCGGCTAATTGGCACTCCCGTTCCCCATCCCTGCCCAACCCCCAAACCCTGGCCAAAAAGCGGATCATTGGTTTCCTGATCATTGATTGATGGCCGGGCCCTTTTTTTCTTAGTGGCGGCCGACCCTTGTGAGTGTTCTCCGATGCTGAGAGCAGCTGCCCTCACTAATCAATGCCTGCTCTAATGAGCCCTCTATGCATACACTCTCACACACACTCATGTGGAAGGAGACACAAAGGAGCAAAGAGAAAAATATATAAATCCTCTATCCGTCAAAATGAGAGATAAAGTACTAGCTAGGATGTAATTCATGAAAATTGGGCACTTCTGGATAAGTTTTAGATTTTTGGCAGGGTGTTAGGAATAGGCCTAAGGTTTTCGAAAATCCATGGATACAAGTTGGGTTGGCCCCCCTAGTGGCAGTTATCCATAAAATCCAAAATGGCCCCCGCCGAAAAGAGAAAAGGTTATATCTCAGCTTCCTTTAGTCTTAAATTGTTGTATAATGCATTTTCTCTACTTTGTTTGATACAAGGAATCCAATTTTGATATGTTCTTCTTATTTTAAGTCAATTTCCATGTAGTATCATAGTCATATTTCACTGCATGAAAAGTGTGATTTTCGTCCCCGTAAATGACCGGAGATCTCCCTCATTTTTGGTAGTTGACGACAATTTGCAACCCGCGCTTGTCGCCGTTTGTCTGTGCCACAAATTGTCGGAACTGAACTATGACGTATGTGGAGTTTGCAGAGTGCTAATGGCCCTAATTAGCATATGAATGCAGCAAAACCGCGGCTGGCCAGGCCTGGCTTGAATATCCTTACTCAGTATTGGATGAAACCACAACTTTCAAACAAGTAAAATCACTCGTGATTGGTTGGCAATCTGTCACTATTGGTCACCCTGCCTCATATTAAATGTAAACCCCAATAATAATGTGTGGCTCTGTACTTCAGAGTCGCCTCTAACCGGGACTGCAGCTTCGCACAGAGTTCAGAGAGCTCCGGCCTATGAAATGACTGCGACTGTACAATCCATCCAGAGATCCCGCCAGCAACACCATATTCTTTGTCAGACATGTGGTCTACGGTGGCTGACTTCCAGAGTTCCACCTCGTCATCTGCTAGCACACTCTGTCTCGATTCCAGCAGCTGTAAAAAAACAATGAATCAGTACTGTCCGGTGTGATGCGATGCACTGCGTATGGACACAACATCTATCAATGCACCTGAAAAATAGTCACCAAATAAAGTCTTACCCTCTTTCTTTTCGCTCGACTCTGAGCTGAACTCTTCGCAGCTTCCGCCCGCAATGAGTTTTCTGGCTGGGTATACCCAGAGAATGTCTAATAAGGGGAGAACTGCCACTCTCGAAAAACTTCCGGTTTCTGAACTGGTTGCAGTTCCTCCTGTGGTTCCACATGATGGCGCTCGTCCACGAGTGCAGAATGCATGGAGGTCTATGGAGCTGTACCCCTCAAAATCCACTTTTCTCGGGTTATAATTTTTTTTCAAGTAATTTAAATATTGTATTCGAAAGGGGAGGCAAAGAGGTGAAGAATACTTGGTTGAGTATTATATTTTTTAAAGTCACTTAATTGTTCTAAAAAGCCTTTCAAACGTGTCAATGATGTCATTCATTAGAACAATGCTAGCGTTTTATGGGCAACAACGACTCAACCTGTAAGAAATCAAAAGGACATAAGTACTCGTTCATTTAACTTTTGACCTATAACCCATGTTGAAGTTATACAAACTACAATCAAATCTGAGATTTGTCAACGACAATCAGGTGAGAGACAATTTTAGCCGTCTAGCTCCATTGACTCCCATACCTAAAGCTCCTGTGTACCGTCTCGTAGTTTTACAGGCAGCTGGAAAACAATTAAATGCGAGTGGTATGAATAAAAATCAAACGCAAGTCACAGTAACATTAAACAAGGAAGGAGAAACAGTAAAAAAAAGTCAATTACACACAATGTTGTCTTTATCAACATCGTGTAAATCTGGACTTGCAGATATTGCTCCGAGCAAATAAGAGGTCACTGCCTCATTATGAGGCAAGATTAGTCTGTGAAAACAAAATGTACAGTTATGATCGGTATTTATCCTGTGGTATCTATACATATCTATTTCCTTATACCGCAGAATGAAAGCATATTCTTTAAATCTTACTCTTGCTCCGGTTCGTAGCGTCTGCAATTTGTCTCCGAGTTGTGAAGACGGCTTACTGCTTCCTGTAAATGACAATACAAAAAAATACACTTTAATAAAGCTGGTTCTGCTCACTTGTTCTTTTGCAAGGCTACTAGGCTAAGCTTTGGTTTTAGACTAGGGTACTTTTAGCTTAGCTAGCAGTCATCGAACATATTCTTACCGCAAGCTTTTGTGCACCCGTCTTCTCTTCTTAAATTTTGTCTCTCAGTTTTTCGACTCCAGAGCAGCCAACCGGTCCTCTATGGACAGCAACCTGGAGTTTACCTAATTGCTTGAATGACTTGCAGACAGCTCCGAGCAAAGAGGAGGTCACGACCCCGTTAAGAGGCAAAGTTAGTCTGTGAAAACAAAATGTACAGTTAAGATCGGTATCTATCAACGTAGCCTATCTATTTCCTTATAGCATACAGCAGAATGAAAGCATATATTCTTTAAATCTTACCATTGCTCCGGTAGCGCCTATGTGTCTCAGAGTGAACCCTGGTAGGCTACAGCTGGCTACCGCAGCTCTGATTTCCTGACAGCTCACACTCATCTGGCACTAGATCCAGCGCTCTCCATTCTTCCAAGCAAAAAGGGAAGTGCTCGTTTAAAGGTCCCCTCTTCTAGAAGGAATGAGCTGACGATCGTGGGCGCGTTGTTTATGGTTCACATCCACATACATCCAAGTGACGTGAAGTAGTAGCCTAATGAAACTGTAGACTAGCCTTTCTGTTCTGCTGAATCCAAGTCCAGCTCACTGCAGCCTGTGGGAAGGCGAGGCTTGGAGATGCTCCTCTCTGAATTTGCCGCCGCACACTGACTGTTGTTTATCCTATCAGCTGTTCTCGTGAAAGCGCGACCACAGTGCAACCACTGCTCACTAGAGGACATGGCGTGGAATGTTTTGGACTGTGTAAATAGTCTACTACCAAGGAAATAGCCTATATTATATATATATATATATATATATATATATATATATATATATATATATATATATATATATATATATATATATTCTCATTCAACAAAAAGTTTTGCATACATTTTTGTTGAATGAAGATAGTGATAAAGACAATCATTTATATATTTGCCTCTGAAATTCTCATTGTGTTGGTGTGAAGGGAAAATCTGAATCTAAACTCTATCGACAGGTTACATTATTGGAGCTTGCAGGGAACAGACATGTCATACCCAGCATCATTTCTGCCTGTTGAGCGTATTACTGGGAGTGTGATGGTTAACACATCCACTGTTTAAGCAAGACCAAAGGCCACAGTCATGCCAGCATGCACAGTTCACTCCCCCTGCTGCCCCTGATTTGCATTTGTATAGCTCACAGCATTTTCATTTACATGTTAAAGCCTCCCCTAGAGTTAGGAGGAGGGGGGTCATGGGCAGACGACTGCCAAGCAAGGCCCACGTCAATTTCTGACAATTCATGGCAGTTTTCGGCATTGCCTGCAAACTGCCGCGAACAGCTATTAACCTGAACTTCCACGACAATCTACAATGCCGCGTACTGACGGAAATCACACTTTTCATGCAGTGTTTAGCTCATAAACTGTCAATATCTCTGAAAAAGTCACATTGAAATACTCAGGTCCCTAGACCCATATTTTTTACAGTAGAAGGTATGCTTTTCTTTGTTGATTGGACAGGTCACTATCACTATAGTGTCAAAAATCACATGTTGTGACCAAAAGGACCATTGTTGAGGCCTTAAATAAACACAATTGCAGAACTATGCCACAGTGAAAAGTTATATTAGGCCTTTTCACCATGTTAAGGATCTTTATCACCCGGAGAGAAGAAATACTCTTTTCTGATTGGCTGGTGGGGTGGCTATTAATTCTGAATAACAGGACACCGTTCCATATCAATGCTTATGAATGGTAACTATAACAACCATAGTAGGACGACGGTTGCAGGCTTCGCAACAATGGAATCAACTGTAAACAAGCTAACTGTCCATGCTATCGCTGTTATAGGGCCCTCCGCTGCGCATCGGGGAGTTTTTTGCCCCTCTCGCCCTCGTCCATTAATTCCGTATAACAGGACACCTCAGCGGCCGTTATCCCCTTACATACATCAGTGTGTGTGTGTGTGTGTGTGTGCGTGTGTGTGTGTGTATGTGTGTGTACGTGTGTGTGTGTGTGTGTGTGTGTGTGTGTGTGTGTGTGTGTGTGTGTGTGTGTACTGTGTGTGTGTGTGTGTGTGTGTGTGTGTGTGTGTGTGTGCTTGTTTTGTCTACCTTGTACATTTTAGTCAAATAACACAAAACAACAATTCTTAAACATTGTGTATTTATTCAAATATTTCTGGTTTCACTCTTCATCATTACTAGTACAGCCTCCCTCACACTTGCACAATGTGGTACAAAGTCCAGCTCAGTGGCACTTACAGTTGCCCATACAGGCAACCACACAGCCACAGTAGAGATATGATAGTATGACACTGATCCAAATCCAATCCACAGCTCTGAGAGGCCTAACTCCTGGAACAGATTGATGGCCTTCCTCTTCCTGACATGGTGACAATGCTTCTAGGTCAGTAGGTTTGTTGCTCAGGACCAAGTTAGTCTTTGTTGTGAGGAGGTGGTACTTTGAGCCAGCTGTGGTCTCCTGAAGTTCCTCACTGATGTACTGAAACAGCTCATCTTTATTTTGACTGTCCTTGAGGAACTTCTGCCACTGAGCTCGTTTGGCAGAGGTATCTTAGTGACAAACCTACTGACCTAGAAGCATTGTCACCATGTCAGGAAGAGGAAGCAGACACACGAATGATGCTACATTTACGTCATGCTGCCGAACAGGGTCACACCAAGGCTTACCGGCAGTCGATAGTGATGTGGCTGTGCTGGCCATCAATCTGTTCCAGGAGTTAGGCCTCTCAGAGCTGTGGATTGGATTTGGATCAGGGAAGGCATATAAAGATATTCCAATCCACCACATCTCAGAAATGCTGGGACCTCAAAAATGCCAAGCACTGCCCCTCTTCCATGCGTTCACATGATGTGACATTGTATCAGCAATCTATGGAATTGGTAAAAAAAAGCATGGAATGCGTGGGCAGCTTACCCAGAAGTCACCGGCACCGTCATTCTGATCACCCAAGACCCAACCAGCCTCACACTGGAATCAGTGCACATGCAAGTTCTCAAATGCTGGACTCATGTATAGTAAGAACTGCGGTGTCCAGTCAGTCAATGAAACCCGGAAGCTTCTTTTCACTCATGGCCTCAAATCCCTGGATTCAATCCCCCCGACCCATCATGCCTTATTCCAGCATGGAAAGCGTGCCCTGAACACAGCAGCTTTTGTCTGGAAGCAGTCCCTCTCCAAAGATTCCAGACCCCAGTGAGTGGGGTTGGGAATGTAATGACAGAACCAAAGTCTGGGTGCCATATTGGACAGATTTAGAAGATGCCAGCAAGGGATGCTCACTCCTCCTCTACTGTGGCTGTGTGGTTGCCTGTATGGGCAACTGTAAGTGCCACCGAGCTGGACTTTGCTGTACCACATTGTGCAAGTGTGAGGGAGGCTGTACTAGTAATGATGAAGAGTGAAACCAAAAATCTTTGAATAAATACATGATGTTTAAGCAAAGTCCTTTTAGGCAAGTCCCTCTACTAGGCGGCCATATTGCAATGCTTTTTGGGCACTCATCGGGCATCCACTTTTCAGAGTGGATGCCCCACTTTTCACACTTTTTGCCACTCTGGAGGTCTGCTTGAGCCCTGCCTGTACTGCTGCCTGTGCTTTTTTCGCCTACTAAGTTGACTCTGCCTACCAAGTGGTTTTGCCTGGCTGCCTATTTTTGTGTTCAATATTAAAACCTAATTAACCTTTAATCAGCTTCTGAGTCTGCTTTTGGTTCCACAGTCCCTTACCTGGCCTCACCGGCCCTGACAAGAACATAAATATCAAAACATATTCCTTGTATCAAACAAAGTAGAGAAAATACATTATACAACAATGTAAGACTAAAGGAAGCTGAGATAACCTTTTCTCTTGTCAGCGGGGGCCATTTTGGATAACTGCCACTACCTCGACTACCTCAACTTGTATCCATGGATTTTTGAAAACCTTAGGCCTATACCTAACACCCTGCCAAAAATCAAAAACATCCTTAAGTGCCCAATCTTCATGATTTTTCACATATTCCTTCCCAGCTAAAATATGTGAGATTTAAATGGACGAATTCAAAGGTGAACAGGCAACAAAAAATGTTATAGACCTACAGTAAACATGTCTTGGCAAATTTTCTGCTGAATCTATTTGGCAAATTCAGCGTCAGGCACGTGCAGAGAAGGGGGGCTACAGGGGCTTTAGCACCTGCCCTTTTGCCCCTTTGATGTCCAAGTGCCCTTTTGACAAGACCCGTTTTTTACTTTTTAAAATGTGTAATACTTCCGCTAGTTCCAACGTGAATATTCGCTAAAGTGTCTCATTAATAGTTTGTGAAATTAGAAATTTACAAAAATAACAATTTTCTGTGTTAGGCTAATTGAAATGCCTTGCGGCCACCAATCCGTGACGTCATCCATTCAGTGAACTCTCAGAAGGTGCACGCAGGCACAGTGCTGCAGGAGACGTTTGGGAGCACGGTAAGGTCACTTGGCAGTTAGCCTATCTGAACATGCAATAGTATTCAGCTTAGAGATAGAGAATAAAATGTTAAGTTGTTTCATGTTTAATGAAGTAGGCTATCAAAGCCGTTTTAACCATGTCATGGTCCATCCATTTCAATAACCTGGCAGCTTCGAAAATCTAAGGCTGAACGTTCATAACATATTCTGTTTAGGTTACTATGTTATAGTAGCTTAGGTTAGTAGACCTAGTTCATAAAACAGAGTAGGCAAACCTTTTCTAAATCGTCATAAGCCGATGACATAGGCTACTTTAGTTGTTTAACTAACCCAACTCCACACGTCGTTCTCTGTTTACAGCATAGACGGTTTACAGTAGGTTTACTTTACGCGTCATTTCACTCATTGGCCACACGCACAGCACGTGAATCTGCAAGACACCAGCTAATGGTGGTAGTTCACTGTGTGATAAACATTACAATTATAGCCTGACAAGCCAGACTAGGCAATAACATATTTGCTGCCGCTAGGGTGCGTCTAGATTTCTAGGCTATTAAAATTAGCTTTGAATTTAATCAATTAGATGTAGCCTTATAGCCTATGATCTCTGTGTACTGTAGACCAGGGGTCTCAAACTCAAATGAGCTGGGGGCCAATTCTGCCAATGTCATCTGATTGGAGGGCCGGCTATTTCTGAAAATGCAATGTTCTTTTTTTCAAATACCACACAAAACTGCAAACAGAAAGTGCAAGTGTTTTTATCTAGTTTTAGACACCTGTGCTAGCAACCTTAGCTTATAAATAAAATAATGATAAAATAAATATTAATACAAATTATAAAATAAATGAAATACATAAAAACAGGTATGTGTGTGTGTTTCACACCAAATAAAAATATTTCCTCATAACTTTTTTTAAACCTGGCAAACTAGGCATCAGGGTTAAGAAAGCCATTGCCAACACCATTGGATTTTTATATCAACATTTCAAAAGGCTATGGCTTGAAAGTGGTCAGAGATAAAGTCCTACTGTAAATGTAAAAATCTTTGAGTAAAACAAACGTTTATGAAGGGGGTCAATTTACCCATCTAATTTGTCACTGGATGGCAAGCACCTCAAATTATGCACCTTTCAGTAAATACTGGATGAACATATTTAAGCAGGTTTACTTTCCTTTTTTCATATTACCCACATAACAAATTAACAGGAAAACACCCAAGATGTATACCAACACCTAAGATGTTGTGGTTTAGTAATAGATTACTACAATATAGGCCTACAATAAAGTATTCTGGTCAAACAGTTCCTATCGCGGGTAATCTGCAGTACCCAGAGGTTCGCGTCATATTGCGGGTGACTTTGTAGTTCTTTAGAGCCCTATTTCTACTAGCCCTGCTGTTTGTACCACATCCATTACGGACACTTTCATCACGATTACCACTGCAACCTCCAAGCTATGTTGGGCAGAGGGTCGAAACAAGCATGGTATGCTTAGTGGACACAGTTGTATACACGCACCTCCATTCACAGACGCACCGTGACTATCTCTGTCATAGACGATCGATCATAATCTCCAAAATATTAAATATTACTCCTTAAATATGATATTCTCCTTCAGAATTAGAATAGGTGAATAACATAGCTTACCTAAGACTTCATCACACGTGAACGTTTTTCAACATTTGGTGTAGGCCTATTTCTGCTTAATTTCTGCTTCAATTTCTGCAACACTATGGCCTGCATCGCTTCCGTGTCATTACCTACATATGCACGTTTTTGTGTTTCTCGCATGTAATACAAGTATTTCCTGAAAACTTTGCACAGCGATTTTGGGTTTGAATCAAGCTCTGGATGTCTTGCAAATAGTGGAGCAGAGTAGGCCTACAAATGAGATTTGTCACCGTACCTCGATCTATCGTCTATTTTAATCAGTATCGTTGTTTGTCGCAATTAATAGCCTCAAAGGCCGGATTACATTATTATTTTGTCATACGTCGCGGGCCGGAATTGGGCAGGACGCGGGCCGGGTGTTTGAGACCCCTGGTGTAGACAATAGCCTAATGAAAACTGAAAAGACCTATCTGTCTGTGCCCTGGCTACAGTAGGCCTACAGTACATGCACTCCTATTTAATTTTCAGAGCCAAGGAGAGAAATGAGGAAAATGTGTTACAGCTCTGTCTGCTATTTACACCCATTCTTCTTGATACATAATGAATAAATATGAAAATGTATAAAATGTTTATCAGTACATTAGACTACTTTGCAAATTGCTAAACCATATAATAGCCTGTCCCACCATCATCATTGAAATAGCATAATGCTATAATTTAAATGCAAAAAATAAAATAAAAAATGTCCAGCTCAGTTTCAGATGATTAAAGCTTTATAGGCTAGGGAATGTAAAACTTAAGTTCCAGTTTACACCATTCAAATTGTGTGTATCCTTTCTAGCTTTCGTATGCATTATGTTCTATAAAACATGATATTATATTCTGCAGTGCAAAGATGCCCACTAAAGACAGGAAGCGAAAGCAGAGGGAGAATGAGCTGCGGGAGGCAGCAAAAGGCAGTGTTTTATTTTGATATAATTTGCATGTAGCCTATGTATTCTCTATTGGGTTGTAATCAAAATTAAGTTTTAAATAAAGTTTTCTGAAACACGTTTTCTGAAAATTATGTTCACTGGTGCCCTTTTTTTAAATTTGAACCCCTGCACGCCCCTGTTCACTGTTAAATGTTGGTGTGTGTTACTGTTTGTAGAAAAATGTTGTACTTGAAATGTTTGTGTTGGCCCAACCTGCCCCACAGGCTCACCTTACTAGCCTGACGAGCCAGACCCACATTAAAATGTATGGTCTGGGGACTCACCATTCGCAGTGCTCAGTCCAAGGGGCGGGATAATCGGTTGTCTTTCAAATTCCCTCTGCATGCAATAGGATGGTGCTACAACTCATGAGTCCTATGCGTTTTCCCACCAGTGGAGCTAGTTGGCTAGTTCAAACTTTTGCCAACTTAAAAAAAGCTTAACTCGTGTCATGCTGTTCGCCAACAGCAACATCCACCTTCTTTGTTTTCAAGTAGCAGGGAATTCACACCGAACTGTTTCAACTCTGCCATCAATCATTATGCTAAGCCCGCATAATGACTCTATACAAGATGTGATTGGCCCTATCTAAGTTTCATTTTTCCAGCTTGCAAGCCAACGGAGAGTTGCTAGACTAGCCACTAGGGTGCGTCTAGATTTCTAGGCTATCATCTTACCCCACTTAAGGGGTAAGTTGTGCCATGAGACCAACTTTTTTGCAGAAACCATATCTCTTTACCCTTATAAGTTATCAAAGAGTTGTTGGTTACAGAAGTTGTAGAACACTTTGAATTTTTGTTTGGTTTTTGACACATTAGAATGATGAAGAAAGAAGTAAAAAATGGCTCATCTTATCTCGTTCTCGCCTAAAGTTGCACATAACTCTACAATGAAAGAGCCATGAAGTTATTATTTATTGATTTATTTATATTTTGGACAACGTAGTTGCATCACAATTGAAAACATGTATCTTGTTGGTAATAAGTCACCTTTGCATGGAATTGCCCTCTACAGATATGAGCTTTGCAAAAGAATGAAGGATATGGCTTCTAACAATGTAATGACTTGTTTAAATGCCCTCATAATTAACCCCAATGTTACAACTCCTATGGAAACAGAACACTGAGGCTATTCACTGCTGTTTAAGCCTGAGGAAAAGCCTTGGGCTAACCCCGGTTTGTCATGGAAATGAGCCAATACTGAAGTGAAGTGGGGAGGAAAAAATGACAAAATAGATTCCTCTATTTTTCTATCCCTGAAGGAGCTTTCAAGGAGTAAAAAAAAAAAAAAAGACAAACACTTTAGATATCCCTCGAATCAGACTGAGGACTTCAATTGGCCTTTTGGAGCTGAAAAACAAAAAGTGAAGGGAAAACAACGTTTTGCTGAAACATTTGTGGTCAAGTGCCATCTTTCTGAACCCAGAAAAGCAATACCCCTCTCAGATGTTTTTGGTTTCTGATCTCCAGTTTTACTCCTGCCTAAGATTCTTAACATGCCATGCCTTGCTCTCTCTCTCTCTCCCTCTGTCTCTCTTACTTCACACACACACACACACATACACACACACCCTGGTGCGTACAGTGCCATCAAACTTCAAGGCCACAATTACACAACAGTGGTGTGTGATTATCCTACCCTGCAGTTCTAAGCGATCCTTGTGACCTCAAGAGCCACTGATCACTATGTTTATGGCCCAATTGAAAAGCGGGAATGTATCACGGTCCTTTGATAGGGTGGGGGCAGGAAATTGTAGTCGATCTCCAGGGGCTTTATTGACTTTTAGCATGATTTTTGGAAATTCAATTTCAATAAATGTTGTACACGCAAAAAATAGTTCTTCAGTGCCACATATTTATTTTTGATCTTAAATCAAATAAAAGCAATTGTTAATGACAGAGTGGCGTGACACTTGAATAAATAAATGAGACTGGCTATTTACATGATTAACTGATAATATTGCAAGCTGCAACACAATGACATTATCATGTTTGCATGTAACCACCTGCAAATCTCCCCAACACGCATGCATGGTACATGAATGTTAACTAGATATACCGCAGAGCGGTACAAAATATGACCGCCGCTTAGTCCAGCACATTTTTTCCACAAAAAGAAATCACGCTGAAAGGCCTATATGATTCTAACTGTCTCACTAAATTGTATGATCCACACTCAATTCTTACTAGTATCTGCTAGACAACAAGTACCAAAACATGATTAGTTCATAGATTTCACATGTAAAATTCATTTTATACAACCCCACCCCCATCTTGCCTGTTCATAATTCTGAGAAATTCTTGAATTGTGTGCATGTGTGCGTGTACATGTTTATGTTTATGTGTGTGGGTGTGTGTGTGTGTGCGCTTGTGTGTGTGCCTGTGTTTGTGCATGTGCATGCATGCGTACATATGTCTACTGTGTGAGTATGTGTCATACGTATGATTACTATGAATGTGTGTATCTGTTTATGCACATGTGTGCATATGGAATGGGTTAACATGACCCCTGGAGGCAAACATACGGAAAAAATTGGTCATCCTAGGCCCTATGGTTCTCAAGATATTCACAGAAAACTGTGTCTGCCCTACCCTCCTTTCGGGGGGTCTAGTCCAGCGGGGGGCCACAGATCAAAACGAAAAACGATGGTTCCATGTCCATGTGGGGTTACATGCCCACCAAGTTTGGTGTACCCTGGTCTTTCAGTGTCCCCCATGAACGAAAGTTCACAAAACTTGGCATGCATTCGGAGGGTGTCATAATGATCCTACACTTTCAATTTTGTGCAGTTTTGACCATGTCAAGAGATATTGATGAAAAACCCAATTTTTGACTAAACATGAAATAAGTGGTAATGGGATGGGTTATAGAGATCAACATACAAAAAAAAAATGTCAAAACCCTACGGTTCATATATTCAAAAAACTATTACCTTGGTCAAAACTCTGGTTCCATGAAGGAAAGTTTGACATGTGACTGTAACCAATGATCATCATCACTGATCTGAACCAATCTGCAACCTTCATGGCAGCCGTGGCCTACTGGTTAGTGCTTCAGACTTGTAACCGGCGGGTTGCCGGTGCGAACCCCGACCAGTAGGAAGTGTCTGAAGTGCCCTTAAGCAAGGCACCTAACCCCTCACTGCTCCCCGAGCGCCGCTGTTGTTGTAGGCAGCTCACTGCGCCGGGATTAGTGTGTGCTTCACCTCACTGTGTGTACACTGTGTGCTGAGTTTGTTTCACTAATTCACGGATTGGGATAAATGCAGATACCAAATTTCCCTCACGGGATAAGAGTATACTTATACTTATAGGGATTTTTCTGCAAGAAAGAAGTCCTCACTAATCTTCCTGAAGTGATGCTTCGGACCGGTCCAGATTGCAATGAGGCATGAAAGGGTTAACATCTCATGTTCTCCTTCAGAGAAATGAGATTATATTCTAACGTTGCATTCTCTTTCAGTTGAGTTCACTCACTGTTAACCGATGGGAGCCCATATACCACAGAACCTCATTGCTAATGATGGAGAATTGTGCTCTCATTTTAATTTAGTAAAATAAGCACAGAATTCAGTAAAATGAGTGCACTATTTACTAAAACTAGTGGATAATTTACTAAAATGAGGACTCAATCTAGTAAAATGAGAGCTCAATTTAGTGCACAATTTAGTAAATTGAGCACACCATTTCCTAAAACAAGCGCATGGTCTCTTATATGTATATATATATTTAAAATCTTGCAATGACACCTCCTGGGCTCCATAATAGTGCCACATAAGCAAGTAAATAAATAAATGAACAAATAACACTGCATCTGTTTTCATCAATCTTTGCTCCTATGCTTTCAGAGAAGGTTCTCTTTGAAATGGTTCTAGTCAAAGGCTTGGCCTTCGTATGCCGTAATCGTTGGGGCCCATTTATTTCACTGAATATGTGCCCAGAGGGTGGATAACAAATGCCCGTCTGTACTATATCACTTGAAATGGAGTCTGCCAAGCAACAAATCTCAATTTTCCGATCTCAACAAACAAATGTGAAGATGCTACACTTGCTCTCTGTCCATAACGGCAAGACAAAGAAATATGGGAACTGTCAAAAAAGTCCAAAGAAAGTCTGATAATTAATCTAGTGTTATAGATCTTTTTTTTTTAAGGGATGCTGTTTATCTCGATATCTATGCAAATGCCTGCCACTAGACCACTGCATGCCTTTGAGCAGTACATGTCCCATTTCCACAGGCCTGACAAACTGACGCCCAGCAAGATTAAAAAATGCCATATTCCGCCAGGCCATTATACGCTTGCTTGCGATCTAAAATAACAATTGGCCTGCGTTTGAAAGAGGGAGGAAAAAAGCTAGGATAGAGGGAGAGATGGGTAGAGAGCAAACGTGTTTGATGTTCATTATCCTTTCAGTTGATTTCTTTTCCCACTTCTCTTTCTCAATTCTTTTTTTTCCTTTCTTGCATTTTTTTCTTTCTATTTCTTTCTTTCTTCTTCCCCACATCTCACCAGCTGTCTCCTCTCAAACTCCGATAAGAAAAATCCGCCAAATTAGACCACATCACGGCAAATATGAACCCGCGGTTTTTAAATGGATGATAATTGCATTTAGCATTAATTATCTGTTTGGAATTGCTGGTGATTCCTGCAAGCACAGTCTCTCTCTCTCCCTCTCTCTGGTAATGTGGCATGGCAATCTGGTGTGTGTGGACTCATAGCCTGTCTGCGAGAGAGAAGCTGATCTGCATCAGTACTGAGGGACTTTATCACACGAGAGCAGACGTGACTGTAATGGTGTGGCTGCCCGTTGCGGGTACAGTTCATTCATATGGGATAAAAACAAACAGACCAGACAACTTGGTTTACAAGCACACCCTTTACATTCCATGTGACAGAACAACTCTATAGCCCAATGACCTGCCCGAAAATACTGCATACTGCAAACCGTCAGGCTATCACTGGTGGACCATTTCCTTCATACATCTCTCTCACCGAGAGTGAGGTGTCCAACATCTAGCCGCCCTGGTACATGCCCACTAGACCCTATTCTTAATATGGCTCCATTACACCAGCAATCACATGTAATTAACACTTCACTGGCTTCTGGTACATTTCCAACTCCATTCAAACTAGCTCAGGTAACGCCCCCGCTTCAGAAGCCTTCTCTTGCTAAAACCCAGGTGGAGAGGGCAGCCGTGGCCTACTGGTTAGCGCTTCGGACTTGTAACCGGAGGGTCAGTAGGCACAGTGCTGAAGTGCCCTTGAGCAAGGCACCTAACCCCTCACTGCTCCCCGAGTGCCGCTGTTGTTGCAGGCAGCTCACTGCGCCGGGATTAGTGTGTGCTTCACCTCACTGTGTGTTTACTGTGTGCTGAGTGTGTTTCACTAATTCACGGATTGGGATAAATGCAGAGACCGAATTTCCCTCACGGGATCAAAAGAGTATACTCATACTATCGCCTGGTCTCCTACCATTCCTCTCTAAGGCTATAGAAAGGGCGTCTTCCAAATAAATCACGGAATGACCTCCTTGATCCTAACCAGTCTGATTTTAAAAGTCACTCCACCAAAAACGGCTCTGTTGTCTGTGACAGAAGTTTTAAATTTTTCCAGGGCAGCAACTCAGTCCTCAATTATCATCTTGCTTGACCTATCAGCTGCTTTTGACACAGTCAACCACAGAATCCTACTATCCAAACTCTCAAACATGGGCATTACAGGCAAAGTGCACTCCTGGTTAGAATCCTTCCTATTAGGATAACCCCTTTCTGGGGGGGTTATCCTAATAAAATAATTTCTGACTTGTGTCCTAGCCATGACACATCAAACGAACGTCCGTTGAGGAAGGATTCTAACCAGATGTTACACACATACAAACAAGATAAACAAAACAGAACAAAACAAACAACAACAACAAAAAGAAACACACAGAGCCTACAATTACAACATAATAGATAACAGGGAATAATGATCATTCATACAACCAAGCATTACTGTAAAATGTGAAAATGTAAGTGACATTGAGTGGTTCAGTATAGAGAGAAGAATGAGAAATGAGATTAAATTGGAAAGGTGTTAAAGTACATGTACAGTTAGTATGAAAATGAGTTGCCAAGGCATGTTTAAACAGCCTGAAAGATGAAATGGAGTGAATGTTTAGTAAGTGGTAAGTTATTCCAGTCAGAAGGTGCTTTAAACATATATATATTTTTTAATGGACTTAGAAACATACTTTCTACTGTACTGAAAATAAAAGCTGTATGTCTTAAATGATGAGTGAAGGAAAAAGGAACCAAAAGCTGTTTTAAATAAAAAAGGATGTTAAACAAACACATTTAAAGATAAATTGGAACCAGTGAATCTGTCTTCTTATATGTGGTGTGGGCAAGTCAAGAAGTTCATACATTGTGCAGTGATGAGTTGTGAATGAGCAGTTAAGAATAAATCTACACAATCTATTACAAACTATAGCAAGAGGAGCAAGAGAGGTATTAGAAGCAATGCAATACACAAAATCAGCATAATCCATTATTCGCCATATAAATTGAAGAGCAATCTTTTTTCTGACCTTATAGAAACAGTTTCTGGAACGGAAAAGGAGACCAATTCAATGTATGTACAATGTGATTAATACAGTATGTTTGTTAAAAGAAAGCTCAGAGTCAAGGTACAGGCCCAGGTATTTGATATGGTCAATTTTCTGCAATGTAGTGCCACAGAGACAGGAAATGTGACATGAATGTGTTTTGCATTTGGATTTGATGTTCTGTCGAGTGTCAAAAATCATAGTATGTGATTAAGTTTTATTGAGGAGTAACTTATTAACTGCAAGCCAGTGTTGTAGTCATCAGACTGTAGGCCTGCTTCAATCTGTACTAAATTTGTATGTGAAGTATATATAACTGTACCATCAGCATAAAGCTGAACAGAACACTTACAAAGCATTGATCCTTGAGGCACACCATAATGTTGAGTTAAAGTGTCATATTTGTTTCCACTAATAACACCACATTGTTTTCTATTATGAGGGTATGGGTTGAACCAGAGCAATGCAGTGCATGAAAGGCCAATAGTGTGAAGTTTATCCAGAAGAATGTAATGACTAACCACAACAAAAGCCTTTGTCAAATCAATGAAAATTAGTTAGTTCAGAAGTGTTTGAAGCAGTGAGAATATCGTTGGTTAGTGTTAGCAGTGCAGTAATTGTAGAGTGATTTGAATGAAAGCCAGACTGAGAAGACAACAGGATATTGTTTTCATTAAGATAGCATGACAGTTAATTATAAATACATTTTTCAAACACTGAGCAGATGATAGAAATTGGTCTATAGTTCTTCAGATCTAGTACATCGCCTCCTTAATGTAAGTGACTCCTTTATGTAAGGGACTGTCCACCTATGAATTACCCAGATACTGCACTTACTGTACCATGCTCCCTCTCTTCCCTCCACTGCCTCTTTCCTCTCCACTTCTACCAGAAAGACTCAGTAGACAGAATAGAATCAGTTAACCGTTTAATTAGTAAAGGAACAGTCCAGTCTTTGGCGTAGGCCCCGTCTCGGAACCGTCCAGTGATGAGTGGATCTCGTCTCCTGCCGATGGATGAAGGCAGGGGCAGGGAGCCTACCCCCTCCCCCCACGACGAGACGGGGACCAACTGGTGGCGGTGGCTGAAGGAAGATGATGCGGTAGGCAGGCCATGCACGATGGACGTGGACTGCTGGCAGTGGCGGCTGGAGGGGGAGGTGGAGGGAACATCAAAGTCGGCGTACTGTGAAGCGAAAGACGTGTTAGGTGGAACAGATTTAAAGTGCCCACTTAATTCCTATAGGCTAGCGCTGATTGAATGAGTGAATGATCAGATTGGCTCCATTTAGGCAAAGCTAAGATTGGCTCCATGAAAGCATGGGAGGCGTAAAAGGCTACGCTACGAGTATTCCTAGTAGAACTTTCGCAGAAGCTATCATTTCCCTTCAAGGCAGTCCTATCCTCTAGTACTAGTATTGAAAGATGCAGTGGTAAATCCTACCTAAGGTCTCTTCTGCACTGTAGCTTACATTGTTTATATGTTGTAGCTGTAGCTCTATCTTAAATGTTTATCTATTGCTGTAACTCACTCTGGATAAAAGCGTCTGCCAAATGAAGAAATGTAAATGTTAGAGCCTCTTTCGCCTTCAACCAGCTGCCTCTTTCCTTCACCCCCATCTATGTGACTCTCCCTCTTTCAATGCCCCATTACCCACAATAAGCCTTGATGAGAGCCTAATCAGAGACGAAGAGGCGAGGCGTTTGGCGAGTCACTGTCGGGTACACTCGACTCGCCGGACAAACGAACGTCATTCACGGGACTGTGTTAATTAAGCAGTGAGAGCGTGAGCGATGAAGAGATGGAGAAAGAGAGAGATGGAGAAAAAGAGGGAGAGAACAGAGGCCTTCGTCTGGTCTGACTGCCAGCTCTTCTGGAAGATCAGAGGGTGAATGACGTTATGTGTGTGTGTGTGTATCCGTGCGTGCGTGTGTGTCACTGTGTGTGTGGGTGAGTCTCTGAGGACCGCTGGGTCATTAACACGCCGGAGGAAGAGATCCGTGTGACTGTCAGTCATGAGCTAAGCCTGTGTGCTGAAGATTGGACAAAATCAAACAACACTCATTCCTGTTATCCGTGTGCATGGGTGTGTGCGATAGTGAGACAGAGAGAGGGAGAGAGAGAGAGAAAGAACAACGGAAATGAGAACTTGGAAAAAAGAGGATAAGACAGACACAGAGAGAGAGAGACAGACAAAGACAAAGAGGTGCTAGCTTTATCTCCACTAATGAGTGGAGTCAATCTGGAGAAGAACTACTCTACCATTTATCTCTCCTGACTAAAGGACGTGTGTGTGTGTGTGTATTTGTGTGTCTGTGTGTGCGTGAATGTCTGCTTGAAATACTTAACTATCTTCCACAACTTCCCACTGCCCTCGTAGAAATACTCATGGATAAAATTGGCTATTTGTTCCCCATGGTACACAACCAGCCCACTTTTCTCAAGACAGTATTGAAATGAGAGTACTATTTATAACCTTGTTATGAAATGTTGCAAAGTGACTTTTATCTCTCCGTTTGCATGTCTGTCATACCGTCTGACCAGATGACCTATTTCGTGACAGACGATTTTCCACGTTTTCTGCCAGGAGTGTGTGATCTTCAAATGGGCCACAGTTAGGTGAACACTCCTGGCATGAGTAGAGGTGCCACTTGCAAAGGATGTCTCCACGTCCCAGAAAACCTTCAGAGCAGTCAGATGAATTTAGACCGACTCCAACAGACACTCTGCACCCTCAGCAGAACTGAAGGAATGGGGCTATATTTACACATACACACACACACACACACACACAGAGAAAGAGAGAGAGAGCATGTAACGATCATCACACTGTCAGAAATATTGATGACCCCGAGCAGAAATTGGCCCACTTGTCAAAACTGAATGTCAGCAACAAAGCACCGAGCAAAGCAAAGCAGAAATGCACAACTTACTTATGTAAATAAATATATAGATAAATATAATGGAATTAATATATAAAACAACATAAAATAAATGTTTTTTAAAAAGTCACAAAATGCCGCTGCGCAGGCAGATAAATAGCGGTATTGTTGGCGGAAACTAATTTCACCTGCAGCCTTTTCTGGCATTGTGAAATTACGGTGCTTTTAAAAAGGGGTTTTCAATTTGTCAGCCAGCATGAGCTTAGATTATTTATTTATTTGTTTACTCCGTCATAGACTGAGCTATTCATTTCCCAGCGTTCACTACACAAACATTTGAGTGGATTGGTTGCACTAAACTGTGTATAAATAAATAGCCTTAAAAAGCTTATCATTCATGAACAACTAAAAGGCTGCATAAATATGCGACAGTGCCGACATAAAAAGAGCCAAACAAACAGTGGAACAATAGTGACAGGAAAGCAACTCATCAGATTCATTAATCTACTTGCTGGCTCCGCACCTCTCTCTTTTTGTTTTGTGTGCTGTTTTCTATTAAATTCAAAATACTTTCTTGCCATAACAAATAATTCACTATGCCAAAATAGTCATAAAGAATACATAGAACAAAAATCGTCTATGTGTAGTCTCTCTCTCTCTCTCTGTCGATCCTGTTGTGAGCGCTGCAGTGTAATAGCTTCTCAATCATGTCTGTGGCACGGACGTTCTGCTGCAGAGAGATCCATGATTGACTGAGGGGCATAAACTCATGCAGCTCCCTGTCTGCCGGCTGGTGCACACTTGGACGTGCACACTCACACACGGGCACACACACACACACACGGGCACACTCACACACGGGCACACTCACACACGGGCACACACACACGGGCACACACACACGGGCATACTCACACACACGCACACACACACACGGGCATACACACACACGGGCATACTCACACACGGGCATACTCACACACGGGCATACCACACATACAACAAAACACACACACACACACGGGCACACACACACACGGGCACACTCACACACGGGCACACTCACACACGGGCACACACACACGGGCATACTCACACACACGGGCACACTCACACACGGGCACACACACACACGGGCACACACACACACGGGCACACCACACACGGGCACACACACACACGGGCACACACACACACACACACACACACACACACACACGGGCATACCACACATACAACGGGCATACTCACACACGGGCACACACACACACGGGCACACTCACACACACACGGGCATACTCACACACGGGCACACACACACACACGGGCACACACACACACGGGCATACTCACACACACGGGCACACACACACGGGCATACTCACACACGGGCATACTCACACACGGGCACACACACACACGGGCACACACACACACACGGGCATACTCACACACGGGCATACCACACATACAACAAAACATACACACACACACACACTGGAAGATTCACACATACCCACATACATATACATGCATGGGCAGAGTCACACACACACACACACACACACACACTTCTCTATCACTATCCTTCCACTCTGCTTTTCATTTCCCTCTTTTTCTGCTCCCCCCCTCTCTATCTCCCACCTGCTGACTCTGCATACTTAAATATTAACCCCCACACACACACACACACACACACCCTCCCTCGGAAAGCGGGATGGAATGGAGAGTGCATGGGCGCTGCCATTATTGACCGCCCGACTGCCTGCAAGCCTCGTGGAGGAGTCTGGCATTTCATTTTAGGGCGAGGTGGCATTTGACTGGAGAGAGCTTTACGGGGTCAATCATGCCTATTTAGAGGCCCCCGGCTTGCAATGTGGCACGGGATAAATTATACAAATTGAGTGGAGAGGGAGTTGATGGAGGCGCCTCGACGGCGAGCTTCCTTGACCTCTGTTGACCCCTTGCTTACCTAATGAGACCCTCTTTCGCTGAGTATGAACTCACCGCTAGATTATGCAGATGGAAACAGCACCTGACAGGCCGAAAAAAGTATTCTGTTATTTAGATCGTTCCAAATAAAATGCCTTTTCTCCCCAGTCATGTCTGGTAAGTGAGGCTGATGTTTTGAACACTGGAAAAACACCGGCAAATCAGGGGTTTTCACTACTCACAGGCTTTTTAAGATATTCCTTTGTAGTCCATCAGAGGACACGTGTTGGTTCATGTGATGCATATAAAGTGAAATACAGTAAATAATCAATAACGCATTAACGCAACAAATATTTCATAGGCGATTATGTGGTATTGCTCCTGTTTCAACCAATCATAGGTTTTATGAAAAGCAGCACATTGCATAAGTAGAAACAAACATTTCATCGATACAGTGAGTTTTTCACCCAGGGACTGGTTCACACACAGATAGGTTGATGCATTATTCACCACTGCGTAGTGCAGGCATACCAAGGACGAAAGATTTAACTTTGTCTTTCATGAATTTGTGCATGTTTGGACATCTATGGCAAGGTCAGAATATTTCCCCCAAAATACAGTAATTATTTATTTGTGTTGAAGGCTAAATACTGCTTCATATCAAAACAAGACAAACAAGAGCAACAAAAGAGAGCTAATACTGCCCAACTGCCCCACTGGCTCAGAAAGGGAAAAGCAAGCAACAATGCTCACAGCTTACACTTGATCAATAGGCTAAGCAAGGAGTAAACCCAGAGCCCAACAATAACACAGAGAACAGTAAAACGGAATACCTTAAAAAGCGCATATAATCTGTACACTATGAATCATTTCAAGGAAACATTTACATTTTGAAATTCTGGTTTTGGCACAATAACACAGACACTATACTAAACACACTAGATAGGCCTACTAAACCTAAAGCATAACAATTTAAATATGTAAAAAGGATATTCAGATAAAGTGAATTCTACATTACGTTATTAATAATATCATCTGAACACCAATACTTCTGACCAGAAATTACAAAGTGAATCACAGGATTGACTCCAACAAGGAAAATCCATGCAGTACATTAACACATTTTTTGTCCTTATGATCATTCCTCAGTAAGACACAAAATCTACTTTACAAACAGTTCACCAACTTCATTAAATGCAATGCAATTATAGCCTGGGTTTTCCCATGCTGCCTTGCATGCAATTTTATTCACGCTGCTAGTCAGCCTGGATTCCATGGACTTCGTTTTCACCTCAAGGAAGGTACCAATCACAGAATGGAGGGGGGACAACGTCACAACAAGATGATGATGACAAACCGAAACTGTTATGAGCTACGTACTGTACAGACGCATTTGATAGACATTTGTAGCGCCCAATAAACGACTCTGGGCATTCGTAAACCACGTTTCAAATACGACAAAATGAACGTGTAGTTCCCAGACCCCATTTCAATGAGATGAGGTCTGACTTTAGCCAGGCTAATGAGTACACACAAGAAGCAAGAATAAAAAAAATGTTCTTTAAACCTCACCCACTTGAATTCAGTTATCAAAGTGACGGGTGTCTAGCATAAGGGCAAAATGTCTATCATAAGGGCAAATTTCGAAGTGTTAAATTCCTCTTTTAAGGGTTCATTTTAATACGGTAACTGTTGAATTATTTTGATCTGAGTAGAGTCACAACCTCTACTTTCTCATCTGTTCTCAGAGTAGTCTTAGAGTAGACTTAATTCATTCAAATGGAACCATATGAACTTAGTAATGTAAAAATCAACTCTAAAATGAACTGCACATGGCTGATTTTGCTGTGAATGTTGTGGGGCCTCCTCCATTTGAACTGTTCAGACATGCATAGTCTCCTGCAGCTCTGAGCATCTCGGCGCAGCCACCACAACCATATCTTGTGGGGTCAGGGTGGGGAGAATAGGGCCCCTATATCTGACACTGTGAGCCTCAACTGAGCCAAGGCCTGGCCCAGAGACAGACAGACAGATGGATGCTGGTCAGGTGTCACCCCCCAGACTTCCCGAGCGATGATGCCTCCCGCGCTTGGCAGGTCACCCGAACAGATGGTAACCACCTCGCTCTCCCGTCGACCCCCATTTTGGCCGTGAACGTGCCGCGTTCGGCGCGCGCGTGTGTGTGTGGTTGTGTGTGTATGCATGCTCATATTCATATTCACCAGGGTGCTGCCACTGCGAATGTAGCTGAGTTTTTTGTATCACAGAAAAAAGGCAAGAAAGACGGTCATCTGGGTTGCTCGAGAGGGCAGCAGCTATTAAGCCAGAGTTAACATGAAGAAATAAATTGTGCTGCATGCGTGTAGCAGCATCCAAACAGACAGTGTTTTGGCAGTGACTTTGCAAGATGCAAAACGCAATTCGCCAAGAGATTTTGACGGCTTATGCCATTGCAACGACACACTGGAGGGGCATGCATTAGCATAATCACAGCTTCTGTTGCTTACCCCGGTCAATTCTACTCACAGATAACACACAACACAACTCACACACACACACTACTAGATGTTTAGATTTAGATATAGATTTTTTTTAATATGTAATGAATAGACACTGAGTAATACAATTTTCTTTTATCTTTCAACTTAATACCTTGTCATATACTTGTTTTAGCAAATACCATATTTTGTAATAGCCATCATGCTATTTAAAGTCCAATGATATAAACATGTCATGTTTCCATTAGCAGTGCTTACATGGTTTTATTGGGTGGTGCTCACCTCCAGGTGCTCAAATGAATTTGTTTCTTTAGGCAGGGATCACACTGACCAGTGGCAAGCAACTCTCCATTGTGCCTCGGGGAGTTCTTTGCCTCTCGCCCTCGTCCATTAATTCCATATAACAGCACACCTCGGCAGCCGTTATCCCTCACATAATGAATCTTACAGTAGCAACTACATGTACACAATCAATTTCATATTTTGGAATACTCACGCTTTAGAGGTGAAAAAGCTTGCCTATGCAAATGCCACCTCATACAGCTCCTCAGAAAGATGCAGAAAATGCTGATGAGTTCAGGGGGCCACCCCAAAGCTCGGGGTCTGATATTGCTAAATAACTACTGCCGCAACAAGTGTCATTCGCAATGAGTTTTGTGCTCCTGATTGATATCTTTCAAATCATTCCCCAAAGTCAAATCACTTATCAGAATAGTCACTGAATCAGAAAGTAAGTCGGTTGGTAAAAGTTCTACTTGTGTGTGTAACTTTTTTTTTTCAGTGGAAGTCAACGGAAGGAACATTTTCTCATTTTGATTAATAGCCATATAACGAGTGGGATAATGTATAATCCACCAATCAATATCAGAAAATAAATGCATTCAGGATGAAGTGAGTCTTGCTCCTGCTTATTTTACTATACTGACTGTCCTAGTCAACATTATTTCTTTCATATCAGCCTCATGAGCAAGTAAAGACTCTACAAGTGAGGAACATCTCTCCTACTATTTGTGGCATTGACAATGTGACAGAGAAACTCTACAGCTTGCCTCGTTCTCTTGTCACTGAATAGACGCCTCGTCTCTATTTAGAGAGGCGGCCATTGTGCTTCTCAGATTTGAGCCTCTTGGTATGCATCGGGCACAGGTCAGGGAGAATGCAGGCCTCGCGATGATTGGAATAGCAATGGCCTTTGTGTTATTGATCTCTTCTCTTTTTTCCTGCTGGCATGGTGTGGGTGATGTGTAATGGGAACCTTTTGTCCTGATGTTCTCAGTGTCCTGCAAAGGGGAATGTTCAGGTTGCACAACTAGGCTGCCAGAGCACTTCACTGGCCTCCAATTGGACTTCAGCTCAAACTGAATGTCCTTTCATTTCTGTACTCTTCTTCTGAAAGTCTTACATGTTTCTCACACACACACACACACACACACACACACACCTATGCTACAAGCAAACACACAATAGTGAGCTTCTACTGTAAGTCACCAAAGTCAAAAGGCCAGAGATGCTGTATTCATATACAGTATAGATGACCTACCTCAGTTAGTGTTCCATATCTTTTCTTGGTTGTTACCGTTGATTGTAACTGCTGCATGTGTTTTAACCCAATAAATTTCAGTGTCCCGCCGGCGGGACAGTTACCCCCCTCCCCCACACATTCTAAATCAATTGTATGCACCATATTGCTATGTAGCATAGTAATGTTATACACCATTTTAAAGCTCAAATGTACAATCTGTATAGTGCTTTACATTCTCAGATTCATTTTATTATGTCTCAATTAAATTTAATCCAAAATGCCCCCCTCCCCCTCCTCCGCTTTTTTGGTGCTACCCTGACTTCTGGCTGCAGTGTAGCTGCAGCACAATAACTAGATGCAACATCTAAGGGATATCAAGTGACCTAGAGGGCTGACATGTGGTCAGTTCAGAGATGCTTGTAATCCGGCAGAAAGAAAAAACTATATTCTAGCCTGTTAATAATAACAGTTATTTTGACTGTTTCCTACGAGTACAGGTTCTTAGCTTTCTATAGAGGTCCAGCATTTGATGGTTGACCCCAAAAGAGGTGGGAACAATGCCCTTGTAAATAGGCACAGTGCAATTTCAGGCAAAAACTTGAAATTTTTACTGAGATCAATGTGGTAACATCTTTTCCTTTCTATAGCGTTAGATATCTTCTTCTTCTTTGTTTACTCAGGTGGACAGTCCGGTGTCCACCAGGAATGCTGTCGTGTGCTGTTGGTCCTGCAGGGTTCTGTAGTTTGCGGGTTGCTTCAGTCTCCTCTCGCCACTATTAAGGTTTTGCACCTCCGTTCTAATGTTACGTCACCGTTTGTTTACAACTACTGTAGAGTGGTAGGCAAGAATGGTAGGCAAGGCACTGCAGTGTGGTAGGCAAGCCTACAACAGTCAGATTGCATAGGCTACACATAGTTACAAATAGCTTCAAAATTGAAATTTTGACCGGGATGCCGACCACTTGTGTAGGCCCTAACAGTTGGTTTTACAATAAGAAGCAAAAAGGCGACGAACGACCGTTTAGCCTACCTATCCTCGTGGTTGTGGAGGATGATCGTTAGCAGCTGTGAAGTCTTTTATTGATGGCCTAATGGTGTAGCCTAGGCTACTGTCTACGAAGACGTAGGCTAAAATACAACTATCTACAGTCATCCAAAAATTAATTGCCAGAGATAGGCTATGAAGGGGGAAAGTGCAGCATTTTAAACATGGCAAGAATATTTTCTTTTCGGAACAGTTTGTTCTAATTTGTCTCGTGAAATTTGTGCTTGTGGATCAATCACCTATCTTCTGTCCTTCTATTTCAAGTTATCATGAGTGTCATTTGATTATATAATAACAACAAATGCTAATAAATGAAAACAGAATAGGCTTATGTGCTATAGCCTACAGGTCAGTTAGGCTAACTCCCGTAGGTAAAAAAAAACTGATTTGATCCTATGAATTGTTTCGATCACACACAACAACTTAACACAGCAACCTCAAACACCACTGTTGAACCTAGGCTACTGCTTCAGTCATGTAAGAAATAAGCAGTTTATGAATTAACTTTACCCGTTTAATCAAGTCCACATGACCAAAATAACAGCATATTTAAAGGCTGAGCTAGTATAACAGCCTAATATAGCAAATGCTGCAATGGATAACTAATAAAAAAGTTTCATACAATTAATGAACTTTATCACTCACATTCTGAGTTTTACTGGGTGGTTATATATCCATGCAGATCGTCTTCAAATAAGCCATCGCTGTTATATGTTATAATATTGTAACGATCGGATAGCGACACACACAGTTGTCCAATAAAAAGGTTTATTAGCTGAGAACGAGAGCACACGGACCAAGACCCAGACACAGAACACAATACACACGGGGCAGGTCAAGTAGACACACACACTACACATACAGGGGAGGACGCAGCCCCCCACACAAAAAGGATCACACACGAGGGAGAACTAAAAGGGGAACATGTTACAATAAAGACGCTAACATTACACTCAAAACTAAGGAGATATAAAGACATAAACCCCCCAAATGTTCGCTCTCGTATCCCAGGATGCCCTGCGTGGGAGAACGCTAGCACTGTCTTTTGTGCCGACGTTACATAGCTCCCCCAACAAGCCATTGCCGTCCTCGGCAACGACCACGAGGTAGCCACATGCTAGCGTCGGCGCGCGTCGCCCGCCACTCAGTCCATTGCGACAGTACCGCCAAATCCGCGTGGGGTGCACCGCGCAGGAGCTCACTCAGCGGGCGCACGCTGCTAACAATCCAGTTCGAGTGCTAGCAGCCGTGGCCGACCCGCTTCGTCACCAGCTCCCTCTTAGCAGGCCGCCCTCAGGCTGCACTTTCAGCGGCGTGTCACCGCGGCACTCCACCTCTCCTGGCGGGGCCCCTAGGTGGCCTTTTTCAACCGTCGACACTGTACCAAGCACCCGGGGTTCGAGGGGGTCAGATGAAGCTGCACCAGCGCCACTCCGGCTCCGTCGATCGCCGACCAGGACAGACAGGCACCGACTCCGCGCAGCAACCCGGACCCAGCTGAGCTCTCCACTGCAGCTACCGTCTTCGGCGTCTCTCCTCGTGTTGCCATCTCGCCAGAGCCGTCCTGCTCTGCTCGGCCCGTTCCACGCCAGCGGCCTCGGCGAAGGCATGACCCCCGAGATGGCCATGCTAACGAACTCCACAACAAACTTTTTTTTTTTTTTTTTTTTTTTTTTTAAAGGCGCCGGCCAACAGGCCAACTTCGGCGAGCCCCACACAGGTGCCTCTCACCGCACCAAAAAGTTTTAAAGTTCAGAGTTCAGAGGGCCTTTCCGTCGAAGCTGCCCCACCGTCGTGGAGTTAAGCTGCCCTCAGCGGCTCCGCCAACCCATCGTCTAGGAACCTCTTCCTCGCCGCCTCCCTCGGCTCTGCTCCGCGGCGTCGCGGCTTCGCCGTGGAGTCAGCGCCCAGCCAGCGTCGTCTTCTCGAGGGCAAGATCTTCTCCCATGGCGCAGGCAGCTCAAACGATAGCCCTCTCCTCCAGCAGTAGCGATAGGGGCCTCCTGGATCCTCTTAGTTGGGCCTCCGCCCAGGTATGGTCTTCCATTCCACCTTCTCTGCGCTGGTAGGAGGCCATGCTTTCGAAAAGTAAACTTCTGACACCAATGTAGCGATCTGATGGCGACACACACAGTTGTCAATCAAAGGTTTATTAGCTGAGAAGCGAGCACACAGACCAAGACCCAGACACAGAACACAATACACACGGGGCAGGTCAAGTAGACACACACACTACACATACAGGGGAGGACGCAGCCCCCCACACAAAAAGGATCACACACGAGGGAGAACTAAAAGGGGAACATGGCTCCCCTGTAGGTGTAGCGTGTGTGTGTACTTGACCTGCCCCGTGTGTATTATGTTCTGTGTCGGTGTCCCTGCTCTCGTTCTCAGCTAATAAACCTTTTGATTGGACAACTGTGTGTGTCGCTTTCAAATCGTTACAATATGTTAAAGGATTCATGACTTTAACGCTATTAATGTTACATGATGCTGACTGACACTGGCTATAAGTGTAGGCTACCGTTTTAACGTCTGCTGAGTCTACTGCCTACCAAAACCTGTCGCTGTTCTACCATTAGGCTACATGCAGGTTCTCCCATAACGTTATCGATATAGATCAATGCACCAAATCAGGGCGATTTTAGCGAAATAACCTTCCTGTGACAGGCTATCAAATATTGAACAATCGGATAACGTTTCATCATCACCTTTATTAATGTCTGGAATGTTGACATTGCTGAAATACAGAGATGTAGCCTACTGAAATACAGCTGCAGACAACGATGTTCAATGGGTTCAACTTGTCCCTTGCCTACCAGGTGGATGTAAACAAAGCTATAGAACCTAGAATATGTCACATGAAAAACGTTAATATCCATCTGAGGGGAGCAATCGCCTCTACCACACATTCTGTTGTCATACTGTAGGCTACTACCAGTGTTACACAGGTACTGGTCTGACTGGCCAGTTCCGACCTTGGCGAACATGTGCCAGTTGAGTTTGTTGTGGTCCATGCATATTCGACGACCTGGTCAGGTCTGGGGCGTGTTTCCCAAAGCCATAGTTGCTAATTAAGTTAGCAACTTTGTTGGTTGCAATCAGGGCTTTGAACCGATTTTTTTTTCCAATCGGTTCGTTCCGAACAGAAACGGAATTATAACGTTTCCGGTTATGAGTTCCACCAATAAACTGACGTTCCCGAACCGGTTAGAACAAAAAAATACTGTTCCCGGAACGGTTAATTTTGTTCCTGTCAGCTGTTTAATGCTATAGAATTATGTCACATCTTTCTCATCCAGCTTAAACCAAATGTAATAATATTACAACCATTATTAAATAATAATAATTATATTATTAATAATAATAACAATTAAATAGGCCTACAATTATTTCAAATGTGTAGTTTATTGTTAAAAGAGAAAATTTCCACACAAACGTAACCACATTATTAAGACACGTGGTTATGCCACTCGGGCAACAACAAATTCCAACTGTCGGGGGGAAAGGCCATCCAGTAGGCCTACTCATACCGTAACAAGTCTTTTGTTTTGTCTTGCTTAGGCCTACTTGCAATTAGGCCTGTTTCATCAGGTAGGGCCTATTGTTTATCAACAAACATAGCCTACTAATTATAGCCTGTAATAACAGTGGCTCACATTTAACAGTTAACACATTTAGCAAAAACTAAAAAAATGGCTATACCAACCTGGCATTTTTAAACAAACAACAAAAAAACAAAGATTTGTGACTGACATTAGGCCTAACGAGAGTAAATTGCCTTGCACAATGCAAAAAATATGCCTAACAGCCAAACAGAGGTGTTGGCACCATTTAGCCAAATGTTCGCTAGTCCCTCATTAATATGGAGTCGACAAATATAGCTATTGATATTGTGTTTGGAATGAGCGTTTTAATTAACGATGGATCGTAATTTACCTCTTATTTAAGATGTGGAGTGGAGACTTTGTAATCCACCGCTCTCTCTCCATTCAGTCAGCGAATGTCTGATGTGATGTCACACAGGAAGTGAACCTCAGCCGTCATGGTAACGTGCGCAGGAAAATAATAACTTTTTTTTTTTAGTTAATTAGGCAACGAAAACTTTGAGGAACACAATAAAACCGGTATTAACCGGTTACCATTATTTTTAAATAAGTGTTCCTGTTCCAGAACATAAAAAATAATAACGTTTCCGGTTTTGTTTCTGTTCCCTGTAAAATACAAAAAGTTCCTGGTTTTCGTTTTCGTTCCTTGAACCAGTTCAAAGCCCTGGTTGCAATACACTTTCTCATTGCCAACCAAGTTGCTAACAGGTTAGCAACTATGGGAAACGCACCACTGGTCAGTAGATGGTAGCCATCTGTTTCACTGTAGCTGGGGAGCTTGTGCCTCTTATGCAGACCTATTGTACCTTTTAAAGGGACACCAGGCAACGTTTTCATGTTAATTACTCATCTTCGTAAGTCGGTATATGTTTAAATGACTCGTTACAGGGCGAATGAAGACTCTCTCGCCCGCCCCTACTGCCTGTAGTCAGAATATCCCACTTGCAAGTTCAGAGAGGCAGGCTAACGAAACGCTAGAGATTGTTGCAAACGTGTGTATAATGGCAGAGCCGGCGAAGAAGCAGCGAAAACCCTTGACGGAAGACGCAAAGAAAAGGAAAAGAGCTTCAGACCGAGCGAGGGGGAGTTTCGTAGAAAAAAAGCATCAGGCTTGCCTGGTGTCCCTTTAAATAGGGTGACCACCTGTCCCGCGTAGCGCGTGCGTGCACAGCGTTTGAAGCCCAATTCATGCGTCCCGCAAATTGAGACTGTGTCACGCATAATCAATGCTTGCTCAAAAAAAAAGTTGGTCGCTCTATATCCTGGAGCCCCAGGCAGCCAAACGAACATTACTTGACAGTTCAGCACGCTACTGTTGCCACACCAACCTCTCAGTTGAACTGCTTGACTAGGTTGTTATCAACTTTTTCGTTGTTGTCATGACAGCGCACACACGTGCATACCAGACAGACTGGGAAGGAACTTTTAGATGTGTGCTTTCCAATTCGAAAAATGGAGAAAGAGACTGAGTCTGAGGCACCGCCATCATCAATTAAAAAAAGAAGGCGTGGGTACAAGAAAGACTGGGAAAATGAATATTTGTGGCTGAAAGGTGTTGAGGGGGATACCGAGAGGGCTTTTTGTGACCTTTGCAAAACGTCCTTCTCAGACATGGAGGGGAATACGATGTCAAACGACACAGACTCACAGAGACTCACAAGAAACGTGTCTATGAATGCTTTCCTCCGACCTAAAAAACATTTTCTAGCTGACAAAGTGACTGCTGCAGGGTGACGAGTGTGTATCACACTGTCCAACACGCTAAATCATATCGAGCAGGAGATTGTAGCACAAAGCTAGCCCCAACAATTTATCCAGACTCGGACATTGCCAAGAGGATGGCCTGTGGTTGGACGAAGGCAGAAGCCATTGTCACGGATGTATCTGTCCCTGCCTCCGTCAAAGATTGCTTGAAAGTCCTCAGAAGACCACTGAATGAGCAACGAGAGGCAACAACCAAAGGTGAAGTTAAAGTTATGTTCATGGATGTAACATTGTTGTGTGTTAGCTATTTGTGTAACGTTAGCTAGTTAATGTTCGCTAATCATCTTCTTCTGCTGGTATGTTAAAAGTCAACTTTTCCTTCAGTTCACTGAAATTGCATCAGTAGGTAAGGTTAGCCATCATAATGCTGCTCATCCATGCCCTCGTGAAACCAGGCTCTGTGTATCCTTACATGATTGTGAGCAACATTTCACTATTCGTTGTCTCCCAAACTAAACAAACAAAAGCAACTATAATTTTTGAAAAGGTATAAATATTTATATAGATAATATTTATATAAAATCAATAATGATCAAAACAGTAAAGCAGTATCTTGTATTTGTATAATCTGGGTAACACTTTACTTGATGGGTGAGTTCATAGCACATAAATAGCAGCTGTCATAAACTGCACATAAAGAATTCATGACTGTTTCATGAGACATGACTCAAAATTCATGCCAAACTTTTCATGAATGTGGAAGACAGAACAATGACAACAAAGAAACAAACCAACTAAGAAAATGCTAAAGATTTGGAGAATAAATGAAGACAATATGTGTAGATATTGTGGTGAAGAAGAGGAAGACACAATGCATTTGTTTTGGTACTGTCCAGATGTCATGCTTTTTTGGTGCAAGGTGGCAGCTTGGCTGTCTGAGCAAGGACTTGACTTAACAATAACAACAATCAATATAATTTGGGGTTTGCATGAAGAACAAAATATGCTGTTAAACATTATTGTGCTCCTTGGAAAAAAATATTTTCAAAAAAGAAAAATGCATTACATTGGAACCATTCATTATGTTTCTAAAACATGATTATTTAATGACTTAGAACATGATAAGAAATAAAAGAAAACCACAATCAGATGATTGGAGAAAATTAGCTATCACAAAAAAATGGGATAAAGATCAATAATTGTTTTTTTTTTTTTTTTTTTTTTCATTTTTATTCTGATATTTATGGATAAGAATCTATCTGTTGCCACATACTCTGCTATTTTTCTGTTCTGGCTGTCATGGAGTTAATTTACAGCTTAACTATGAAAATGACTGGGTTATATAGCTAAAATATATATGCTTTTTTGTTTGTTTGTGTATGATTTTGGTTGTTGTTGTTTGTTTATTTGTTTTCTTCATTACTGTTGTTTACTTGTCTGTCTTCTATGTTGTAAACACCAATAAAAAAATAAAAAAAATGTTTCATAAAAAATGTATTTGTTTTATGATGTAACCTTTGCAGATGATTTCTCATCTTTTGCTACTGGGAATGTCCAACTGTTCCAGGTTACACAAATATGGGTCAGCTAGTTTACCTCCCAGTGTTAAACTCAGTGATTACGAAAATTTCACAACTTGTCTAGTAAAGTGACATTCGATGTAGACTTCATAAGATATTCATGAAATATTTACAAAGGCTTGAGAAATTAAATTAATGGTATCCAGGTTACACAAATACAATGTTGGACTTTTATTTTGACTAGTTGTTGTTCTGTCTTCCACATTCATGAAAGGTTTGGTATGAATGTTGAGTCATGTCTCATGAAACAGTCATGAATGCTTTATGTGCCGTTTATGACAGCTGCTATAAATGTGTTATGAACTCACCCGTCAATAAGTGTTACCATAATCTGTTTAGAGAATCTCTTTTAAGTTCATCACATCTGTGTGTGTGTCTCCATGTGTCTCCACAGCCCACACACCATTCTTCTCAGTGGCTTCAGATGCCTCCAATCATGGGACCACCAAGCTCTTCCCACTGTCAGTGCGTTACTGGACACCAGACTGAAACATCTGCCACAAGCCACAACCAGATAGCCACCAAGCTCGAGGAAAACGGACTGGAACTAGACATGATATCTGCATATTCCGCTGACAATGCTAGTGTGAATTACGGGAGATACAACTTTGTCTTCCAGAAACTGAAAGGGAACAACAATTCCATTTTGAAGGCAAACTGTGTGGCCCACATTGTTCACAACAGTGCAAAACACGCAGGAGATCGGCTAAATATCAACATCGAAAATGTCGTCAACAAGACCTTTAGCCCATTCTCCTCATCTGCCAAACGCATTGAGGAACTTTGTGGAGATAGAGTACCAGTCCCTGCTTAGACATGTGCGCACAAGATGGCTGAGCTTGTGGCCTGCAGTGAAGAGGCTTCACGACAGCTGGGCTCCTATCAAGACCTGCTTTCTCTCATTGTGAGAGGACGAGAGCCCAAAGTCACTATAGCGGCTGTTCAAGGATGACCAGGATGGTGAGGGTAACCCCCTTCATCTACAGGTAATTCATTTTAATTGCACTCAACTTTTTTTTTTCATCTAAGTATTATTACATGAAACAGGGATTAGAGAAATGATGATAATGCAAACAGTACCAGCACACAGGATCATTGACTCTCTTTACGTCTTTTAGGTTTACCTGTCCTTCCTCAGCAATGCGCTGAAGATTTTCCACGACACTGTGCTGGAGCGAGAAGATGGGACTGTCTGTGAGGTCTACGATATGATGTTCACCCTAAAAACCAAGCTACAGCAACGGCAGAGTGATGGTTTCTTTGGAGCCCAGACGGATGTACTCCTCCAGCAGTTTCCAGACAGACAGGCAGCTGTGCTCAGAGAGGACATGTGCAACTTCTACCAGTCCTCCCTCACCTACCTGGAGCAGCGCTATGACTTCTCAGACTCCAACTACCAGAAGAAATTGGCTAGCCTGGCACTAAAGAAGAGCCCATTCAACTTCTCCCATCTCTGTGAAGCCGTAGAGGTCCTGCAGCTAAGCAAGAAGCTGGACATGGATGCGCTATATGATGAGTGGTGTGTCGTTCTGCCACACCAACAGGCCATCGTGCAGTCTGGAGCTCCAGTCATGGAGAAGTTGGCCACCTTACTCAAGCACACACACACACACCAAACATGACCGCATTAGCTTCTTTCCTCTTGAGTGTACCAATCATCAATGCTTCAGTAGAAAGGGTCTTTTCGCTGATGACAGGATGCTGGACAGGAACAGGGACAAGGAACAGATGTTCGGTAAACCTCATCAAGTCAGAAAAAAGAGGAACTTCACATTCATTTGCAAGGACTTCTACACTTATTTAGTGAAAGAGAAGGTTCTCCTCAATGCTGTACGCTCCAACAAGAAATACAAGTTCAAGAAGAAACCTGAAGGTACAGTAAGAAACCTAGTTATGTAAGACCCCATTTGTCTAAGATGAAGTTTGATTGATTTTGAACATTGGTGGACTGTCTACAGGGGTGCAAATGTGTCACTTTTAGGAAACAGTAGCCTTTTAGGTCAAAATATGTCATTGTTTTGCATAGGATTGTATCTTGGTACCTTTTTGTATTGTTGTCACCTTGGTATGGTGATGGGTTTGCACTCCTGTCTATACTGGAAAACCATTTGGAAGCTTATCATAAAAATGAATGTTGCTTTAATTCTGTCTCCTATCTTTCTTCCTTATTTGATTCAGATGCTGGAGTCCTAAAGGTGTCCCCAGAACACTGAACAGTTTTTTTCCCTGCACCTGCCTTTACTTATATGCAAGTTCACCATCCTTCCTCCCCCTTCTCGTTCTGTAAACATCTGGAGTCGTGAGTTAGTTTTATAACTGTTCCTGTGGTGTTGAGCAACTACAATTCCTGTTAATCCTATAATTTTACATTATAATTTATTTAAAGTGAATAAATTGTAATGAAAAATAAATTAAATTAAATAGCTAAAGTAAATTGTACTGTACCGGTAAGTGGAAGTGCATCTGTCAATTCATTGAATGTTCAAAGTATTATGAATCTTTATTTAGAAAAAAATACACATTGGTTGGCCTGTTCATGAGCATACATCAGCTATTACACATGTTTAGGGGAATAGGGCATTATTAATATACCATGTAAGGTGGTATATGCTAGAAATGGGTAAACCACTATCAGTGAGTCTGCCCGTGATGTGGGGGCACCGCCACGCCAGACAGTGTCCCACATTGTCCCTCAGAAACATACCCCGTGTCCCCCCTTGGGCTTATTAGCAGGTGGTCACCCTACTTTTAAATGAACCAGTATGCTAAATAAAATGCTATCTAATTAAAAAACAAACCAAAGTTTATTCTAGGGCTGTCAATAGATTAAAAAAATTAATCAAATTAATTACACACTCTGTGATTAATTAATCTAAATGAATCACATATATAATTTTTGCTGTGACAGTATTTGAAATATTTAAATTCAAATCGAATAATTGAATAATCAGCATTGGTGACATTAAAGTTAAAAAACTCTTTTATTATTATTTTCACTGTTCAAATAATGGCCATAATAATCTATGATATGACCTAATATGCTGAGAAAATAAATTCGAAAGTGCTTCGGTAAGAAGTTTTTTTCCACTACAAGGCATTTCAGGCCACAGATATAACCTAGGGGACACAATGAAAATAAATTAACACTCCCCTCAATGTCAACACTATTTCTTTGCATTGATGTGCAACTTTAGAGTCGACGAACTCCGGTGATATGCAAATTCCTTGCTGCAGACATTGCAGAGGACTTTATTTTAATCAACACTTTATATTTTTATAAAGTAATTAGGTTATAGTTATTAAGTAATCAATGATCTAGGCAGCACATTTTCTTCTCTCTCCTTCATTTTACAGTCTAATGGTTACTGACTAGAATGGCTTGGGGTCAAAGGTCATACGGAATATCGATTAATCTGCACTATTTTTTTAATCAGTTATTTTTTCTCAAATTAATTAATCGAAATGAATCAGTTATTTTGACAGCCCTAGTTTATTCACTTTTTTTTTATCTCGCAACAACAACTTCAGAGTGCCCTTGAATTGTAACCAGTGGGGGTAACTGGCCTAGTCACGCCCTACAGTGTTAGCTGACCCGCAGCATGAAAATAATAAGGAGAAAGTGTAGAATTATTTTTGTCCAGATGGTAAAAAACAATCACTTACCAAAGTTGAAAATAATTACTAACCACTAGCTGAAAGCAGAGTTTATTTCTAGGCCCTTGACATATTGAAGAGCACCAAACAGCATGTTTTTTTACTCTGTGCCTGACTGACTGTCTTGGGAATCGATAAAGTTTAAAGTCTAGAGTCAGAGGGTGGAGGAATCATTGGAGTGATAACCATGCTGGAAAACATCTACAGTGACTTCAAAGCAAATCTGTGTTTGAATCACACTTCACACACACACAAAATAATAATAATAATAATAATAATAATAAAGCTTTATTTGTATAGCACCTTTCATACACAGAATGCAGCTCAAAGTGCTTTACATTTGAAGCATGTAACACAATAATAGTCAGTCAGTCATTATCAATCACTTTTCTTTGCTGTTTATGTTATACTCAGCAACATATCAAAAATATAGAAAATGGCGTCATAAGACTGGCAGCCTTAACCCTCTTACCCCCACAAGCACGCCCATATGGCAACTGTGGCAAGGAAAAAACTCCCATATTCCAGGAAGAAACCTTGAGCAGAACCTGACTTAATAGGGGAGCCCATCTGCTTCTGGCTGGCTAAGCCCTCCAATAGTAGCAGATGTAGAATAATCTGAAAATGTAGTCTACAGGATAAGATGAGTTAACTAAAAGCTTTCCTGTACAGGTATGTTTTCAGATCTTTTAAAATATTTACTGAACTTCGCCTGCTTGATGTACAGAGGCAGGGTGTTCCATAGTTTGGGGCATAATGGATAAACGCAGCTTCTCCACTTTGTTTGTGGAGCACTTTGGGTGCGATTAAAAGATTAGAATTGGATGATCTAAGTTTCCTTTGTGGTTGATAAGATATTAAAAGCTCAGAGATATATGAAGGTGCTATGCCATTCAGAGCTTTGTAAGTAATTAACATAACCTTAAAATCAATTCTATAGGAAATAGGGAGCCAGTGCAGTTCAGCCAACACAGGGGTGATGTGTTCTCTCTTCTTAGTCTTAGTTAAAAGTCTAGCCGCAGAGTTCTGTATGAGTGCCAATTTCTTTAGATGTTTTTTTTTTGTGAAAAGTGCATTGCAGTAGTCTAACCTGCTAGTGATAAAGGCGTGAATTAGCTTTTCTGCATCTTGTTGAGTTAAAAAGGGCCGCACTTTGGCAATGTTTCTCAAGTGGAAATAGGCTGTCTGAGTAACTTTACTGATATGGGGCTTAAAACTTAACTCTGCATCTAAGATGACACCGAGGCTTGTTACTTTTGGTTTGACCTGGTGTGCCAAGTTCCCCAGATTACTAAGAATAATATCTCGCTTTAGTTTTGGTCCAACCAGAAGTACCTCTGTTTTGTCATCATTTAGTTTCAAAAAGTTTTTGCTCATCCACTGATTAATGGAGGTTAGGCATGCAGTGAGGAAGCAAAGGCCATCTGGGTTAGTTGGCTCCACAGAAAGATACAATTGGGTATCATCTGCATAGCTGTGGAAGTTTACATTATGCTGACTTATGACGTTTCCCAATGGAAGCATATATAGAGAAAATAGCAGGGGACCAAGGCAGCTCCCCTGGGCCACACCAAAAGGCAAGTCATGTTTTTCAGATACATGATCTCCTAGACTGATATAAAATCTCTGCCAGTAATGTAGGTTTGAAACCAGTTTAGAGCATTATCAGAGAGACCCACCCACTTCAATGAAGCGGTGAATTAGGATGCTATGATCAATGGTGTCAAATGCCGCACTCAAATCCAGAAGAATAAGGATTGAGACTTTGTTTGAGTCGGTAGCTAGTCTGAGATCATTGACTATCTTTACTAGAGCCGTTTCTGTGCTGTGATTTGATCTAAAACCTGATTGGAATTTTTTCAAGGATATTGTTTTCGTTGAGGAAGGTATTTAACTGATTGCAAACAACTTTTTCAAGTACTTTTGCTCAAAAAAATATAGATTTGATATAGGCCTGTAGTTGCTCAGATTGGTATGGTCAAGATTTGACTTTTTTAAGTAAAGGTTTCACAACAGCGGTTTTAAAAGCAGTTGGAAATATACCTGTTTCTAATGAGGTATTTATTACCTTGAGAAAAAAAGGGAGCTAAGCCATCATATACTTTTTGAGGAATGTAGTAGGGATTGGATCTAAAACACATGTTGAGGAGCCGGTTTGAGTTATAATTTTACCAAGCTCAGATTGAGTAATAGTGCTAAAGGACCTTAATTTTGGGCGGCTGTTTTTGGGTGTACTATCAAACATATTACTTGTGTTACCAATAGCCTCCCTTATAGAAATGACAAAAACACACATGCACGCGTGCGCACACACACACACACACACATATACATTCGGACATACATACACACACACACACACCTACAGTGATGGCCAAAAGTATTGGCACCCATGCTAAAGTTGACTGAAAAGAGGAATATAAAATCATCTTTTGGAAATTGATCTTAATGCCTTAAGTGAAAAATGAGGAAATATCTAACCTTTAAGGACACCAATTTTCTTAGTGAATGAATAATGTATCATAAATAAATAAATGTTCTTCCTTAAAATACAGGGGTCATAAGTATTCCATATATAATATTTTAAAAGCCAGTTATTTCATGGATCCAGAATACTGTGCATCCTGATAAAGTTACCTTGGCCTTTGGAATTAAAATAGCCCCACATCATCACATACCCATCACCATACCTAGATATTGGCATGGGTGTTATTTCAGTTAGCCTATTAGCTGGTTTGATTTGCATTGAGCTCAATGAGCAGTGTGCAGTTTGTTACATTGGTGTCAGAAGTGATATGACGACCCCTACTGGACGGGAGGAGAAAGCTGCAACTGATGCCCTGGCGATGATGAGTTTCCTGCCAAGACGGCTCTTCGACAGACAGCTTCGCCCATGGCCACCTGCTGGGCCCAGCAGACGGAGCCAGCCTGCAGCGTGACCGTGACGAAGAGACCCGCCCCCGGCCACAGGAGGGAACGAACCGGGCTGATGGCAGCATCCCGCCACTTGAACCCACTCCACACGGGAGCGATGGAAACCGGCCGGTCCCCGGTGCGACGGCGGCGGTAGAAGGGCTTCCCGCCGAAGTTGCCCCACTACAATGGCGAAAGGCCACTGGCGACATACATGGTACAGGGTCCGCAGCCGAGCTGAATGGCTGGTCGGGAGGAGAGAACAGGCGATACAGGTGGCGTTATTCTGGAGGAGAAGCGCTACAAGTATTAGAAGACCTGCCACCGGTGAGCAAGTAAGCTGGACCCAATCGAAGCAGCTCTGCAACGACGATTGCCAGAAGATCTTCATCAGCGATGCCAGAGAACAACTCGCTTCCAGACGGCGGCACAAGGACGAGACTGGGCAAGTTCGGGCTGACCTGGAGCTGTATGCCCGGCGGGGCTACCAGGGCCGGCCCGAGGCATAAGCCGAACCAAACGGCTGCTTGGGGCCCCTGGCCACCAGGGGCCCCTAATCGAAGTTTCTTTCTTTTTTACATAATAAATAACATAAACAAAGTGACATCAATGAATGAATAAATGAAACAATTAATAATTCAAAACAAGAAAATTCTGATTTCATGATCAATATGTCTGCCTACCTCTACTGTGTCTGCCAGCCTTTGAGTCAATGCCAAGCATAAACTAGACACCTCGGTGCATAGACAATTAGATTACAGACACTGCAAAATCGGAAGAGATGGTAATGTTAAGAAAAGTTACAAAAAAGGACGTATCCCTCTGGTGCCGAAAACAGAAAGAAGAAAATGACAGAGGAGAAAAACGAGCAAGATACAGGTATGTTTGCATGATTATTTACAGTATTTTAGCTAGCTGTCATGATCTAATAAAAGCCATCACCAGAGCTAAATCCCTGCCATCAACAGAGAAATGTCTCCCATTAATATATATTTATCTAGGTGTATTTCAGATGTCAAGGATATTGGGATTGTTTTGGATGTTCAATCAAGCATGTACCCTAGCCATAGGTGGGCTTATGTTGTAAATTAAAGTTAGCTAGCTGACTGAAGTGGACATTAGCACTACAGTAGCTACATGAAAACGGAGCTGAAGGCAAATTTACCAGAGGGATTGTTTCTGATTTCGCACCTGAAAGTGTTGATAGTTTATAACTGTTCTATAATATGTGACATAGTGGTAAGTCTGATAGCAACAGCAGGCTAAGCCCAGGCTCCCAGTCCCAACCCACTGACTAGCGCGACTCTGGGCATTGGTAACGTTCCAGCTTCATAGGCAAAGATGGAACAGTACGTGCGCTCTGCTCTAAGATCTTTGGAGAGAGATGGTAGTGTTTGAGAAAATATACCATGTTGGGTGGGGAGACTTCTGTGATGGAAATAAACTTACATTTGATTAAGATAGTGGCAAGTGATGTGCGGTGCTACCTAATATTTAGACTGCAGTAGATCACCATGTTAAAGCGTTACTTTTGATGATGCCTCATTTTGCCAATAGAATATGAATTGTTACATGTGGAATTGCTTGTTGATGAGTGTAAGTAATGATAGCAAAATAAACTCATTCTGCTTTCGATCAAATATGCACTTATGCAATATTTTTTTTTTTTTTTTTTTCAGAGACACTGTTGAAGTACTTTGGAGCACATCTCTACCACTACTTAACTCTACCTCATCAAGTGTCTGCCTCCATGGCTGATGACACAGAAGGTGAGGTTTTCTTGAAAGCAAATGGTTACATAGCCTGTTAATATGACATGACACATTTAACATAGTTTTTGTTTTATTTATTTATGTATTTATTTAATCATTGCAGGTTAGGTCCACTGTAGAGCTGCAGATACCTGAAAAGCCAGGAGCGAAGTAGGAATAAGTATCTATTCTTTGGGACATTTTATTTTTGTCATTATTATTAATGTTTGTCTATTTTGGTTTTATTTTGTAGTTGAAGATTGATCATTTAATGCACATTTGTGGATTTGTTCTGCAAATCTGTTGAAAAACAAGTCATTAAACGGATGTACTTGTTTACAACAAATACAAATGCTGTTGTATTTTGTTATTTGTCAATTCAACTTCAGTAAAACCACCCTTAGTGCTTCACTTTGAATATGAATGTTTCAAATAAATCTGTGATTTTAGTACCCTCTAAGATTAAAAGGTGACCGGGTTGGTGTAAATAACAACTAATACATTGGTTTACCAAGCACATGGGGCCAGAAGTGTAGAGCGGAGCCCCAAAACATTTTTGGCATGTCAGCAAGGATGGATTACTGAATGAGCTTACCGAGGTCCTTATGCATCTGTGTCCAGGGGACAGTAGTTCATAATCAGTCACTGTATTAATACATAACCTCACTGTATTAATTTATAATATGACATTATAGTGTGAAGTTGTCAATTATCGCCAAGCACAGGTGACTCTGCGTTGTGGGAGGGGGCCCCCAAATCAAATTCTGCTTAGGGCCCCCAAAAGGCTCGGGCCGGCATTGGGGGCTACCCAACATACAGCCAGGGTCTACATGAAGAGATGGCACTGGAAGCGTTCGTGCGAGGCATCCACCCAGAGCGGCTAAAAGAACACCTTAGCCTGAGTGCCCCAGCTTCGCTGTCCGCGGCCCCTTAGGAAGCCGAGCGGGTGGAAAACATCTTCCGCTGGCAGAGTCGAGGCATTGCGTGCGGCAGACATCGATGGAGGAAGGCGGGGGAGGAACTGGAGGTGACGGCAGACCACGGCACAGCCACCACAACGCCATGCACGCGAGTGAAAGACCCGCCAGCGGAGACGGATGCCACCGGTGTGGTGAGCCGGGACACATCGCATGGTACTGCCCAGCCCCGGCACCCCTCATGCTCGCGCCCCAGTTACTAAAAGAAGGTGGCACGGCGGGAGGGGCTATGGATTGCATCCGGCTGGGCCGGCTCGGCCAAACCAGAGGACTGTATGTGGACTGCACACTAGATGGGACTCGGTGTAGCGCCTTGATCGATACTGGCTCCACCATCTCGCTTGTGCGCCCCGGTCTCTTACCCGGCACGCTGGTAGCCAGATCCAGAGGCTGGGAAAAGACAAAAACGCGCATCACAACAGTTACCGGAGAGCGAGCGGAACTGTATGGACAAAAAGTGGTGTGCATGTGCATCAATGGTGAGACGGCGAGCCACCGGCTTTGGTTGGCTAGCATTCAGGATGATTGCATTCTCGGCCTGGACGTGCTAGAGAAATGGGGGGCTGTGGTGGACATTTCCCGGTTCACACTACACTTGGGGATGAGCAGCGTAGTGTTGCACACGGCCGGGAAAAACAGAGCATGAAGTCTGCGAGGAGAACTGGCTGACGAAGAACTCTCCAACTTCGCTCCACACAAGTCCGCTTGGGGAAGCGAACTTCGCAAAGAGTACTCGTCATACCAGACTCCGCCCCTCCCCACACAAGCCCGCGAAACTCAAGCCCGCGAAAACAACAGGTCTCATCCAGGTCCGCTCGCTGAGGCCGCCACTGCTCAGCTCACGCTCACCAGGGAGGAGCCAAGAGAGCGGGTTGAGCAAACACCACTCTCTCTTTAGAGACAAGGCAAGCCGTAAATTAACTCTGCACTCGTAGCTGTGAGGGGCTGAGTGAAGCACAGGGTAGCCAGGTGCGGAGACTACTAGCAGCGTACACCGACATCTTCGCTGCAAGAGATGAGGACTGCACCCGAACGAGCCTGGTCCAACACGATATCGACACCGGAAATGCTCGGCCCATCCGACTTCAGCCTCATCGTTTACCGTTCGCCAAATGACAAGCAGCTGAAGAAAAGATCAATGAAATGGCCGCGGCAGGAGTGATAGAGCCAAGCAGTAGTCCCTGGGCTGCGCCGGCTGTACTAGGTCGGAAGAAGGGCGGCTCGTTAAGCGGTTCTGTGTTGACTACAGGCCTCAACCAGGTAACCGGAAAGACTCCTACCCGCTCCCCGCGTGATGATCGCTGGACAGCATTGCCGGCTCCTGCTGGTTTAGCTCGCTGGACTTACGCGAGTGGCTACTGGCAGATTGAGCTAGCCCGGGCTTCGGCCCGAAGACAGCGTTTACCATCGGGCAAGGACTGTAGCAGTTCGGGTACTTCCATTACGGCCTATGCAGCGGGCCAGCGAACTTTGAGCGGCTGATGGAGCGTGTCCTGGCGGGCATTCCACGAACATGCTGCGTGGTTTACCTGGACGACATCCTGTGTCATGCTACAGACTTCACCGGTGCCATAGGACATCTGGAAAAAGGTGTTCGACGCCATGCACGGGTGCTGGGCTCAAACTGCACCCGAAAAAGTGCCACCTGTTCGAGGCAAACCCAGATTCCTAGGCCATGTCATTGGGGGCGCCCGGAGTGGCCACCGACCCAGCTAAGGTGGAGACGGTCAGGCGTTGGCCTGTTCCACGCGGCGGTGCTGAGCTGCGGAGCTTCCTGGGCCTGGCGTCATATTACCGGGCGCTTCATTGGGACTTTGCTGCAGTCGCCAGCCCGCTGCATCGATTGGCGCACAAAGGCCAGCTCTTTCGAGTGGACCGCGAGAGTGCGGCCCGTGGCATTCCGGCGGCTGCGGGGCGCTATCACGCGAGGCCCGGTGCTCGCCTTCCCTGACCCTCGACTGCCGTTTATCCTGGACACTGGCGCCAGCGGCGTGAAATCGGCGCCGCCCTCTCACAAGCAGGCGAGCAGGGCGAGCAAGTGGTCGCATACTTCAGCCGCTCACTGGACCGAGCGGAGAAGAATTACTGCGTGACACGCAGAGAACTGTTGACTGTTAGAACTGCCATTTCCGAACCTACCTCTACGGCAAACGGTTCCTGCTGAGAACGGACCACGCGTCGCTCACCTGGCTCGCTGGTTGGAGGCGCTCCAGGACTACGACATGGAGATTCGACACCGGGCGGGTCGTCTTCACGGCAACGCGGACGCCCTGTCCAGGCGTCCGTGTGCAGCAGACCAGTGCCAACACTGCCACCGGAGGGAGGAGAGGAGCCTGGTCGCGGCTCAACCGGAGCCCGCTCGTCGGCTACAGGCTGCATCACCGCTGGCAGAGAGAGAGAGAGTCGTTGTTGTCAATGCTAGCCAGCGTCGCGCCAACGAGAGGGTCAACGCCGCCAACAGCACGCCATTGAGGGATAGCGCCGTCAGCAGCACGCCAGCGAGAGACTCAACGCTCGCCAGCGCCGCGCCATCAAGAGAGCCACCGCTCACCAGCTTCACGCCAGCGAGAGAGTCAACGCTCGCCAACAGCACCCCGAGGTCGTCTCGCCACCTTCTACAGTGATCGAGAGACCGGAGACAACGCACCGCAGCCCAACGCCACAACGCAGCACTGCAGAGCGGCAGCTGGGGCCACGGACGCCAGCGCGGTCGCCCGGTGGACGGATGTCGAGGGAGGAGATCGGAAGGCGGAAGACGCCACGCCGGGGCGAAAGTGGTCATTGTCGGCCGGTCAGCGACCGCCATGGACTGGCGTATCAGCACTCGATCCAGAGACCAAAGCGATTTATTCACAGTGGCCGGGTATAGTAGCACGTCAAGGACTGTTGTATAGACACTGGCGAGCTCCCGATAGGCAATCTGACATTTTCCAGTTGCTGGTTCCTGCTGGATTACGAGCCTGTGTACTGGAACATGTGCATGGGGCAGTGGGGGCGGCTCATTTCGGCATTGCAAAGACTCTTTGTCGGCTGAGAGGCCACTTCTATTGGCCGGGATGCAGGCTGGACGTTGAACTGCATGTTCACTGCTGTGACGCCTGCACAGCGAAGAAGGGCCCCACGCGCCGCTCGCACGCTCCGCTGCAGCAATACGCAGTCGGGGCTCCCATGGAGCGGGTAGTCGTCGATGTCATGGGCCCACTGCCAGTCACAGAGCGGGGAAATCGCTACGTGCTCGTGGCCATGGACTATTTCACTAAGTGGCCGGAGGCGTATGCGGTGCCAGATCAGAGCGCCCACACGACAGCGGACAGACTGGTCACTGAGATGTTCTGCCGGTTCGGGGCACCGGAAGAGCTCCACAGCGGTGTTTGCTGAGGTTTGCCAGCGCATGGGCATCCGGAAAACGAGAACGACACCTCTGCATCCACAAAGCGACGGGCTGGTGGAACGGTTTAATCAGACTCTAGCAGTGCAGCTGGCCATATTGGCCGACCGCCGACAAAAGGACTGGGACTTACACTTGCCCCTGGTGCCTTGGACTTGGTGTTCGGTTCGCCTCCGGAAGCGGAGATTGGAGGTAAGCCAGGGCTGGAATACTACAAGCAGCTACGCGAGAGACTGAAAGGAGTACACGAGTTGGCCAGGCAGGCAATGAGTGAAGCTGGAATACGTCAAAAGCGAGCTTACGATACGCGCTGTCGCGGCCAGGAGTTCCAGCCCGGCGATAAAGTTTGGGTGTACTGCCCGGAGAGAAAGAAAGGCATTTCCCCGAAACTCACTAGTCAGTGGGTAGGACCGTGCGATGTCTTAGAGAAGCTGTCTGATGTGATCTATCGTGTGAGACTGATTAAGCGTCGGAGAGTTGTGGCTCTCCACCGTGATCGACTGGCCCCCTGACGACCCCCTGGCCTCAGCTGAGGGTCGTGGAGACTTTGACACTGACTCTGTGGAACTTGGTGACAATGGAGCTGTGACACCGGTCACCGTGCAGCCTTCACCAGAAGTCACCGCCGCGACAGCGGGGCGCCCACAACGCCAGCGTCGCGTCCCAGCCAGGCTCATGGACTGACGTAGGGTAAGATTTGAGTCAAGGGGACATGGACTAAGTCTCGGGGGGGCTGTGTAATGATCTGAGCCTAGCTGTTGATGACTGTGCTCCCATAATGCTGTGCAGTGTGTGTGTGTGTAATGTTGATGTTGGTTTTAGTATGAATAATTGCGTTTACCTTGTCATGTATGTGTTAGCTGGTATAGTCTTTCTTTATGTTGTACCTCATGTGTTTACCCCGTGTATTGTATGTGACTACCCTGTTTGTGTATCATGCTTGTTTAATTGACCTCCTTTGTTTTGCCTGTGTAATGACGTTCGTGTGTTTTGGTGCGTAACCAATAAAACCATTCTAAGACAAACTGTGCAGTTTGTTACAATACATTATTTATTCACTAAGAAAATTGGTGTCCTTAAATGTTAGATATTTCCTCATTTTTCACTTAAGGCATTAAGATCAATTTCCAAAAGATGATTTTATATTCCTCTTTTCAGTCAACTTTAGCATGGGTGCCAATACGTTTGGCCATCACTGTATACTGTTGAACGGTGTTTAAAAGACCCAGTCACTAGAAAGAAATCGATGTGTTTGAAATGTGTAAAAAACAAACAGACATAGGAAATAAGCTAAGATTGTCATTCCACCAATTAAGCTACAGATACAGAAAACTCAGTACAACTCAGAAATAGGGTTTGCTGCACAAGTTTGACAGCTCAATGCATTCACCGTAAAACAGCTTGCATGCATTAATTATATGCCATCTATAAATTAAAGATCTTGGTCTCCATCACTCTGAGTTTGAGCCTGGACCCAGAATCATGTTATATGTATGTAGATGGAGTGGAAGTAATTGGTGGGCACTAAAACATTGCGGCAAACAGGTAGAGATAAGCGGTGAACACTCCCTCGGTTACAACTAATCCTGGGTCAGGGCAGGCCATGATTTCTTAATGCAATACATTCAAGGAGGAGCTCTGCCAGATTGAGATGAGGCATTCTAGTGGAATGGTACCTAGGGAAGCAGAGGAGTCATTCAGACACCAGAGGAGTAGTGGTTCAAGCTGAACCCAGCTCCTTCTCACTCTGTGTATCTTGTAGGCTATGGCAGCCTTTGTCACTGGTGTATGGATATGTGAGGCATTGATGTGTAGATCGCTTTGAGTGCTTGGATAGGTGGAGAAACACTTGATAGATAGATAGATCTGATATACTGTTACTTAACAATCAGTATATCAAATGTATTGATGACATAGTTAAGGCCAATTTATAGTCAAGGTGAGGGAACGAGAGGGAACCCTTGCAATTGTAGCACAGTTAAAAGGCTGCTGATGTGTGGATGCAATTCATAACGTTTTCTATGTAGTTAGTTAAAATAAAGTTTCGTACTTCTCCTTGGGAGTCTTGGAAAACACTTTTCCATTTACATCGGGATTTTGCAAACATTCAGTGTCAGAGTCAATAAAATGGATGAAATTGACAAGCAGCTGTAAGTAAGCATGCTAAACTCAACATCCAAACAGTATTATAACGTTAGCTTTGAGATAGCCTACTGCTTGATTGCATAACTTAAAGCAACACCAAAGAACTTTCCCTCTGTTGCACGCACGCTATTTGTTTATCTAGCACCGGCTTTGCAAATAAAGATGTCCACAGACAAGGTAGGATATGATGCACGATTTATGAATGTACGATGTATTGCGACATCCGATGCAAGTCAAATTTGTAGTTTCTTATGTCTCATTACATCGAACTACAGATCCACTACCCAATCTGGCAAACTTACATAGTGCGGTTATAGCCGATAGAGGGCTGTGAAGCGAATGCAGAAGTGCCGTTCACCCTGTTACAAGTTGAACCACTGAAACGGTTTTGGAAACATTATTTTAAGGTACAAAAAACTCTTTGGTGTTGCTTTAACTTAGTTTAGTCTCCTCAATGTAGGCCTACTATGTTGTGATAAGACCATAGCGAGTTAACTTTAATGCAGCAGTTTTGAACAAATTTGCGCAGCATTGTCACGATGCTAAGCAGATTTAATAGCAATTTAGCCCGCCGTCTTCTATGCAATGCTTCTGTGTGGCAACAACAATCCTTCAACAATCGTTAATGTTTTGTTAAATGCACATGCAGAGGAGGGGCAGCGGGCTCGTTACGAGAGAGAGCGGGGCAAGGAAAGGCTACGTGCATAACAAGCGCAGCTCAATGAAAGGACTTTATCTTATCTTTAATTTAATTTAAATAGTAGGCTACAACATAGAATATTAATGTGTGACGGTCGGTGTTGGTCGGTCGCCACAGATTAGTCAACGTATGGGAAACACTGTATACAGTGTAGGTAGTTTGCTGTGTACCCACTGGTGGTCAAACTAGTATCTTGATGCCACAGGCACATTACTCCATCTGCAGAGACTCAGCAATATGGGGTAATGGATGACACGGCGTTCGATTAACAAAAATGAATGCACGGTCGAGGTTGTAAAACGGCCTTGTGTTGTATTAATTTCCTGTTATAATTTAAATGTTTTAATCTCTAAAACTGTCTGACACATATCAACTAATATCTCAACTAATGTCTCAGGACAAACTGCCATTACTAGTTCTAAACAAATGGTTGCTACAGCCAAAGGCCAGTCGTTAGTTCCATACTTTCTATACGTATATCCCAAGACTCTGATGAACCTTATCTTTGAAACATCGTTATTTTACTTAGCCTACTGCCATCCAACTAGCTAAAAGCCACCTCCGTCATATGCTAAATTTTGCTATGTTCTGAACGTCTGTACTTTACAGCTTGGATGCTACGAGAGTTCATTAAAACTTCACGAGTTTGGCGAATTACATTAATATACAAGTGTGATACGGCCAAAAAAATGAATCTACTTCATAGGTGTTCAAATAACATAATGTTCTAAAGAATACAGGACCATGGGAAATTCAACCAAGCAGTGGAATAAATAACATTATTGTCACAATATCATCTGAGAACATCAACATCAACTATTCATTATGACACAGGCGATCAAGATTGTTAACTAGATGAGAAAGCGTTTCACAATCCTATCTAGGGCTAGGAATATAACAATTATGTAACATTAATTACTTAAATTACACATTACCTTGAAATCATGATGACTAAATTTTTAATTATGTAAAGCACATTGAATTACCTTTGTTTATGAAATGTGCTTTAAATTCACTTGACTTAACTTACCTTGTCTTATGCACGTATAGCATGCTTACAGTATGTTTATATCAGGCTCGATGGAAAGTTTAAGTAAAATTTTACAAGGTTTTTTCATATCTTTTAGCCACATGTACGTGTAACCATCCAAACAAATTTGTAGTCAAAGCACACAGATGTGAGGATTCATTAAATCAGTGATTGTGGAGTAAAGCTCTCTCGGCAGCTCTCTGAAATGAGTTGCTGTTGTTCGTTGGGAGGACCGCTGGAACAAATAGACCTAATTAAATTGTAAAATAAGTTTTTAAAAAAAAAAAAACAGGACAGAAACAAATGGCAAAAATGCTTCATAGTGTATAATGAAGTGTTTTTTCCCCCTCCTTGTGTTTAAATGTGTGTTGGTGGTTTCTGCGATACGGAGAAACTGTTTGTGTGTGTAAATGTGTATGTGAGAGAGAGAGAGAGAATGTGTGTGGATGTGTTTGGGTGGGCGGTGGTAGGGGATACTGGCTGACGAGTATTTTCTTTCTTCTTATGGTCTGCATATTTAAACTGAAGCTCTACATTATTATGACCGCCGCACAGCGAAGCGGCGGTCATATACAGTAGGTTTAGTCAGATTTTTTTTTTTTTTCGCATGGCCAAATTTCCGTCAAGGATTCCCAGGACACTGAAAGACCGGGGTACACGAAACTTGGTGGGCATGTAGCCCCACATGGATAGCATGGAACCATCGTTTTGAGCTGTAGCATCCCCGCTGGACTGGACCCCCGAAAGGAGGGTAGGGCAGACACAGTTTTCTGTGAATATCTCGAGAACCGTAGGGTTTAGGAGGACCACCTATTTTTTGCATGTTGATCTTAAGGGGCCATGTCAACCCATTCCATAACCACTCATTTCATGTATAGCGCCACCTTGTTAAAAACAAAAAAGTTAAAATGAGGTGTTGTAATCGCAAGTATCTGTGACCTAACATAGTCAAAACTGCACGAAATTATCTGTGACCTAACATAGTCAAAACTGCATGAAATTGGAAGTGTAGGATCATTATGACAGCCTCTGAATGCACGCCAAGTTTCGTGGAATTCCGTTCATGGGGGGCCACACAATAAATTAATTTATGTTACTGTACACCAACTGGCCTGTAGGTTGCCGGAGACAGTTTTCTGTGAATATCTCGAGAACTGTAGGGCCTAGGAGGACCACCTTTTTTTTTGTATGTTGGTCTTAAGGGGGCATGTCAACCCATCCCATTACCACTTATTTCATGTATAGTGCCACCTAGTTAAAAATTAAAAAGCAAAAAATGCTGTTGTTTTAAAAGGTGTTTTAATCACAATATCTCTCAAAACTGCACAAAATTGAAAGTGTAGGATCATTATGACACCCTCCGAATGCATGCCAAGTTTCGTGAACTTTCGTTCATGGGGGGGCCATACAATAAAATAATGTATGTGTACATTTAGTGACCGTACACCAACAGAGTTTTCTGTGAATATCTTGAGAACCGTAGGGCCTAGGATGACCAATTTTTTGCGTATGTTTGCCTCCAGGGGTCATGTTAACCCATTCCATATGCACACACATGTGCCATGTGCATAAACAGATACACATGCACACACATACATTCACAGTAATCATACGTATGACACATACTCACACAGTAGACATATGTACGCATGCATGCACATACACAGGCACATACGCAGGCACACACACAAGCACATGCACGCGCGCGCGCACACACACACACACACACACACACACACACATAAACATGTACACGCACACATGCACACAATTCAAGAATTTCTCAGAATTATGAACAGGCAAGATGGGGGTGGGGTTGTATAAAATGTATTTTACATGTGCAATCTACGAACTAATCATGTTTTGGTACTTGTTGTCTAGCAGATACCAGTGAGAATTGAGTGTGCATAATGCAATTCAGTGAGACAGTTAGAATCATATATGCCTTTCAGCGTGACTTATTTTTGTGGAAAAAATGTGCTGGACCGGGCATATTTTGTACCGCTCTGCGGTACATCTAGTTAGCAAACAAGCTAGTGCTTTTCCACTATTTTTTTATCTTGTTCCCTGAACAATCTCCCTCTCTATCTTTTAATCATTCTCAGTCATCACCATCTCCACTCACTACTACAGCATTTCTTCCATCCCACGTTTTCAGATTTTATTTATCGCTCTTCACATCCCACTGCTTTCTCACCTTTACCTGTGGATATAATACCCTTTGACCTGACCTTTGACCTAACATCTACCTGGGCTACCCCCCTCTCCCCCTCTCTCTGTCCATCTTACCCTTGGCTTAGCTTTAAGTCATTGTTAAAGAAGCTGTCTAGTGTGCTTCCATTGAATGACATTGCACCTGAACACAATCCCATATTCCTTGCCTGCCAAGCATTTCTCAATTGACTGACCAGGCTTTCTTCAGGGTATTTAAATGCATTAACACTGGGTCCTACTACTACATAACAAAATCTTTAATTTGTTGTTGGTTGCTGTGTTAAATGATTTATACCATATACTGAAATTTGCACAAATCTAACAAAACTCTACTCACTAGGAGGAACATTTGTGTCATTGTATGGTTCTGGATAATTACAGCAATGAAATCCACAACAGCATGTTAAAATGTATCTTCCTCTGCTGACTGTTCATTGTTCATGTTAGAAATGCCTTTTACTGTGGCTGAACATTCACCATAGACAATATTTTTGAAAGAATGTTTGGCTTTTGACACAAGCTAAAAAAATTAGATAAGACCTTGCCTATGTATTTGTTTTTCTGGTTGGCTCAATGTTTTTTACTCAGACTCTCACGAATATGGATGACAGGAAATGATATTCACAATCCTGCCCAATTAGTAGGAACATACTAATGACCAAAGATTCTAGAACAGAGCTCTGTTCTAGAATCTTTGCTAATGACATACTGTAAGTAGTCACTGCTGCCACTGCCACTGTAGGGTTGCCAGATCCAGTGTAAGGTATCTAAGCTTTATGCCCTGTCGTGCATGGCACCCTGTTTGCTTCTCATCAATCTTTTCTCCTCCATCTATCTCTGGCAACATGGCCTCAAGCAGGACCTTGAACAGACATACTTGAAGCTGTACTCACCATTACAAACACTGTGTGTGTGTGTGTGTGTGTGTGAGTTTGTCTGTATATGTCATTAGCTGTGTGTACCTGTGTGTGTGTGTGTGTGTGTGTCCTCTTTTGAAAATATGTCTTTCGGTGTGCTTGATCACTCCCGGGACATGACAAACAGTGTGGCGTGGCCTTCAGAGAAATGCAAACAGGGCTGGAGAGAGGTGCAGGAATCACTCATCAGCGCCACATCCCGAGGGAGAGGGAGACTCGGTAGCATTCATTATCCCCACTTCCTCATCATTATCACAGCAACCAAAACCACCACACACAAAGTCATAGTCACACACACACATATACACACACACACACACACACACACACACACTCACACTCACTTATAAATACACACACATACACACACAGATGCACATTTACCCACAAATATATTGTACACAATATGCATGCAGGCACATTTTTTTGCACATGTACAAACACTCATTCACACACAGAAATGCACAAATACTTACAAATTCAAACACCCCTTGCACATCACATTCCAGTAAAGAAGCATATGCGTTGCTGTTTAAACCCTTTGATCAAGTATCAGATCACAGACCTTCTCTCATCATCATCTACCTAGCTCCCCTCACAGACCTGGGGTCAGTTTGTCTCATTGTCCACTAATGAACGAAGTTAAAATGAGCACACATGGCCGACTCGGGCCTTCAGAGGCACTTAATAAGCGAGGCCCTCGACCCTGTGACCTTCGGAAGGGGTCGAGATCATTAGACCAGACAGAGGCTCCCGTGTGTCATCATCTTTCACAGATTGTCCATGACGAACTCTGACCCCCTCATCACTAACACTGTACATTATAGTCGTCGTTATGGAGACTAATGGCCAACCGGCTGTTTGAGGCCCAAAGCCTCTGAATGGACACTAAACAGACGGATGGAGAGGGGGAGAGAAAGAGAGAGAAGGAGAGAGAGAATGGCCATTGGCCAGTGCTTGTAGTGGATAAGCTGCATGTATTTGCACTGTAGCTGTGGCAGACTCTTTTTAATCCCTAAAGGCTTTGTGTACACAATGCAAAGTCTATAAATATAATCCATCAATTGTGTGAGCTGTGGCTCTCTCTGACACATGTGCACACACACACACAGACACACTACTCTATCTATTTATCTCTGTCAAACACACACACACATGCACACACACACACAGACACACTCACAGACAGACATACACAAATTCACATATGCACTCACACATGCACCCATACACACACAGCAATCTGTTTCCAACACAAAGCAAGGAAACCACACCACCAGGGAATTTGACCATGGCTCAGTGTATGCAGACACACTTCCTGACTGATGCACTGACTGACTCGCTCGCTCGCTCACTCACTCACTCAGTGATGCTTTGCTCAAAGGCACCTGAGCAAATCCCTGCCTTCCAACACAGCTGTCTCTGTGGATAAGAAGCCCACAGCTGGCCCACAGCTGGCCCGGGCCCTCTTCAGCTCAACAGCCACCAGCCAGGCTCTGCCACTGCACCTTATCTATATTGTTTGTCCTTATTTATTTGTTTGTCATCACATTATGCTTGTATGTGTGTACCTTGCACTTATCTGTGTATTATATGCATATTTTCTGTATCTTGTGTTACGTTATGTATATGTTGTCTGTATAGGCAATATGACCTTGTGACCTTTTGTTTAAGCAAATTTCCATGTTTGGAGAGCTTGCAAAAACACACACACTCATTGACTCCAGTCACACGTAGGATGGGTAAGCCAGCATAGGGACAAAACATTGTTGCAGCTGCTTTTTAACAGAAATGTGAAACATATTTTTCAGCTCAAGACTTTTAAAGAATCCTCCAGTGAAAAGTTACATAATTGCTTATGCCAGTTGTATGATTGTGTATTGTGTTCTTTCAGAGACACAATGGGGTTCGTTTGTTGTTTTGCTTTGTTTTGTGTTTTTTTTTGTTTTGTTTAAGGGAACAACAAGGCGCTTGTGATCTAATATGCATGCGTTCTTCTCACTGTCGTTACTCCGGGCATCTCAAACACTCTCACCCCTCACAGCGCCTCGGGCTAGCGCAGCACCCCAGGCTAAAGCACGACGTGTCCAACCTGCTAAGGCAGACCGCTTCTTTCTGCACGTATCACAGGCTTTTGGGAGTCGTCGTCACAGACCACAGACCAGCGGCACCACAATGAGGCAGTGACTAACTGATTGCCATGGCGATGGGCGATGATTCACTCCTGAAGACCCCGAGGCAAGCACGCTAGGTCCAGACTGCCTTCATCAGATGCGAAGGGGGCAGAAGACAAGGGGGACAAGACTGAAAAAACACACATAAGGAGCTTTGTGTAGAAAAAAGATGAACAGTACAATCAGAGGCAGATGTGTGTGTGTGTGTCCATCTGTGTGTGTCTGTCAGTGAGTGTGTTTGTGTACATGTGTCTTTACATGGGTTATATACATGTGACAAAGGGACTGTGTGTGTGTGTGTGTGTGGCATTGCTCTTCAGTCCTCCTCCATTTTCTTCCTCCCACCGCTGTCCTCTCACCCTCCCTCTCTCTTTCTCTTGCTCCCTCTCTCTGTCTCTTGCTCCCTCTCTCTGTCTCTTGCTCCCTCTCTCTTGACAGGCTCCTGGTGCATGTGTGATATATGTTTCATGCATCTCTCTCCCTCCTACCCTCTCTCTCCATCTCTCCTTCTCTCACTCTTTCTCTGACTCACTCCATCTCTCTCTCTCTCTCTCCTCTTCATTCCCGGTGTGGCCCAGGTGCCTGTGTGATGTATGGAGCGCACTGGCTGGGTGATGCATAATGGCCAGCACTCAGTCCAAGAGCAGGGTCAAGCTTCCTCACAAAGGCCACAGCTGCACACCCTCAAAAAGCAAGGGGATGATGGTTAGAGAGAGAGGAGAGAGAGAGAGAAGGTGTGACAAAGAGAGAGGGGGAAAGAGATGCCGAGATTGAGGGTGTAGAGAGAGAGAGAGAGAGGATGGATGATGTAAATCGGGGGATTGATAGAGAATGTGCAAGAGATCAAATGCCACTACATTGCCCTGACAAACAGGAATGAGTGAGTGAAAAGAGAGGGAGGGGTGCCCAGGGGGTGACCATAGTGGAGATGCATGAGGTTTGCAGAAGGGAGAGACCCAGAAAGTGAGGGAGAGTACATACTGTATGCATTATAGATGCCTGATTCTATTTTAAATATTCAGAGAAACCAGTAGAGAAACAAGACAGGGAGAAAGGGACTCACACACAAAGAGACAGAGAGTAGGAAGAGAGAGATAGAGGAAGAGATACATAAATCAGCTGGGTATGTCAGCCTCCAAGGAATGCACAGCTCCCTTGTGACACAGGGCAACATGCCTGTCTCTATGTGTACTCTGCCTTCCTGGGGAGGAGACTTCCAGGTGTGTATGTGTGTGTTCTTTGAGTACCTGTAGGGAAGGGCGCAAATAGAGAGGAATCCACTGAGGACTTCTCTCTCTCTTTCTCTGTGTGTGTGTGTGAGGGGACGAGGGGGGCAAGGTAAGAGAGAGTAAGGGGGAGAGAGGAGGAAGGAAGTATGCCTGCACACACAGCATAGGTCTGCTCTTCCGTAAGTGCATATCATTTATTTAAAAGTGCTCTAGTGCGTTGGTATGCACTGTTGCCATTTTTAAAGTCCCGCTGTCTAATTGCACCTAAAAGAATGCTTACTGGTCATATCACACCTTCCCTCCGGAGAGTTCTGCACAGACTCACAACAGCCAGCAGATTTGCATCCCAGGCATTCACATTATGCAGATTTATTTTCTATAATCAGCACCTACGGGAGAATACTTTTTTAAATGTGTTTTTTTTTCTTTCTTTTTCTTTTTTAACAGGATACTCGACTCTGCCTTTAGCTCTAACGGCCCACTCTTTCTTTCTTTTCATTTGTACCCCTCACTCTCTTCTTCTTCTCTCCCTCTCTCTCCCTCTCTCTCTATCTGCTAAACTCTCTGGTCCTTCCATCTTCCCTGATTTCATTAAATGATGGGAGCATTCCTGCTTTAAGAGAGCTTTTCTTCTCAAATTGGTGTGTATGAGTGTGTGATATCCTGTCTTTGATTGCTCTGTGATTTTGCTTTTGCGATTATTGCCCAGTAAGCGGGTCTTCCCTTCTGTTTCCACAGAAGGGGTGGGGTTGGGAGCAATACAACTCATTCCTCAAGAAACCATTTTGCACTTGTCTCACAAATCAAAATGGCTGCTTTTCACTGTTCACAAGTCAACGACTCAGGCAATCAGGAGCCAGAAGCCTCATCAGGGCTCTCAGGGAGGGGAGAAAGGCATTGTGGGTCGTCAAAAGCCTGCCATGGTTCTCTCAGCAAGGAGGAGCCTGGGAACATCACTGTGGTTTTTATGAGCCATGAGCAACTTTATTACCAGTACAAGTGTGCACTCTACACAGAGTAATTGAACTGTTTTGAAATTCACCGGTGAGTGAAGATGATGAGTGAATTTGAGTGTGTGTGTGTGTGTTTTTGTGAGTGCGTGCCTTTGTGTCTGTGTTTGTGTAGTGTGTGTGTGTGTGTGTTTATGTGTTTTTTATGTTAACACCACTTGTGTTACACTTAGAGCAAAATAGACTAGCTGAGAATAAGTCAACAGTACTCAGTGTGAACAAGTTGGTCTGCTACTCAGCTCTGACGTGCTCAAATGTGTGTGTTTGTGTGTGTGTGTGTGACAGGTTGTGTATATATTTTGTATTATTTGCATTGACTCGTTTTGTCCACTTCTCTCCCTCTTTCTCCAGCACACACACACACATACACACACACAGAGAGAGAGAGAGAGACACACACACTCCCACCCTTGTCTGAGCAGAGAGCGCCAGTCTCCCTGTGTCTCCCTGGCGGTTCCTCCTCTCCTCCCTCCTGCTGCGCTGGTCCGGGGTAGGATGCTGGTGGAGCAGCCTAATGAGGTGTGAAGGCAGACCGGCCCCCTGCTGAGCAATTACACTGTGGCTACACAGCTATCATCGGCCTCCACCTGCAGCCTCCCTACCTACACAACACCACCTCCACCTGCAGCCTCCCTACCTACACAACACCACCTCCACCTCCCCTACCTACACAACACCACCTCCACCTCCCTACCTACACAACACCACCTCCACCTGCAGCCTCCCTACCTACACAACACCACCTCCACCTCTCTACATACACACCACCACCTCCACCTCCCAACATACACAACACCACCTCCACCTGCAGCCTCCCTACCTACACAACACCACCTCCACCTCCTACCTACACAACACCACCTCCACCTCCCTACCTACACAACACCACCTCCCTATCTACACAACACCACCTCCACCTGCAGCCTCCCTATATACACAACACCACCTCCACCTGCAGCCTCCCTACCTACACAACACCACCTCCACCTCCCTATCTACAGAACACCACCTCCACCTGCAGTTTCCTTCCTTGCATTTGCTAATAACACTCCACCTTGCAGCCTCCCTACCTACACAACACCACCTCCCTACCTACACAACACCACCTCCACCTCCTATATCTACACAACACCACCTCCACCTGCAGCCTCCCTACCTACACAACACCACCTCCCTATCTACACAACACTACCTCCACCTCCCTACCTACACAACACCACCTCCACCTGCAGCCTCCCTACCTACACAACACCACCTCCCTACCTACACAACACCACCTCCACCTCCCTTACCTTTCATTAACATTCATTTCACTCTGCAGCCCTCCCTACCTACACAACACCACCTGCAGCCTCCCTACCTACACAACACCACCTCCACCTCCCTACCTACACAACACCACCTCCACCTGCAGCCTCCCTACATACACAACACCACCTGCAGCCTCCCTACCTACACAACACCACCTCCACCTCCCTACCTTCACAACACCACCTCCACCTGCAGCCTCCCTACCTACACAACACCACCTCCACCTGCAGCCTCCCTACCTACACAACACCACCTCCACCTCCCTACCTTCACAACACCACCTCCACCTCCCAACATACACAACACCACCTCCAAAAAACACACACTACATACACGCACACCACCACCACTGTATTTCAAATGAGAAGAGTGAATGGCAGCATGGAAATGCCAAACATAAATGTGGTGGACACTCAATGCACACAGGGACATACACACCAGAACATATCTATGAAGGTAAGTACACACACACGCACACACACACTCAAAGGACACTCTAGCATGCACTAAAGCAAACACATGTGTGGCATGCATACTAATAAACACAAGATCATTCTCTCTCTCTGTCTCTCTCTCTCTCTCTCACACACACACACACAAACCATTTAATAACCCCCTTTAGACCCATAGAGAGGAAGTGACATGGGAAGCCATGGAGAGGTGATAAGAGACAGAAACACCATAAACATGCCTGCCTTGGTGTGACGCACGCTGTGTGTAAAAGAGTGTGAAGGTGTGTAATAAATGTTGCGTGTCTGTGTGTGAGTACATGTGTGTGCGTGTGTGTGTGTGCGCGCGCGCTCTGTTCTCTTTCACAAAAGTGTTCTTGAGCATTTCAGAGAGTAAGGGTAGAGGTCTCATTAAATGCCTCCTAGGCTCATACTCAGTGGCTACGTGTGTGTGTGTATGGGGGTGCAGGATGAGGGCTGCAGAGGGGAATGCACACTCCATGGGTTTATGTCAATTGCTGCTCTCCGCTTAGCCAGGACCACAGTAGAAACACCAGGGGAGGGTACAACACACACACACACAAAGCCACTTTGCCCTCGGCTCTGTGGCCCCATACTGATGTGCGCTTCCATTTTTATTGAAATCAATATATGTGTGAAAGCACCTTTAGCCATTCTATGATCCGAGTCCCTTCTGGATGCTTGAATCAGTTGAGGAATTCTGGGAATTTGATTCATTATTAAGAGGCGACCATTCCAGAATCCCTCAACTCTCTCAGCCAATATTGTTTGTGTTGAAATTCATCAGATCCCCAAAGATTTCAATGGGTAATCATATATGGAAGGTGTTCACTATTGACTCCCAGTCCACCGCCATTGAATCAATAGCCTCTCAGTAGTCTTTCAACTACTGCCAAACTCTTTCATGTAACTCATAAAATATTACGTATGAATTGAATGACCTTAAAAACAGAGAGGTCGTACATTTGAAAAGCATTTTTTTTTTCAAATGGAGGTGAACTTTCGAAAGAAAGGTTCTTTCATTTATTTTCTTGTTTCTCAAGCTTTGCATATGAATATATAGGCTGAGTGATTTTACTCTCCTCTTGCTCTCCTCTACCTGATTAAAACAGCGAGGAAAGCGACAGCAGTGAAGTCGAAGTCTCAGCACGCCCATCTCACATGGGAATAAAATGCTTTATGAAAATGGCACACTCGCAATGACTGGATCCAGACAAGAGAACGTCTTTTCTTTTTCCCTTTGCTCTTTACGAGGCCAAGACGAGATCATCAGCAGACTAAACGGAGACGATTTTGCACATGGCAAAAGTTCAAAGAAAGAGAAGGAGAGAGACAGAGTAAAAAAAAAAACAAGAGGCACTGTGGGGGAGAAGAGAAGGGAGAGGAAGAAGAGAGAGAATTGGGACACAGATTCTCTTTTAACAAAGTGCAGCTACAAGGGCTGCTACAGAAAAGTTGAGCCGCATTGCATAAAACATCTCCCCAGGGCGTCTAACCCCTTGTTGGCTGTGTTGTGTGTATGTATGTGTGTGCGTGTGTGTGTTGAGGGGTGTAGGGTATTGTGTCTGGTGTGTGTATGAGTGTGTGTGTGTGTGTCTGTATGTGTGTGTGTGTGTGTGTGGGGGTGTGATACCTCCCTCTCTTGCCAGATCAGACTCTACCATCCCAGAAGAAGCTTCAAAGGAGCTGAGAGGATATGAGGAAGTTCTCACCTTGGAGTCATATGAGACATGCGCATGTAGTAGACCATTACATCATTGCCACGGCCTTCTGGGCTTGGTGCGTCCCTTTTCCCCTCAGGCTCTGCTTGGCCTTGTATCTTCATGTGATTCCCTGCATGTGTGCTGGAACTGTAGTAGAAGGCAATCAGCCCAATTAGGTACACACACATACTGTAGGTGGACCACCTATGGTTCACAACACTGCTGCATCTCCATGGGTTTAGAGCCTGAAACGACGATTGGACGTGTGTGTTTTCTGTGTGTGTGTGTTGCTTAGAGACTGTTTTTTTTTAAGCTTTTTGACAAACCATGGAGGCTCGCATTTGCCTTTTGGCTGCACTGATAACAAAAAATAACTTTTGCTTTAACATTAATTAAATTATTTGTGTGTCTTTATTTGTTGGACACACTATGTTGGAGACACACACACATGCCATGTTGGCCCCTAACTATGCCAATCTGTACATGGGTTTGTTTGAAAATACCTTTGTTCTCGATCCACTAACAAACCCTTTTTTCGGCAACATGTTGACCTATCAGCGCTACATAGATGACATTTTTCTTATTTGGTCAGGCACTGCAGAGACCCTGGAAAAGTTTCATCAATACATGAACTCCAGCAACGAGCATCTTAAATTTACATTGGAATCTGACCCAGAAAGAATTAGTTTTCTTGATGTCATGGTTATCAAGCATGAGCGCAAACTTCACACTGAACTATATCGCAATCCCACAGATAGGAACACTACTACGGGGAGACAGTTTCCACCCGACGCACCTAATTAAAAGTCTGCCCATCAGTCAATTTCACCGTGTTAGACGCATTTGCAGTTCTGACACCAGTTATGACACCCAGGCCTCGGACCTTACGAAGAGATTTCTGGAGAGGGGTTACAAGAGTGAATGGGTTGAGGCGGCTGTTGCGAGGTTCAGCACCATCTCCCAAGACAACTCTCTTAAGCTCAAACGCAAAGCCAGCAGACAGAAGACACATCCCCCTTTTTGTGTTACGAGATACTCGCCGATGGGTTCTACATTCAGAGGGATTATATTAACATTGGCACATAATAGAATCTGACCCCAGATTGGCGAATGTTTTCAAAGAACCACCTAAACTGGTCTTTAGATGCCCACCCAACATTAAAGGAATACTCACACCACCAGTTTGTGTTTGTTTGTTCTCTCATCTGACTCGCCTTGACTAGTCGCAACGTCCTCTCTTCCCAGATCCAAAGCTCGCAACTCCTCTTCAGTGAACTCAGGTTCGAAAAAGGTAGGGTCTTGGATCTTGGTAGTCAAGTCATCATCTTCTTCGCCTATCGTAATCTTCCATTTTCATCGCCATTAGAACTCTTAGAGAAAGCCCACCTGTCAGTGTCAGCCTAGTATCAGAGAACTTGGTCACACTGGTGTATTGCCGGAAGTTGAGGGTTTACAGATGCTGCGTGATGTCTTTGCGCCTGGCAGCGGTGCTTTACCAGTGCTATGCCCGAAAGTAGTTCCAAATCTAAATTGGTCTAGTAAATCCCTTCGTGTTAATTTGTATTGATATGTGTACTCGATGTGAATGTACAGGTTACGAGAAATAATTATAAAAAATCTTGAGTTATTTGATTCACTTTTGCAACGACATGCTAGCTGATATTGCCGGATTACAGCGACTACGCTAAGATAAAGCTAACCGGGCCGTTTCTAGATTAGAACAATGGCTGGGTTGGCTATAAAACGCTTTGGCTCACTCATCCAACTCTAGGGACTGCGGGGAGTGACCCAATTTCACCTAGGGGTGGCGTATTCCTTTAAGGATTTGACGGTTCGAACATATATCTCCAAAAGTAGACACGACAGCCTCATCAATATCCCCGATGGCAATTACAGGTGTGGGAACTGCACACAGTGTAATTTTACGACCAAATGCAAAACATACACACACCCACATAGCGGGAAACATCTCAGTGTTCGCGGTGTGATCACCTGCAACACCAATTTTGTGGTTTACTTGATCAAGTGTCCATGCGGTCTTGGTTACGTTGGTAAGACATGCAAACCATTACGCACTCGCATCAGCGAACACCGCAGCAATATTAGATGCGGTGATGAGCGAAATCCTGTCGCCGCACATTTTAAGAAATTTGCGCACAACATCAGTTCCCTGCGAAAGACCCCCTAGAGGGGGAAACCACGAGCGACTACTTTTACAACGTGAATCACATCACATACACGAGCTTAACACTCTGGCCCCTTTTAGTTTGAATGAGGAGTTTGACATCAAACCCTTTTTATAGACAGTGTTGTTCCTCACATGCATTGTGCTTCCTTGACACCCCCTCCCCCTTTTTTTCTTCTAGACTATTTCTTTGCTATATATTGCAATTGGTTTGGGTAGTCCAGGACATGGATTTCAGTATTGCTATGAGACGTATTATTATTATTCCTTATTATTTTTATTTATTTTTTTGTTTGTTTATATTTGTTGATGGTGTGGGGATGACCCTTGCAAACAGATGTAGGTAACCGAATATGTTTACATCCCTCTACCCTCTGTGAAAAGTAGCCTAAGTGTTTTATAATGTTGACAGGCTAGAGATCTGCTAACTTTGAGCCATGAAACGGCAACATTATTATGTTCACTAACAGAGAAGGTTTTTTAACTGTTTAAATAGGCTATGTAGCAGTGTGACTCGTTTTTTATGTGACTTGTCCCACCTCTTTGTATGACGTTTAGATGGGATGTTAGAATAATTTGACTCCACCCAGCCCTCTACAATGGCTATATATACCCTTACCCTGCATCTGTTCTGGTTTACACCTGACGAAGACCTGAGTGGTCGAAACGTTGTGTATCATCATCCACCATTAAACTGGGAGCTTTAGATACAGTGTGCGGATATCTCTTCTTGTGTTCTACGTAGTATTCCCAATATCCAGCACCTGTAAAATGTATATAGATGTGCATACACCTCTACACTTCAGACACACACAAGCACACACGTCTCTCACACACACATAAACACACACACACACAGAAAAAATCACACAGATGAGATCCTAAAGCAGGGTGTGAGTCGAGGGAGATCCTCTCACTCGCTCACTCTGTCTGTCCACCCTGTAAAACTCAACATCTCCACAGTTATAGTGTGAGGATGACCGGGTGAGTCGAGGATAATCATGGTGTTAATCTAGAGCACATAGAACTGACACACACACACATGGAAGGTTAGGGACAGGGCCGGGGTCATTATTCCACTCGTAAAGCAGTCGCAGCCACTGTAAATGTTGACCGCCTGTCCTTGGTAAAGCAACATAGAAAGGGAAGTGTCAGGCCGAGTGTGTGTGTGTGTGTGTGTGTGTGTTTGTAAGAGAGTGAGCAAGAGAAAGTAAGTTTATCTGTTTGTGGGTTTGACTGTCTGTATGTTTGTGTGTGTCATTGAGTGCTCTTCTAGATGCTTTTAACACACACACACACACACACACAAAATCATACAGTACAACAGAGGAGAGGGCAGATGGTTCAAGTGATTTAGAGCCATGCATTTGTGTTCCCAATCATAGTGTGGCTGTAAAGTGGGCAAAAACCCTTTAGGACACACGGTCACACACACACACACACACACAGACGCACACACACACACACACAAACTCTGAGTTATACTGGAGCCATAAAGTGGGTAAAAGGGTTTTAAAGGCAAACACACACACACACACAGACACACACACACGCATCACACACACACACACACACACGGCGGTAAAACAGGGTGAGTTAGAAGATGATGTCCTAAGACATCTCAGCTTTTACAGGCAGCACCCTCTTTTTTAACTCTCGCTTCTTGAATTCGTACACACACACACACACACACACACACACACCTAGAGAGGAGAAGCCTAAACCAGCGGAAATGCGGAATAACATTTGCAGATGTTTTGTGCACACAAGCTAATTATTTTATTAAACACCAAAGCTGCTGGTAAACAAGGCTTTGCTAATCCTTGCTCTGGGGTGAGGTTGGTGTGTGTAAATGTGTGTATGTGTGTGTGTCTGTGTGTGTGTGTGCGTGGCGTGCGTGTGTGCTTGTGTGTGTTTGGAAGGGGTGGGGTGGACTGAAACACAGATCGCATCCTCGGCACAATCTCCAAGGGCATCAGCACCCCTGCCACCCCCACCCACCCCCACACACACACACACACACACACACACACACACACACATACACACACACACCGACACACCCATCCATTGAGGGACACTGAGTGGACCTCAGAACATCAGATAACAACAATTAATCCAGACAATCAATGCTCACAGACGCTGTCTCCCACTGAGGCTGTCTGTCCAACTTTAAACGTTCTGTAACGACCTCAACGCAGCCATTGTCCATTGACCTCTACATGAAATACTGCTGGGATACAACAGCACAATGTGCTACACAGAATTCACTTCAAGGACAAAAGGGTTGCATGCATCACATGGTTTGGGTGAGGTTATTTCTTTATGGATTCTAACAGTAGAAAGTATATGATTCATAAGTGTAACATATGAATGTAAGCATTACAATGGAAAATAAAACATAAATACATCCAAAACTTATCATGATTAATTGGTGATTAAATCGTTTATCAAACTGATGTGAAAATATTCTGATAGATTTAATACTGTGGGCCCTAATTTAAGTGGTGGAAGTGTAAATTCACCCAATTAGCAAAGTCTCTCTTGCATGAAAATGTGGCATGTTGGAGCATGGAATTGACCCGCCGATGTTTGTGATTATAATCTTACTCATGCTATTAAAGTAGCAAATATAAATATGATCTATTTCTCTTAAATATAATACTTTTGACTTTCATCATTTGTTGCATGGAGTATATGGTAATTACAGTCATGTGTTTCTGTACTCCCTTTAAATACACAGCACCGATCTGTTGGCTACACAAATGATGCTTGAGTCATAACCTCGGCGAGTGCTGAAAGACTTTGGCAATTTAGCACGCTATTGACTCCAAGCACTCAAGCACTGTTAAAACCCTTGTTTTATTGCGCTGATTTGCAATGAAATATTGGCCCACTCTCCCCTTTCATCAGCTGACCCATTTCTCTCTCTCTCTCTCTTTTTTTTTCTCTCTCTCTCTCTCTCTCTGTCTTTCCTCAACAGAGGGAAAAGGAATGAAAGGTAAGGATGAATAATTAAAGAGAGCGGAGAAAGAGCAAATGGCAAAGTGCTTTAGAGTGAAGCCTCAGAGGTCATTTTGACTCTTTCTTTCTCTCTCTCTCTCACACACATACAGACGCGCACACACACACACACACGCACGCACTAACGCCTATTTTACTCTTTGAAGACAAGCAGTCATTTATAGAAATTAAAGACAGAGAAACATTCCTTTAGACACCATTTCTTCCTGAACCAGGCAACATTCCTCCTCTGCGTGCGTGACTTCCTAGAAACCCACAGCATGGGTGATTTGGAGACTGAGACCGTCTGAGTCTGTAGAGGGACTCAGAGCACACTGTGTCTGTGTGTGTGTGTGTGTGTGTGTGTGTGTATGTGTGTGTGAATGTGTGTGTGTGTGTGTGTGTGTGTGTGTGTGTGTGTGTGTGTGGGAGGAGAGGGGCGTGTGTAAGGTGGGTACCCGGTAGGGGATGAGGAGTTACTCTTATCCTTTCATCTCTTCATTACCTACAGGCCTCAGATCTCAACACTGCCCAGACACACACACACACACACACACTCTCACGCTGCACACACACTGATATGCACACGCTCACATCATCAGTATACAGTCAACACACACACACACACACACACACACATATGCTGCACACACACTGATCTGCACATGCTTACATCATCAGTATACAGTACACACACACACACACACACACACACACACACACACATGCTGCACACACACTGATATGCACATGCTCACATCATCAGTCTATAGTAAACACACTCACACACACACATAAACACACTCATAGTACCCAGGCACAAACTCACATGTACACACACACACACACACACACACACACACACACACACTCACACACATACACATTCACCAGGATCCTAATTAGGCAAGTGGAGTGGTGGGGGAGGCTGAATTCCCATCTCCCGCTATTTGTGAAACTTTAGTGTGCCGTCTTTTCATTACTCCTCCATCGCCGCCACCGCGCGCCTCCATTTCTAACGGGGGGGCAACAAACACCTGGTGTCCCACGGGCGATATCAAACTGCCTCTTGATCTGACAGCCGTGCTAAGGGGAGACGAGGGCTCGCACACGCGCTGCAGGAACGAACAAGACAGGTATAAAAAAAAAAAAGAGAGAGAGAGACAGGGAGAGGGAGAAAGAGGGAATGAGCAGAATTGCTAGGGGGAGAGGAGGAGCTTAGCAGCGCTCAGAGATATACTGCAGGAATGAATAAGACAGGTATGAAACTAAGAGAGAGAGAGAGGGGGGGGGAGAGAGGGAGAGAGAGGTGAAGGCAAGGAAGGGAGAGATGAAGAGAGAGAGAGAGAGAGAGAGAGGGGAGAGAGGGGGAAGAGGGGAGACAGTCACACAGAGTGAAAAAGACAGGGATGAAACAGAGAAAGACAGGAGCGAAAAGACAGAGAGAGAGCTAGAAAAAAGAGAGATGCTGACTGAAATGGACAGATACAGGAGAGACTGACTTAAAAAAAAACTTTTATTTTCAGTAAAACCCATTCCATTCAAAAATACCAATGGAAGATCAGCCTATTTTACTCTTTGAAGACAAGCCTGTCAGAGTCATTTATAGAAATTAGAGACATAGAAACAATCCTTTACACACCATGTATTCCTGAACCAGCCAACATTCTCTATGTTCTCAAACTTATTTTTTTACTGTAATGAACAAAATGTGCTTTTGAAAAGTAAACTATTTGGCTAATTGCAGGTTATAGGTTATAAGAGTTTGGAAAAAAGTTGGCAAAGACTTTAGCAGTAAACTTTAACAACCTGACCACCTTTCTTTTCTCTTTGCTTTGTGTAAACAACTTGGCCTTCCCTAACAATAAACAAAAACTCTCCAGTACAGCAAAAATGATGGAGAGGCAATGAGAGAGAGAGAGAGAGAGAGAGAGAGAGAGCAGAAGAAAAAGCCAGAGAGGGAGAGAGACCTAAATGGAAAGTTGGTGAAAGAGAGGGACAGAGGAGGGGAGAAAGGGGGAGATGGAACACTCATACCCTTATTATCTTTTCAACAAAAAAGAAGGCAAAAAATGTTGTGCAAAAGGAAGGCATAGACAACAAACTAAAAGAGAGGAAGATAGAGAGACGGTTTTTCTGTAGAGGGTCCTCTCTCGCCTCTTCTCTGATCCAGTTCTGTGCCCCACTCAAGGTCCAGAGAAATGCGTCATCAGTCTAGTTCTGGAACATTCTACCGAACAGCACCACAGACCAGATGCTTGTTCCACACTGCCAGAAAGAAAATAAATGCTCAAAATAAATAAATAAGTAATAAACACAAACAAGAAAAACAGTTAGCTGTGAATGTGGATCCTTGTCACTGTAAAAATGCCATTTGAGTGAAAGAGAGCAACTGAGGTCTATCAGTCAATTAGCATACCTTTCCTTCAATTCATCATAGCCTTTGATAGTGGTATAATAGGGCAGGAGAAAGGGAGAGTTGCTGAGACTCCGTGGGAAGGAGTTGTCTGAGGACACGGCAGGCTTTGAAGCTGTGGCAGGACTGGGGACTGGATGCGGTAGTTTGCAGGCTCACACTAAAATTTAAATGGACCTCTTTTTTATTTTCTTCCCTTTGCCGAAAAAAAAAAATGACAGCGTCCCATTTACCATTTCAACTTGCACAGTATAAAACTCGAGACACACACACACACACACACACACACACACAGGGATGTGTGTGTGAGAGTGTGTGGGACAGCCAGTGAAAGAGAGAGAGAGTAAGAGAGAGCAAGAGAGAGAAATATAGATGACAGAGAGAGATAGCAAAAAAAGAAACAAAGTCAGTCAAATTTGGAAAGCTCTTCAAGTTCAAGCCAAATGAGTGTGTGTGTTATAGAGAGCGAGAGAGAGAGAAAGAGGGAGAGAGAGAGAGAGAAGCGGGGAGCGATTCTGGCCAAGTCCAAATAGATGTCTCTTGCTGGCATAAGAGCGGGGCAGAGGCTGGTTCTTATTGCGTTTGCAGCCACAGTGAATTACACAGGAGCCGGACGGGAGGCCACAGGTTAGCACTGATGGCTTTCCAGTGAGATGCTCTCATTGGGCCCCTGGGCTGCAAATTACACTGGTGGATTTCAGTGTGTGTGTGTGTGTATGTGTGTGTGAAAAGGTCTGAGACAGTGTGTGTGTGTGTGTGGTTTGCATGTGTGTGTGTGTGTGTGTGTTTTGTTATCTGGATGGATTGTTGGAAGATGTGATTCATTTGAAGGCCAATGAGTTTCGGTGCACGCCGCAATTGTTTAATCATAAAAATGGGAGGCTCAATCATGCAGTTTACACAGGACCGGGTTTGGCTATGTGGAATTAGCAGCTTAAAACAAGCACCACTTCAATCATCTATTTATATTTGAGAGAAGTTGAGTGTTTGTTTGCCTCGGGTGTTATTTGATCCAAAAGTGTTGAATAAACGGCAAGGATTTATTGTAAGAAAGGGCTGTGATTTATTAGGTTAAAATCTGGTGGAATATCTTGAAAAGAAAGATCTCCAAGTGTTCATTCAACAGATGAGTCACACTATGAAGTATACACTATTGTATATCTTTATGATTTTCGAAGCTTTAGCAACCACTTGGTGGGCTTCACATAAATATATATCGTGATAATGAATTTCTCTGCACAGCTACTCAACTCAGACATGTTTAAATGAGGAAAATGCTAGTACCCTTTGATAGGAAAACATTTTCAAAATCCTGATTCATGAATAAGCTTTTCAAACAAATATCTAGCACATATGTAGTATTCGAAATGTCCCTCTTTTTTTACAGCCAACAGGGGTCTCTTACAGTAGGTAGTGATGCTCAGTGTCTCAGTGAAATTATTCTCTTTCTAAAAGTGCTGACAAAGAGCCTAAGGCTGTGAGTGTGAGTTTCATAGCAGCCATCTTGAGCACGCTCTCTCAATGGAAGCAGGCAGTCCCTAATGCTCGATGGTGTTTTAAGCCCCCACCTTCAAGGCACCTAACTCTAACCTTAACCCTCTACTCCTAACCCCAACCCATGCCTAACCCTAGTGCCTTCCATGCAGTGCTGCCTGGAAGATGACGTGACGATTTGTTTCAATCCAACAGTCGCCGCTGTCACCTGTCAAGTTGCTCGGCTCAAGATGTGGCAGTCATTTTGCCAGCCTCTTATTCCTTTGGAAGGACACATGATATATATAAACATCAGCATACATTGCACACAGACACACACACACACACACACACACACACATGCAAATCACACACACACACACACACACACACATACCTTAATTGTTCAACATATGTCCTATCAACCCCAGCAACTAAATACGCAATAACTAGATGTACCGCAGAGCGGTACAAAATATGACAGCCGCCCAGTCCAGCACATTTTTTCCACAAAAAGAAATCACGCTGAAAGGCCTATATGATTCTAACTGTCTCACTAAATTGCATTATCCACACTCAATTCTCACTGGTATCTGCTAGACAAGTACCAAAACATGATTAGTTCATAGATTTCACATGTAAAATTAATTTTATACAACCCCACCTCCATCTTGCCTGTTCATAATTCTGAGAAATTCTTGATTGTTTGTGTTATGTTTATGTTATGTGTGTGGGTGTATGTGTGTGTGAGTGTGTGAGTGTGTGTGTGTGTGTGTGTGTGTGTGTGTGTGTGTGTGTGTGTGTGTGTGTGTGCGTGCGTGCTTGTGTCTGTGCCTGCGTATGTACATATGTCTACTGTGTGAGTATGTGTCATACGTATGATTACTGTGAATGTATGTGTGTGTGTGTGTGTGTATCTGTTTGTGCACATGTGTGCACATGAAATGGGTTAACATGACCCCTGGAGGCAAACATATGGAAAAAAATGGTCATCCTAGGCCCTACAGTTCTCAAGGGATTCACAGAGAACTGTGTCAGCCAGAGATATTGTGATGAAAACACCTAATTTTTTTGCTTTTTAATTTTTAACTAGGTGGCGCTATACATGAAATAAGTGGTTATGGGATGGGTTGACATGCCCCCTTAAGACCAACATACATAAAAAAGGTGGACCTCCTAGGCCCTACGGTTCTCGAGATATTCACAGAAAACTGTCTCCGGCCACCTACAGCCAGTTGGTGTATAGTAACATGAATTAATTTATTGTGTGGCCCCCCATAAACGGAATTCCACAAAACTTGGCGTGCATACAGAGGGTGTCATAATGATCCTACACTTCCAATTTCGTGCAGTTTTGACTATAGGTCACAGATACCTTCAATTACAACACCTCATTTTTACTTTTTTGTGTTTAACTAGGTGGCGCTATACATTAAATGAGTGGTTATGGAATGGGTTGACATGGCCCCTTGAGATCAACATACAAAAAAAAAATGGTCCTCCTAAACCCTACGATTTTCGAGATATTCACAGAAAACTGTGTCTGCCCTACCCTCCTTTCTGGGGGTCCAGTCCAGCGGGGGGCTACCGATCAAAACAAAAAACGATGGTTCCATGCTATCCATGTGGGGTTACATGCCCACCAAGTTTCGTGTACCCCAGTCTTTCAGTGTCCCGGGAATCATTGACGGAAATTTGGGCATGCGAAAAAGAAAACAGAAAAAAAAATAAAAATTCTGACTAAACCTATATGAATAAATAATCATAAATAATAGTCTGTTTAAATCTAACAAAATGTATTCAGCTGTGACATTGATACACAGGGGTGGGGCAGAAGATAGTCTTTGAATTCTTCTTGACATATACAACATTCATTATTCCAATATATCTCCCTCTACACACCGATTACACAAAATTATATAGCAAATCAAATATTAACAAAATATTTACCATTCTGGACATTTTAGACAGGAATATCCAATGTTTATATATGTTGATATATAGATATACAAATAGGTTTGTTTACATATAAATCCAAAAAAAAAAGAGCTGACAACTACTGGTTTTGTTTCACTTGTATTCACCAATGTATTCCCTGTCTTATTGTCATTCTCTGCTTTTACATAATCATGCACATCAACTTGCTGATATAGTTAGGCCTTCCTGGAAAGCACTTGTAAAATATTGTTTTTCAATCTTTCATCTGACAAGTATGCATTTATTGTCATAGCTATTTATTTAGGAGTGTTACCGCTTGAGTGCTTCATTCTATTTTCGGAGGGCATTGTGATGCGTAGATAATGGCTGTCTGTGATTGGGTGTTTGGTGGTCCAGACCGCCATTAGGGAGCACCTGCAGTAAAGGCACATGCTGTGAGCATTGGTCTGCCGAGAGAGCATAAATGAGAGATAACACACACACAAACACACACACACACACACAAACACACACACACACACATATATATGAGTACATACACATACACAAGCACATACACACACACACAAACACACACACACACACACACACACACACATATATACGAGTACATAAACATATACATACACACACACACACAAACACACATCTCACTCCCTCGCTTGCCAAATACATTTACCCCCAAAATGGTGCTCCCAGCGCAACCTTTTTATATCAAGCGTCGACATAAGTGGTGTGTATGTGTGTGTGTGTGTTTGTGACGGCCCTTGTGTATGTGTGAGGGTGCATTAATGCATGTGCGAGTGTGTGTGTGTGTGTGTGTGTGTGTGTGTTGGTGTGTGTGTATGTTAGTTCACCCCCTGCTGCGAGTCTGTGTGTGTGTGTAGATTCGGCCTACCTTTCCACACAGCAGGAGAGGGGAGAGAGGAGAGGCTACACACAGTGAATGGCGGTTTTTACACATCGAGGGCTGGTGTTTGATTGAGGTTGCTTGCACCCCATCCACTCTCTACTTATTAAGGACCGAAGGCAATCTGAGGCCTGCATTTAAGCCAGTCCGTGTCCTTGGGGGTTGGGTTCCCCAAGCCATAATAAAGAGGAGTGGGTTGGGAGTGTGTCCTGAAAAATTCATCATTCAGAGACGTCCTTCGAATCACAAGAAAAGGGAAGTGTTGTTTTTTTTTTTTTTGTGCCGCAGTCCTTCCAGTAACATTGAAAAGTTGAAAATGTCTGCCATTAATCAATGAATCAAAGCGCCTCATGGGATCAAAAGAGTATATATACTTAAAAAAAAAAAATTTAAAAAAAAAAGAAGAAGAAAGTAAGTAGGGGCATCCGTGGCCTACTGGTTAGCGCTTCGGACTTGTAACCGGAGGGTTGCCGGTGCGAACCCCGACCAGTAGGCACGGCTAAAGTGCCCTTGAGCAAGGCACCTAACCCCTCACTGCTCCCCGAGTTGCAGGCAGCTCACTGCGCCGGGATTAGTGTGTGCTTTAGCTCATATCACTGTGTGCTGAGTGTGTTTCACTAATTCACGGATTGGGATAAATGCAGAGACCAAATTTCCCTCACAGGATCAAAAGAGTATATATACTTACTTATACTTAAGATACGGAAGTGGGATTTTGGACAACATTTTACTCAGTGAAACTGTATTGCATTGAGACAGGATATCCTGTTGTAAAGTCTACACAGCTGGGATTGCCTCTAATATCACCAAACGATGCTAGTTAGTTAAAACGCTTTTAAACTGCATAATGCTCTTTTTTAACTTATGTGTGTGCAAAGAGTCATTTCAGTTCATGGTGATTTGATGGTGTATCTGTCTTCACAAAGACACCTCCAGTCTAATCATTGGGAAATTGATATGGTATAATATTAGACTATCAACCTGATCCCCGAAAGTGAATGAGAACAGGGCCTCAGATATGGATATTTCTGCCTTTGCCATCAAGCGGTGCCCCAGGCTAGCCAGAGAGGAGATTCATAAGAAGGTCTAGAAATAAACATCCCAGATAGACAGTGGTCTAAATATGGCACTTGGCATAACTTTGGCAAGCAGATACTCTGTCTCTCTCTTGCTCGTATTTCTCCATCAAACTGGGAGTGTGTAAGTGATGTAGAGATGCACACTCTCTGTCTGACTTTTCAAGCCTGATTCATTACAACATGAGTCAAAACACCACCTGGATGAAAAAAAAATGGCTGTCACCACTGAAAACAGTCAAGTTGTTTTTTTTCTTTTTGGTCAGACTGTTTGAAGTGACAAATGTTTTGGTCATCAGTTGTCGCATATTGCAGGATAAATGGTGAATTGAAGCCTTTTTTTATGAATCCAAAAAAACCCAACAAAATTATATTCTCTAAATATCTCTCATTTGACTTCAAACATACACAGGATACTTTGTATCAGCTATTTGTATTTGCAAAGAGTTTGGACTGACTTTACAAATCTTTATTGCCAGGTAAAAAGAAAAAGTACATACAACTCATAAAAAGAAAATGACAAACAATACAATCATATGATAATGAAACTACAAAACTGTTGTGGCTCCAGAAACTGAATACACAAAACACATATTGAACTCACCAGATATCACCAATCATTTAATCTTCAACTTCCAGACACACACACAGACACACACACACACACACACACACACACACACACACACACACACACACACACAAAGTACTCCAGGGAGAAGAATATGGCAGAGGGATAGAGGACATTCAGGGGAGAAAAGACACACAGCGCGCTATGAAACTTGTATGCAAATCCCAGCTTTAATGTGCACCAAGGAGGGATTATAGATTTGAATGGGCACATTCCAAGACAGTACTCCTGCCCTCATCGCCATGCTCAGGAGACAAATAAAAAGGTTTGTTTGTGTGTGTGTGTGTGTGTGTGTGTGTGTGTCCGTCTGTGTGTGTGTGTGTGTGTGTGTGTTTAGGGGAGAGGGCGGCTAGAATAGTGAATAGAGTGAAAGACCAAAAGGAGAAAAAGTCTCAGTTTGGAGAGAAGCTGAATGAAGACAGGGAAGAGAGTGGTAGAAATGATAGAAAGAAAGAAAAGGATGAGACAAGGTAAAATAGAGAAAGGAGAGCAGGAAGGGAGAGTGGGGGAACAGAGAGTGCAGGAGGAGGCAGCCATATATAACTTGAAATGAAAAGACAGAGTGAAGACAAAGGTCAGATGAAAGAAAGAAAGAAAAAAATGAAAGAATGAAAGAAAGCAGGTGTGACAGAGAGGTGAACAGAAGAGAAACAGAGTGCTTGGTGTCGCAAGGTCACGGTGGAGCAGCCATTAATACACGCTCTGCCTTCTCACCGCTGCTCATTGACAGATGTGTGTTGACATGCCAGAATCGCCATACAAGTTCCCAGCCTTCAGTAGGATCAATTAGAGGCCCGAGTTTAAAATGCCAAAAGCTCGTACCACACGTCCGCAAACTCTTAATGCACGGCTGCACCCAGACCTCCATCGATTCGGGTGGAGGTGTGTGTAGGGGTGTGTGGCCACTCTCGGGGGGGTACCTCAGTGGAGGTGTGCTTGGATACAGGAGTGGCTGGACCATCATTAAACTGCTCTATGCCCATTAGGATATGCATGAGTGCTGCTGATATCTCTCCAAGTGGAAAGCAGAGAGACTGGTCTGACCACAGAAGTCACACCTGTTGGGAAAAGCGTGCACACCCACACACACACACACACACACACACACACACACACACACACACACACACACACACACACACACCACTCTGCCTTTGTTTCTCTCTCTCTCTCTCTCTCACTCACACACACTCAGACTCACCCACACACACACTCACACACAAAACTCACTGCTAATTAAATGGAAGTGCAGTTCCCTGAGTAAGGCGTCTGTCACACTATTTCATGCCCTGTGGCACTTCAATTCTCCCCCCTGCTGTTTGTGTGGCACAGTCTGGCCCAAGCATACCTGCCTCAGCACTGGAACTCTCTCCTCACCTCTCGTCTCCACTCCTCTCCTCTCCTCTCCTCTCATCTCCTCTCTTCTCCTCTCTTCTCCTCTCCTCTCGTCTCCTCTCTTCTCCTCTCCTCTCCTCTCATCTCGTCTTGTCTCCTCTCCACTCCTCTCCTCTCGTCTCCTAACATAGTACAAAAGAAGCCAATGGAGTCTTCTGAGAACAAGTATGTTTAATTTAAACGCAGCAGAACTGTTCCATGGTCCAAAAATAATGCAGTATTTGGAAAGATTGAGCCTAAATGTGACTCCCAAGAATGGTGAAAATGTAAGGAAAATAACTGGATGCTAAAAGGAAACAAACAATAAAATAAACAGTTTTTACTGTATAAAAAAGGAAAGGCAAGTGTAATTCTCAAGGCAGACAGTTAAATGGAAACTAATCAGCTAATGCATTTTTGCTTATGTTTTTCAGGACACCAACAAAACAGCACAAGGAAACCACATAACCAGTCACATGTTGTGCTGGTTTGTTGCGCACTGAAAATAGCAAAAATAGCACTGAAAATACACATAGCTCAAGGAAACTGTGCAAGGCTCTCAAAACCGAGTTTCCATTTTCACATTTGACAAATTGGCAGAGGACTGTATTGAATAAGCAAGTAAACTGTGTGAGACCTAACCAAAAAAAGAAATGCAAAGGGATGGCAACCAAGACTTAGCGACCACCTCCTGACAGGAGACTTGGAGAACGTCTCAGACGCTATCGCTAAAAACATTTAATCTAATTTGGTTTTAATGACTTTCTGCGCTCCGCTCTCTGTTTCCTCATTAGGCGCGAGCACGCAGGGGGCCAGAATCATCACTCAAGCTTTTTAAACCATGGCACCACCTGCCAATATTCCCCCCTGCTCGGCTAACCACCAACAGACAGGAAGGAATATTCCGGAACAGTCCAGATATTGCTCCACGGAGTACAGTATCATTCGATTTAGAAATTGACTTGAAAACCAGTGCAAGTTTTAGTTTTTTATCTTTTTGTCACTCACCACAAAGACAAAAGTCCCAAAGATTCACCCTGACAGGATGTATTCCTGTAGTGTTGTTGGAGCAAAATGAAGAGGTGGCATGTGTGAAGATACGAAGGTGGAAGGGGGGGGGGTGTCCGTTTCACACACACTCCTGCAAGCCACATGTTAACGTGAGTCTGATCACACGATCGGAAGAGATATGTCACCTCTGACACCCCGAAACCTACTTCCCACCCCACCACACTCCATCTTCTCCGCCTCCACCGCATCACAGAGCGGCCATGTTCAACGGAGGTGACACTCTGTTGCCAGATAGCATCAGAGCAGAGCAAAAAGGGGGGGGGGGGGGGATTAAACCAAATGGTGTGCCTTGTAGAAAAAGGCAATGGGAGACAGGAGTGTGAGGGAGAGAGAGTGGGAGTGCCACAGCCTCAGATCTACTGTGACAGGGGCGATGCGAGTCTCTGACAGCCTCGGTGGAGAAGAGCGGCAGGGGCTGCTCGACCTGGGTATGTGTGGAAAGGTGCAGAGAGAGAAAGAGAGAGAGAGAGAGAGGGGGGGTGAGAGATAGAGGTGCTGGTGGCTAGACACA
>NC_063205.1:12770698-12773198 GCF_017589495.1 Alosa alosa
GTGGCACTGTTTCTTTACAGTAATTGACCAAAACTTTCGCGCTGTAGGCTTTACAGACAGAATAGGCTACGACAAAATGGCTAGTGCAAGGAAACCAGAATTGTTTGTGTGGACTGATGGTGAACTGTCAACTGTAGTCAACTGCAAAACTAATAAACTTCATTTTTACGGTTTGTTAAGGGTGCAGTCCCATCCTTTATTTGGCTAACGCAGGTACAAATAATCACCTTTACTTTCTTTGGTTGTAGGATAGTCCGCGATTCACATTAGTTTTGGCTATCACAGGCTACCATACACAAGGCCTACCCAAGTTCTAGGCTATTCCGTCGCCACATTTATAATATTGCTATAAAACCTTCGTTAGTAACAGTCAATACTTTTGCCTGCATCAAATCGTGCATTCGCATTCAGTGCGCTACCATCGGCTTAACATGAGTTATAAGCGTCTTTGTATGCTCATATCTGATTACACTAGACTGTGAATGCATGTATATTTGTAAGGCATGCAAAATAAATGAATGACACACTGGCACTAGCCTACGCACAAATTAATGTAGCCTAAACTTACACCGCACTTCCCTAATAACTTAAGTTCTCTCGCGTCACTGACAGTAGCTAGAATGCATTAAAAAACACCGGGAAAAACAGTGTTTAGTCCACCAAGTCATAAGCTATCGGCGCTGCGCAACACCAGTTGTGATATTTATCCTACAGAGTGTAATTGTAGGTAATGTCATGTATGAAAACTAGTATTGTTAGGCAATACTATAAGTATCACGTCCAGGGCAGCTGAGGTGTGGCGATGACATCATCGATATGTAAGTAGGATGTGCAGTTTCGCGGTCCAAACGAATTCAAAAGGGCTACGGTTTCAGATTTTTCCACTCTGGGACCAGGTTTCAAAAAAGTGCGGTTTTGGGCAATGCGTTTACAGGATTTGTTTGGACGCTCGGCCAAGACGAAGCAAAACCTCTGCATTCAACCCAAAAAGCGTCTCCGTGTGGACGGGCCCTGTGTGTGTGTGTGTATGTTCAAACATCTAAGAATGTCTGTATGTCTTTATGTCTGTGTGTGTGTGTGTGTGTGTGTGTGTGTATGTTCAAACATCTAAGAATGTCTGTATGTCTTTATGTCTGTGTGTGTGTGTGTGTGTGTGTGTGTGTGTGTGTGTGTGTGTGTGTGTGTGTGTGTGTGATTAATGGATTAGTTGTCAGCTAGTGAATTAATCACCAATAATATAAAAAAAGTATTGCTGTAGAAAGGTCTATCTGCACACTAGCATCCCTTTTACTTGTTTATTTTTTTATCACTAGAAGTTACATTTTGAGCCTCACACTCTTCATCAGACTTGTAAATTCACAGACCATCGCCATATTTAAATAGTTCACCAGGTCACATGACAAATCAAATCATATATATATATATATATGCTGTACATACTACAATGTACAAAACATTCTAATAAATACTTTACTTATTTATAAATACAACTTAACTTATTCCTCTGTGACACAAAGCAAAAAAAAAATCTTTAACCTGTTAACACAATCCTGTGATCATAATAAGTCTTTAGACATCATCTTGAGCTTTAAGAAACATTTTTTTCACAATTTTCTGACATTTTATTGATCTAAATACTAAACGATAACAATTAGCAGATAAATGGACTATGAAAATAATTATTAGTTGCTGCCATAGTGTCCATGTATCTGTTTGGTGTGTGTGTGTGTGTGTGTGTGTGTGTGTGTGTGTGTGTGTGTGTGTGTGTGTGCTTGTTTGCATGCATGCAGTGTCTGTGTCTGTATGCACACATTTATTTGTGTATGTGAGTCTGTGTGTATGGGACATTGCTAATGACAGTAGAAGGTTACTCAATTTGTCTTCCGGCAATGCCTTTCAAAGCTATATAAAACACACACACACACACACACACACACACACACACACACACACACACACACACCTCTACCCCCATCCCCTTAAACTACCAGGGGTCAAAGGAAGAACTGTGAAAATCAGGAGAAAAAAACATCACCCTCTGAGTAGAGAGGAGTCCAGCATATAGGACATGTCAGAATACACTTCCTGAATCCATACATGTGTAAGGATGTCCAGGCAAAACACATTGAAAAAGAAGAAGAAGAAGAAGAAGAAGAAGAAGAAGAAGAAGATGTAGTCAGTATGTTTTCTTTCTACGTGCGTACTGTCGTAGTTTGCCTTCAGCGTGTGATTAGGATGTCGAGTATCTCGTCTCTCAAGATCAACAGCGAGTGGTGGAACACATTCAAACCTGTCATGGAGACAAGTCGCTGCTGTTGCATAGCAACCCTGTGCTTGTTCATCCTGCAGTGGAACTCGCCACTGTTCTCATGGCTGAGTGATGATGCCATTGGCGCTGCACTCAGCATCTTATTTAGAGAAGGTTTATTATGTGTGTTCAGATTGGTTCAGACACATGCAGGGGTGATAGCTATTATCTGCTAACTGGGTATATTGAAGG
>NC_063205.1:12778198-12785698 GCF_017589495.1 Alosa alosa
AAAATAAACCCGCTTCGGTAGAAAGTGATTCTGACTGTAGTGTGGATTGTAGTTTGGCGATGAGTGGTTACCCTACTCAAGAATACACTGTGCAGGACATTAAACATTTTCTGAAAGAAACGAAGCATGTTAGAAAATGTTCAGATCGACAGCTTTTTCCCTGATATTGAACAATTCATGGCCAGAACAAAGCTGTTCATTTCTGACGGGCTTTTTTTAACCCTGAGGTCTACCGTTTAACAAAGTTCCTCACTAAGTTAAATACACTTTTGGTAAGGACGGTAAATCAAAGAAGGCAGCACGTCCCAAGTAAGCAGAATCATGTGTTTAATCATGCAACTTTTTTTTTTTTCTTTTTCATTTGTTTTGACCATGGGTGATTTTCGTAGCTTCCCTAAATATTAATGGGGCTAGGATCCCTTGAAAAGAGCCCAGTTTCGACTCCTGTCAAGTATTGCTGCCTAGACGTCGTGGTTCTTGCAAGAGACGCACAGTGATGCAAGGAACGCGACTGATTGGGCTCTAGAGTGGGAGGGTCTTTCTCTTTTGAGTCACAACTCCAACGTTAGTGGGGGAGTCGCATGTCTTTTTTCAAAGAGCTTTACTCCCATTTCTTATGAAGTGGTGGAAGTTATAGAGGGAAGATTGCTAAAAGTTAGAGCTGTCTTTGAGGATCATGTTTTGTTTTTGTTTAGGTATGCACCAACTACAGCAGCAGAAAGAGTGGCATTTTTAGAAACATTGTCTACTGTTATAGCTGGATGCAATAGTGATGAATATTTGTTTATTGGGGGGGATTTTAACTGCACAGAGCAGGACATGGACAGGAATCATGTTGAGCCGCATATGCTTTCACGCAGAAAGCTTAGTCAATGTATGCAGACACATGACCTAAGTGATGTGTGGAGGAATTTTCACATGGATCAAAAAACAATATACTTGGACTCATGTCCATAGTAATATGATTTCCTTAGCAAGGCTTGACAGGTTTTACTGCTTTAAACATCATCTTAATATTTTTAAGAACTGTGCTATTACTCCTGTAAGCTTTTCAGATCATAGTTTGGTTGTGTGCAGTGGATTCCTGAGCTCAGTGAAGCCAAAGAGTGCTTATTGGCATTTTAATACCACTTTAACCCATGATAAGGAATTTAGAGATGTTTTAAAGCTTTCTGGGATGTTTTTTTGAAATGCAAGACATCTTTTATCTCCTTTACAACAGTGGTGGGATTTTGGCAAATTACAAATCCAACAACTGTGCAAACAGTACACTCAAAATATCACAAGTGACAGAACCCGGTCAATTGAAATGTTGGAAGCAGAGTTAGTAGAAATTCAGAATTTGGCTTACTCTACTGGGGATCATGATGACATTGACAATTTAAGCAACCAAGAAGGGCGCTTTAGCTGAGCTGCTAGGTGTTAATGCACAAGGAGCGTTGGTCCTTCACGTTTTCAGTGTGTGGATCAGATGGATGTGCCTTCAAAGTTTTTCTTTAGCTTGGAGAAGAAAATGGCCAGAGGAAATGCATTCATTCTTTGCAATCTGAGTCTGGAACACTTTTGACCAGTGTGCATGATATTCTAAAATAGAGCTGCACAGTTCTATAAAGATCTATACTGGGAGCTTGAACTAAGCGGTGTACAGGCTGACAGTGTGTTCTTGAGGGGATTGCCTCAGGTTTCAGAGGAATCCTTGGCTGAACTTGATTCCGCCTTCTGACGCTGGAGGAACTGAGAGGGCCCTTCAAGGTATGGAGGTGGCAAGGCCCCTGGCCTGGATGGAATCCCCATAGACTTTTATAAGTCTTTTTTTTTGGTCTGAGGTGGGGAGGATTTGTTTGCAGTGCTTAACGACAGTCTTGCTAAAGGACTTCTGCCCGTGAGCTGTCGTAGGGGCAGTCCTCACACTTCTACCTAAAAAGGGTGATCTCACTGATATAAAATGCTGGAGACCCACGTCGCTCCTGTGTAGTGACTATAAATTGTTGTCCAAAGCACTGGCTAACAGATTATGCAGGGTGATCGATCAGGTCATCCATCCGACCAAACATACTGTATTCCCAGTAGATCCATTTTGATAATGTTTCTTTAGTCCTAAAGGATGTCATAGACATGGCTAAAAATTTTTTGGGGCTTGATGTGGTTTAGTCTCTTTAGACCAAGAGAAAGCTTTTGATAGGGTGGAGCACAGCTATCTTTGGGACGCTATTATGCCTTGATTCAGTGAAGGCTTTATTCAGAAGGTCAGGGTTCTGTACAATGGTGTGGGAGAGTGTTCTCAAAGTCAATGGTGGTTTAGGTGCTCCTTTTAAAGTTGGCAGAGGGGTAAGGCAAGGCTGCCCTTTGTCTGGTATGCTATACTTTTTAGCAATAGAGCCTCTTTTGCAGCAAATAAGACTAACTTTGAAGGGGTGTGTCTGTGCCTGGATGTAATGTACCTCTTCGTTGTCAGCTCATGCTGATGACATAGTTCTTCTTATTAGTGGGGAAGGATATAGAGATGGTTGTTGACATTCTTAAGGAGTTTGAGTTACTCTCATCTGCCAAAGTTAATTGGTCAAAAAGTGAGGCTCTATTGCTGGGTCAGTGGGTGAGGGAGTGCCCAGTCTCCCAGATCATTTGAACTGGAGGAAAGATGGTTTCAAGTATTTGGGTGTTTTCTGGGGAATGATAAAATTATGGAGAAGAATTGGGAGGGGGCAGTTGAGCGGGTTAATGGAAGGCTTGAAAGATGGAAGTGGCTATTGTCAAAAATGTCATACAGGGGCGGGTACTTATCATTAACAATCTGGTAGCATCGTCCTTCTGGCATAGACTATCCTCGTAGACCCTCCACCTGGGACCTGTTGCAAAAAAATTCAGTCTGTTTTGGGGAATTTTTTTTGGGATGGGCTGCATTGGGTACCCTAATCTGTTCTGTTTTTTGCCTAAGGGGTAGGGCCTCATACACTAGATAGTAGGACTGCAGCTTTTAGGACTGCAGTTTGTAAAAGTTGCCCTTGACAGGGCCTACAAATGTTGCATGGGAAGTGTTTGAGCTGTGCAATACTGAAAATGGGTGGGAATTTGGGGTTGGACAAATTTGTTTTTGATGAGACCAGATGCAATGGTGTTTTCAAATCTGCCATTTTATCGTAGAATTGTTTTGGAAAGTTTGGTCCTTGTTTAATGTCAAAAAGGTTTGGTTCTGCAGTCTCCTTTATATTGGCTCCTGAGAGAGCCTGTGGTTGGAGGTGCACGCCTGGATATCTCCTCAACCAATTTCCCTCGCTTCAGAAGATGCTGTGTGGTGCCAAGATTGTCACTTTGAAAGATGTAGTTGACCGGACAGGGCCACACTTTGGGAATAGGAGAGGGCTTGCTGATTCCATGGGACTGAGATCACTCTGGGTTGTCACAGCTCCTGAAAAAAATATGGGCTGCCTGCACCTTGGATGAACTCAAGCTACTTGTGGACTATTGTTCAGGGTGTCATCCTGACCAACTGGACCCTTTTTCTCCCTAGCTGGTAATTGCACCCAATTTGGATGGGTGTACAGGTCCACTTTTAACATCTAGGAGCCCAAACACTATGTTGCTGGATATGGTCAATGGGAAACAGCTGTACCATGCCTGTGTAAAAGGTGTTTACAGGAAAGGTTTAGAGAGCAGGGCTGACACACCCTGGAGCTTGCCCTCAAACTGAATAGTGGGGTGAGGCCTGAATGGAGCACTGTACAAACCACCATTAAGAGAGTGGGTGACCGAGAGAATTCATGGGAGTTAGTTGCTGTCAATGCTTTGTTTCCAGTGATAAACACAAATGCTAGTCAGGAATGTCCTTTCTGTTATCAAAGGAAACTGTCTTCATGTTTTTTCTTTTTTTTTAAGGTTAAAAACCTTTGTTTTGTTTGGTTACAGTTTATTTTGTGCCCTCAGTGAAGAGTCTCTGATGTTTGTCACAGAGATGTTTGTCCTGGTTTTTAAATATGTCAAAAAAGACAGCCGTATGCAAACTTGAATTTATCCTGGGGCAAGCCAAAATGGCTATTTTATATCACAAGGAGGAATACGTGGGAGAACCCACCAGAACTACTGTTGTTGTTCTGTTTTCTGCCTGGTTAAAGCCAGAGTTTTGCTGATCTCCGGTTTTATAAGTTAATGCAAAATGGAAACCTTTTGAGGAGGTGTGGTGTACCAAACAAGCACTTTGGTACTGTGATTGAAAATGAATTGCATTTAGCCATCTTTATAAAAATGGTTTTATGATCTTTTTTTTTATATCTCTAATTTGTGATGACAGAGTGATTGATTGGACCTGTTTTTGGTTTTGTAAAACTGAATAAAAGTATGTTTTAAAAAATCCCATCCATCCCCATCTTTCTCTCTCCATTCCCCCATTTTGATTCGATCCCCCATTCCCATCACCCCATCCCCCCATTCCATTTCCCATCCCCCCATTTCCCCCATTTCCCATCCCCCATCCACCCCCATTCCATCTCATCCTCCCCCATCCCCCCCCATCCATCCCATCCCCCATCCCCCATCCCCCATCCACCCCCCATCCCCCCTCCCCCCCATCCCCATCCCCCTCCCCCCCCCATCCTCCCCCCATCCCCCATCCCCCCCATCCCATCATCCCCCCATCCCCATCCCCCTCCCCCATCCCCCCCCCTCCCCCCATCCCCCCCCCCCATCCCCCATCCCCATCCTCCCATCCCCATCCCCTCCCCCCATCCCCCCCCCATCCCCCATCCCCCCATCCCATCCTCCCCATCCCCCATCCCTCCCCATCCCCCCCCCATCCCCCATCCTCCCCTCCCCCATCCCCCCATCCCCCCATCCCCCCATCCCCATCCCCATCCCCCATCCCCCCCCATCCCCCATCCCTCCCCCATCCCCCCCCCCCTCCCCCCCCATCCCCATCCCCCATCCCATCCCCCATCCCCATCCCCATCCCCATCCCCATCCCCCCCCCATCTCCCCTCCCCCCCCATCCCCCCATCCCCCATCCCCCCCATCCCCCCATCCCCCCATCTCCCCATCCCCCCATCTCCCCATCAAATCCAAAACCAAATTCAAATGTGCTTTTTATTGGCATGACCTAGAAAATAGTGTTGCCAAAGCAGTAACATGACAATACAAACATATACAATATTTGTTTTATATCAAAGAAAGGAAACTTATCTAAACTAAAAGAAAGAAAACTTATATTTAAAAAAAATAGTAACTAAATCCATGTTTAAAGAAAACTTAAACATGCATTGTTAAATCTAAACATCTATCTATCTCTCTCTCTCTATCTCTATCTCTCTCTATCTCTCTCTCTCTCTCTCTCTCTCTCTCTCTCTCTCTCTCTCTCTCTCTCTCTCTATCTCTCTCTCTCTCTCTCTCTCTCTCTCTCTCTCTCTTTCACCCGCTTTCTGTCTTTTCTCTCTGCGCTTGAAGTTTTGCAGGAGTTCCAGCATCTGTGATGTGCTCTGGTACATGACTGGAGCAATATGGATCAGTCCATTAAAATCCGCACACACATGCTCTCACTCACATATAGATGGAGGGGAAAAAAATGAAAAATAAAAAAACTTCCACGGAGTGAAATTAATATTATGTAAATGGCTGAGCGTCAGAGTCCCATGTGAAATGGCATTTCATTAATTTTTCTGGGAGCTTTGACATAATTGCGAGCGCTAAATGTGTGATCGCTCCACAAATGCTCACCCACAGGGCCTCTGACATTTATTGAGTTTCACCTCCTCTGTTCACTGCAGAAGAGACGCCGGTAAGGGAGAGAGGTAGGAAGGGAAGGAGGAGAGCTGAGAGGCAAAAAAAGTGAGAAAGAGGGAGAGAGAGAGAGAGAGAGAGAGAGAGGTAGAAGGAGAGAACACAAATCAGAGGGGAGGATGAGCAGCGAAGTGAGAGATAGAGAGACATATAGGATGAAAGGAAAGAAAGAGAGGACTAAAACTAAAGTGTGGATGAACAGAGAGATAAGACAAAGTGGGAGGAGTATGTAGAAGATAAAGAAAGAAGGGAACAGAGAGATAAGACAAAGCGGGAGGAGTATGTAGAAGATAAAGAAAGAAGGGAACAGAGAGAGAAGACAAAGCGGGAGGAGTATGGAGAAGATAAAGAAAGAAGGGAACAGAGAGAGAAAAGAGAACACAGAGAGAAGAAGAGAAGAGAGAAAGAGAGAGAGAGAGAGAGAGAGAGAGAGAGAGAGAGAGAGAGAGAGAGAGAGAGAGAGGCAGAGAGAGAGAGAAAGAGAAGTTACGTGAAGGGAAGAAAAGAAGTGAACAAATCAGACTAGGATGAACAGAGAGGAGAATGAGAGAGAGAGAGAGAGAGAGAGAGAGAGAAATAGAGCAAAGGGAAAGAAAGAAGGAAAGCAATTGAAGGGAAGATGAACGGAGAGTTCATGCATGAATGCTGCACTGCCTGGAATACGAAGAAGATTTAATTGACAGGGCATTTAATTATGAAGTTTTTTTTTTTCCACGCACCAATTACCTTTTCAGAGAGTCTATATTTTCTGAAGTATCTGAAGTATCGGGGGCACTCTGCTCTGCTTGAAGCCAGAAGGGATTTCACCCACTCTCAGAGCAGAATATGACTGACTACGAACGAGAGAGCGAGCACGCAAGCAAACTCACACAGCTGGAAACTCGAGAGATGATCCGGCCCTGATCTGGCTCCCAGCTGGGCCGGTACCGGCAAGGGAGCGGAGAGCGAGATGGGGGATGGGGTTTAAAGAGAAGAGGCAATGAAAAGCGAAAAAAGGAGGGATGAGAGGGGGGGTGAGAGAGGGAGAGTTCGTGCTGTGTGCATCTGGGTTGGTTGTCCATGGCCTGTCTTGTTTCAGATGAGACACACATCTGTGCTTTTGTATCTCGCTCGGCGTGTGCCCTCCTCGTCTATTAAACTGTTTCCAATAACAATCAAGCCGCTTCCTTCACACAGAGTTTCATGCATTTACAAAGCAGGCGTGAGCGATTGATTGACTTGCGATGCCTACAGCTCAAAACCATTGATTAATAATCCTAGCATGTTAAACTGTAACTTGGAGAAAGCAATTGCTCAAAAAATTGTTTCTATGAACAGATGCACACATTGCTTGTAGAGAAATACATATGCAAGTGACATAAACACACACACACACACACACACACACACACATGTGTATTGACAATACATAAAACAATGAACACTGAATTGCCAGACATAGACAAGTAAAGACAAGTGCAAACTCTCTTTCTCTCTCTCTCTCTCTTCACACACACACTCACACACACACAAACACACACACATACACACACACACCAATACATCACCAATCTATTCCACCAGCATATCATATGTCTCCGGGCATCTCTGGTGTTACCATGCTCCCAGTCATGCTAGATGCCATGCTCTCCCAGTGACAACAGTCATTAACGCCAACATGGGGGGTCGTGACACCCCCTACTGGGGAACACCACCGAGCAGCAGAAACTAAAGGTCACGTCAAGGCAGGCTGGTACA
>NC_063205.1:12790698-12798198 GCF_017589495.1 Alosa alosa
GCTCTGATTTTCCCGTTTTATCCTCCCTTGTGTGTGTGTGTATGTGTGTGTGTGGCTACTAATAATTAAGACTTTCAGAGAGATGTGGAGACCTGGTTCCCAAATCAGATGGGTTGCAGGAGAAAAACCTAACTGTGCCATCGTCCTCAAATGCTCGTACTCAGCATGTGTTTTAAGTGTGCGTGTGTGTGTGTGTGTGTGTGTGTGTGTGTGTGTGTGTGTGTGTGTTTGTTTGGTTGGTTGGTTGTGTGTGAAATGTGAGATTCAAGCACAGCTTTGAATTAGTGCATTTTGAAGCTGAGGCCCTGAAGACTAGATTAAAGAGAAAGAATGCCATATGACACACAGACATATGACACACACTCTCTCTCTCTCTCACTCTTTCTATCTCTCTCTCTCTCTCTCACACACACACACACACACACACACACACACACCTATCCCTTTCCCCCTGTGATTTGTACCCATCCCATGTTACACAGATGATCTCAGAGTTTTTTGCAGTGATTTGTACCCATCCCATGTTACACAGATGATCTCAGAGTTTTTGCAGTGGGGAGGTCTACAGGAAGCTCTCGCTCTAGTGCTTCATGATCTCACTGATGCTGGATCAGTCAGTGTTCTAGTGCTTCATGATCTCACTGATGCTGGATCAGTCAGTGTTGCGTCGCTGATACACAGGGTGACGTGTGTGTGTGTGTGTGTGTGTGTGTGTGTGTGTGTGTGTGTGTGTGTGTGTGTGTAGCCCAGACAGCAACACAAACAGTAATTAAAAGCTTGTTTATGTTTGTTCCGTGCTAATTTCCGTTGAGAATTTACGGCGGCGGCAAATCTGACACCTAGAGAACAAACCACGTGTGAGGCAAAAGCGTCGGTGATGAACCAGGAAAAGGCAGCTGAGCTATTTTTTTTCCTGATTGTCCTACAGCAGGAGGGAGTTGGGGGTGGGGGTCGGGGTGAGGGAGCGGGGGCTGTAGGATATTAAAGTTGATCACGCATGAGATGAGGAAAGATAGTTGTGCTGATTTTTAATGAAGCCAATTGTGATCAAGCAGGGACCCTGCCACTTGTTTACACACATACACACACACACACACATGGAAATGCATAAGCCCACATGTACTCACTCTGATCCTCACACATTGAAATCCCCCACATCGAAAATATCATGAACTCTGACAGTTCAACCTCAAATCTCAAACTGAAGCTGTCACCAATTGCAAGAATGTCCTTTTATCTCTACATTCAGTACACTCAAATGACAGAATAATCAATGAATGTGTTGTTACATCTTTTAAAGGAGAGAGGATATAGAAAGCCTTTTTTACATGATATGCCAAGATAGTATGCTTTACAATGACCCAGCTGACCTAAGTTGCCCTCAACCCCCACTATGATGCTCGCAATAGCGTCCACACACCTAACACAACGAAATTATTAAGTCCGTAACCCCCTCCCCTTGCACTCATTGTTATGTTATTGTCGTTAGTGATATCCTTAGGTGGTAACACTCCATAATAAGGTGTAAAGGCGACTGTGCTTGCCTAGTTAAAACATCTCACTGGTGCTCTTTCCTATCATTCAAATCCCAGCCATGCAAAAAAATTGTGTGCATGTTTGAGGGTTGCTGAAGAGTGCTATGGAGATTGCATTATTTGCAGATAAAAATAAAATTTAGACAAGATATCCTTTATAGTGCAACAAAAAGAAACATTCTCCAGTGCATCATTACTGCATATGATGCTGAAAGGGAAGTGGACCTAGGACAAATCCTCAGCTATGAACTGATTAATGTCCCTGTACTGTAGCTATTGCAGGTAGCGATGGTTATTTGTGAAGTGGAAATAAGTCATCCTCACTCAAGTGCTGTCTAGCAATGTGGAATGTCCAGTTGTGATCACTACAAAAACTGCTCATTCAACACTGGTAATAGATGCTCAAGATCTAGTTATGTCTTTAGGGCACCCATCTGCAAGGGTGTAGGTTTGGTCTGAGCTTTAGTGGGGACACTAACCCCCCAAAAAAAAAAAAAAAAAAACAACTCTTTCACCAGTCACTATAGATATATAAAATGATTAAAATGTGCTAATATCCAACTACTATCCATGATTAAAATGTGCTACTGTCCAACTTGATCGAACTACACTGTGTAGCCTACATAATCTGATTTTAATATGTAGGCTACAGATATGTAGGCTATATTTAACATTTATTTTCTATTTGGTCTGTTATGAAATCATGCCCATTTAAGCACAGCTCAGTTTTAAGAACCTTAAATACATGCATGCTTAGCATTTTGTGAAAAGAAATCATTAAGGCTACATTGACAAACTCTTCACCATGAGCTGCCTGTATATTCTCTGATTCTAATATTTACAGATATCTAGGCGATGTAAGCACAGCTCAGTTTTAAGAAATGCAGCCGAAAGACCATGTTGAATTTTGCTATAATTTATTTCAAAACCGGATTACTCTGGAACAGCTAACTATACACGGAAACACGGGAACTATACACACCTTTGTGTTCGGTAAGGTCTGCTGTTTATTCTGATATATGGTTTGTCATGTGTTGCGTGAAGAGTGTATAGATGTTCCACCGAGACGAATGGATGTGGAGATGGGCGCAGAGAATAATTATTAAATCTCTTGAAGTTATTTTTCTCGCGAACTGTTTATCACAGCAAACAGTGGCTAGCTAAAAAAACGTTTAAAAGCTGAGAAAAGGCTCTTTCATGTGACACATGTGTGAGGAGTAGCCTTTCTCGAGGAGTTCAACAGAGAAGAATGGGTGAATTTGGACGCACTTCATGCTTGTAGTGAAGTAAAGCTGAAGCGCTGCATGCTGTGCAAAAGACTGCGGCTCACTGGTAGTTATTATAGGTAACTTCAAATCAGAACCCTTACCCTTACCCTTATAGGCACATTACAAGAAATGCGCTGCGCTGTGAGCGCTTTTTCCCCTATTTCAACCTGAATATTGGTGGGGACATTTCAGTCGTAATTTGACATTCGTGTGGACACATCCTTCGGTCCCCACGCAAATCTACGCCCCTGCCCATCTGACTGCAGCACATTAAAGAAGTATGCAGTAAAGTTTGTAAGAAACTTTTGTATTGTTATTTGGTGTTTGTTATGTGGTAGCAAATGATGTTGACTATCAAAGAAATAGACCTAATGTAGGAATGCTCACAGATATTGCAACAGATACGCTCAGGCCAATCCAAACTTTTCTCATCTGTTGTTCCTCGTTGGTGGAACACACTGCCAGTTCCTACAAGGGCAGGGTCATCCCTCTCCATTTTCAAAAAACTCCTGAAGACCCAGCTCTTTAGAGAACATCTCCTCTCATAGCACCACTTACAACAATTCTTGCCGATCCTAGCACTTACCAGCCATCTTGAACTGACACTCAACTGTTTAAAAACAGCACTCACTGATGCACTTATTCTTACTGTACTCTACCGTTTTTAAATTGGCCTACAATTGTTGAGAGAATTGCTTTAAAACTTAACTGTTACCATGTTGTTAATCGCTTTGGTTAAAAATGTGTCAGCCAAATGTAATGTAATGTAATGTAATAATGGTGTAGGCATATCTGATTAAGACCCAAAGAGTGGTTGAAACGTACTTATTAAATTACACTGGAGCAAAGAAGACACTTCACTTTTTCCCTTTAGTGATTACTTTTTTCCCTTTTAGTGATTACTTTCGAAATCAACCCAATTTAGGGAAAAATAAGCAAAAATAATCGCTATTTTTTGTTAAAATGCTGATTATGCAGCTTAGAACTCAGAATTGAGCTTGGTAAACAAAATATTCAGAATTAGCACCCTCAAATTAGGTAAGAAGGGTGGTTTACCAACTTTTCCTCAAATTTGCCGTCAGAGGTTCTCTTCTGTGAATCTACTCTCCCTCTAAAAGGCGCATCATCATAAAGATAGGTTACATTTAATCTGCATCACGCCCCATTTTAGCGGAAAACAACTTAACATACATACATCATTGCTTCTAATGGGGAAGCCTAATCACACCTTGACGTTACATCTAGTTATTCATTTACAGGCCATTCAATAACTAACACAGCAGTTATAAAGAATTATGTGTATGTAACTTACTAATGTCGAAGTGATGTAGGCTACATTACAACCAATTCAGCACGTACTAGCTACACTTACCATATCCTATGTAAAACGCTAACTGTGGAACTTCAGTAGGCCTAGGCTATAACAGGCATAGCCAATTATCTCACCTAGGTGTAGAAAAAAGGCTACGTTCATATTACAAATGATAGAATGAATGTGTGACTTAAGTTTAGTTGATGTTATGACATGTAAAGTTAAGCTTGCCGAACTTACTAGTTGTTGCAACAGCTTGTGAAAAAACTACAAAGTTTGTTACATCACAAAGTACGGAAGCGTATTGCTGCCACACTAAAATCAATAAAAAGACTCAGTATTATGTAATTACGTGAAAAGTTTATTGTTATAACAATATCTTTTTCATGTTTTTACAAGATATATATATATATATATATCACGTTATTACATAAAATGATCACGTTATTTCATGATACTGATATTTTCACGTTATAACTTTATTATAAGGGGCCCCACACTGATAGCTATATACTACTAATATATTAATTAAGTTTAAACTTTATTGTAAGGGTCCTATGGGGAGTGGTTCATATTGCGATAGGCAGAAGCATAGTTGAATAACAATTAGTTACATAATAATACCAGCAAGCCAGATGGAAACAGAAAGCGGCCAAGCAAGAAAGGCAGATGGAGGCACTAAGGAATCAGTCGCATGCAGTAGGACATCGGAAGGTGATGGATCCCGGAAGTATACCCAAAGTGGAGACGTAAGAGGGCCAGTTCGCTTGGAGGATGAACAGGAGGTGTTTGATGAACCTTATCCTGTGCCACATGCCCCTCGGCCAGGGCAACCACAATTGCTGGAGCCCAGACTGGTAGAAGGAACTGACACTGATGATGTTGAACACTTGTGGTGTCTAATTCTGATTAACTGATTCAAAGATGTGTTAGCTTTAATTCATTCAAGAGCATTGGTTCACGAAGCAAGCTGATTCTGACATTTTGTACATGTGTCATATACCCTTCCTTCTCATGTCGTCACTTGTTTTTGTGAACCCAGAATAGAAAACATCTCCTGTGTCTTCTTTGCCAAATTAGGTGATACATATGTACCTAAGTCTTCATTCTTTTTTGCTTCTACTGACCTCTGACCCCACTGACCAAATGCTTTGGATGACCAGTTCTTTTATGCTAGTGGAGGAATACTTTTGGAGCCAAGCCTATTTATGTTTAGCTAAAATTACTCCTGCTGTTTCACCCCACTAACCTTAGAATGTTTTCACAAACTTAAGAAGAACTTTTCATAAAAACACAACACACTATCTGATAACCTTTGAGCATGTTGCAACAGCTTGCCGGTGGCCAAAAGCAGACCTGACGCTTTACCTTGTACCTCTCCTAACTGGGAAAGCCAAGAGCGCCTATGTCCATATGGATGGTGAGAGACAGAGGTTCTGATCCCTTTAGTGTGAGAGCTAGAGGAGAGTCTTAAAGAACTGTATGTGAGATTGAAGGAGCTCTATGTGAAGTGGATTCAACCCTAAACTAAATATATGATTCAATTTCATGTTCAAATTGGTCTTATCAATCAAAAAAGCAATTCATGCATTCGACCATTGGTTTGGGCATTTTATTGTAAAAACAAAGTACCGGTTCAGGCACCGTTTTGGCACTGGCAACATTTTAAAAGTATTGATTTAACACAGGTATCGGATAAAACCCAAACGATACCCAACCCTACCACTGACACACCAAAATATGTAATATACAACAGTGAGAGAGACGGAAAATAGCTGGTTGGCCATTTACACATATCTCAAAAGGTTAATATGGGCCAATGAGTGTTGGAATGGATAAGGCGAAGGAATAAAATGTATATGAAGTATATCAAAGCCAACTCCTGCAAAGAACCCCTGCCTTCAGCTGAACTCTTCTACAATAGGCCTAATGGATCATTCATAAGCTCTCTCTACTCACTCCTGTGCTACAGGGAAGCTGTGAGGAAACTCCAGGCTGTGGTTTTATTACCTTTTCTCCTCCCCGTAACCTGCAGCTCAGACGAGAGCTGGCTCAGTGGGGTTGGGGCCGGTTGGTGACCCCAAGCGATGACCCTCTCCGACTCGACTCGGCGCCCCGTGCCAAAGCCACTGCGGCGGATCCGCTACCCGCCAGTGCCAAGTGCTGTGCAGGGGCGAGAGCTCATTAGGCAGGGTTTCTATTTGGCTCAGCCAAGCGGTGGTCACGTAATGGTTTCAGGAATGAGAGGGTATCATTGCCATTCCATCAGTTGATATTTGGAGATATTGGTACATGATAAGGCAGACCCTCACCCCCATAAGGCCCCTCAAAAGCCCCCCCCCCCCCACACACACACACACACACACTTCCAGTCCCACCCCCCTGCCACTCTCTCTCTCTCTGCCTCCCCACCCACACTCAGCACAGGCTCTTAAAGGAGGTCACTTATGTGAAGTGCTAGAGAGAGAGAGACAGAGAGAGAGAGAGAGAGAGAGAGAGAGAATGAAACAGAGAAAGAGAAGAAGAGAGGTGTAGGGAAGGCCCCTTCTGTACTGTGCGTTTCTATCGGAGGACAGCTCTTAGGGGTAATTACCGCTTGTGAGGAGATTTCATTGGGTTTTTGCACCTTTTTTTATTGGTTTCCACATCCGGTGCAAATGGAGTCGGGATAATTAAAAGTCTCTCCGGTGATCCATGGTGAAAGGCGACCTGTGCTGAAAGTGCTCTTCTCTTCTCTTTCTCTCTTTCTCTCTTTCTCTCTCCCTTCTCCTCCCTTTTGTAAGGCCAAGCCCCAAACAGGAGATGTCAACATGATGGATTTAAGTCAAGGTCAACTCTGAAAGCTTGGCTTAAAAGCTGAGTGGTGTTATGGATTAAAAGCGGATGGAGGGACAAGAGACTCCAGTGGGCTAGCATGTGTGTGTGTGGGCGTGTTCTTACTCCGCAAGAAAACCTTGTAGTCCGAGAGCAAAAAACAAATCATACATACAGTCATACATCACACAAACCGCATGATAAATCTTGCTAACATGCTGTTATAAATGTAAGTGTCTGGCAGGCATGAAAGAAACTGCTATGTTTGATCAAATGAGCCTGATTCTACACCACAGCACTGTGCATGATGTCTAAGGGGTTGTGTAACATTAAAATCGGTTTCCTTCCACCACTGTAGCTTAGATAATCCAGTACATTTTATAGGAATCCTATAATTCTGCTTTTTTTTATTGAACATGTTCAAGTCCACTTGGTTGCCATTCTATTGTGGCATTCCAAGAAATGGTCAACCCACTATGCTGTTGTTACTACAGTGAGTTGTTTTGGCAGGGGTTAGGCGTTTGGAATCGGAACAGTCCAGCATGTCCACCCCCTCGCTTCAGCATATCCC
>NC_063205.1:12805698-12810698 GCF_017589495.1 Alosa alosa
CGGGTCTGGTGTAGGGGGTGTGTGTGTGTGTGTATGTGTGTGTATGGTTGGTGTGGGGTGGGGTGATTGAGGGGGTTAAATCTGACAAGAAGGGAAAGGTTGTTGGTATAGGGCATGTGTGTGTGTGTGTGTGTGTGTGTGTGTGTGTGTGTGTGTGTGTGTAATCCCAGGATGGACCACTTAGTGTGTTCTCTGTGGAGCTCTGTATCTCTGTTCAGATTTCTTTATGGGGGTTGCACGTGATTCAGGCTCCTAATTTAATAAAGCAGGTCAGCAGCATTGCAGGAGGGTACAACCTTGCCATGACCTTTAGTTGGCTAATATCCAGCAGGCAGCCAATCAGAGAGGCAAACTAGTCTTACCATACCTGTCAACACTCCTGTTTTTCCCGGGTTTCTCCCGTATTTCAAGGTCATCTCCCAGCACCCTCCCGTTTTGTTATTTCTCCCGGAAAACTCCCGTAATTTGCATGGCCATCAAACTTCATTTTGAAATCATTGATCCATTCAGGTTGCCAGATTGTGTATGAAATACACCCTACACATACACGATCACTTAGTTTCAATTTCAACCATTTTGTCATAGGCTAAAACTTGGCAACCCAAAACCCAAATAAGGAAGTGGGTGCTGACTGCGCAGCCTGAGTCTCGTCATAAGCAAGCGGGCTAGTTGAATGGCCTACTCCAGAACTAGCTGTTGTGAAATTGTTGGGAATTTAATTGATTAACACATCACATAAACTGTTATTGAGTGCTGCTGATACACTGAACTTGTGCCCTCGGAACCAAATCTGACAGCAAGCAGCTTTGGAGTTTTGGAAGTAGGCTGCAGGCAGCAGCTGGTGGATACATAACTGGCATGCATAAGGTAATGGTAAGGTAAAAGCAACGACCGAAATGCAGTGTTAAAACACGTGTATGAAACATATTAAAGATCCGGTACAAACACTGCCCCCCCCCCAAAAAAAATCTCCCGTTTTTGGAAAGCTAAATGTTGACAGGTATGAGTCTTACTGTCTGCGGATCCACAATCTTAAGAGAGCATTTATCATTAGTCAGTCAACTGATAAATTCATCCACACCCCTCGCCCCTCTTTTATCCATTAATCCACATATCTATCTATTCGTTTATCCATCAATCCATCCATTTATCTCTCCATTCATCCATTCATCTATCTTCATTTTTCCTATCTGCCTATTCATGCCTGTATCAGCCAATATATTCAGATGCTTGTGAATGTGTGGGATGGATGCTAACGCCCCTCCCCCAACATATTCTTCTTTTGCTGCTTGCCAATCTTCTATTGTCCATTTCATGTCAATGCAACACATTGCGATACTCTCACATTTTCGCGAGCCATTTTCATTCCTGTGATAGTTATCAGGCCATTTTTATTTTATTTATTTATTTTTTTATCTTAAAGAAAAACCCACCCTCTTATCCTCCGAAGCTAAATTACCTTCCCCTTGGCATCCATCGGGAGTGGTTGCAGATGCTTTTACAGCAGAAAAAAAAGGCAGCATTATCTGGTTAAAAGCTTCCTGACAGTGGAAGCGGACCACCTTGTCTCCTTGGATAACGTCATCCTGGCCATCATTGAGGGAGGCTTCCTCGGTGGCACTGCGTGGTTAAGAATATATATCCCCGACATGGCAACCTGTCATGTTGGCCTGGAGACAAACATCAGAATGGGCCATAAATAAGTGAAACGCTGCCAAAGACACTGCACGCGCACACACACACACACTCGCACACTCATACACAGAGAGAGAGAGAGAGAGAGAGAGAGAGAGAGAGAGACACACACACACACACACACACAAACACACACATAGAGAGAGGCAAAAGGTAAAAACACACATACCGACTTTCTGCCTCACCTTCACACACAGACACCTTCACAGGCATGACACACACTCTGTCACACACATCAAATAAAGGGAAAAACTGCAGTTTCACCTATTTATACAAAAGTGAACATGCACACATAGCCATACTCTCACATGGTTAGACGTTTTACACTTGTACATACAAATAGCCATGTGCGTATACAGTAGCACAGACAGTGACTGAGCTCCAGGCCAGCTGTTTCAAGACAGTGGCAGTGCATACACACAATACACATAAAGAGGCATGGGCCTTTTACACATGTACATACCAAACCATGTGCACAAAATGGCATTACTATTTTACAGATGGAAAAACACACGGTCAGTTTCCAGTGTACACTCTCACACACAACAGCAGCAACTCCATCTTCCATCATACAGCAGCTGGAGAGAACACACACACACACACACACACACACACATACACACTTATGCCCTACCCTGTCACAACTCCATTCACCCAGGCTGGTGCTGTAGTAATTTTGTTTACTAGTGCGGTGGCACGGGCATGTTTCTCATTTTGATAGGGGCAAGCGGCCCCAAATCACAAACACAAGCGGCCCCATCCAGCTCTCCGAGGAGGGACATAAATCATGCAGTGACCTTTTCATGTCGCCGCTGGAACAGGCACAAGCATGGGACGGGATACAGGAGCAGGCATAGGCACGGGCGGCCACGCAGATTTGTTCCAGGAAAACACACACACACACACACACACACACAAACACACACACACACACTCACACACACACACACACACACACACACACACACACACACACACACACTTCATGGACACTCTCATGGAAGCTCATCCAGGAAACAACCAGCCATGGGATATCTGCTCTCCTTTCCTTCACACATAGACACAAACATGAACAAGCACACAGATACAGATACACACACAGGCACTCACATGCACTTTCCAGTACACACTCACTCATACACATACAAGACAAAGAGGCAAAGATGAACATTTAAACATAAGCACACACACACACACACACTGACACACTCTCTTTCTCTCACACACATACACACACACACTCACACTGTCTCACACACACACACACACACACACACACAGTGTTGGGAAGGATACTTTCAAAACGTATTCCGTTGCAGAATACAGAATACATGCCCGACAATGTAATTTGTAACATATTCCGTTACGTTACTCAGTCTGAGTAACATATTTTGAATCTTGGATTACTTCCGCATTGAATTGCATTTTATAAGTGTAGGAATGCGGCTATCAAATCCTGCTTACTAAACAAGCCTATTCTGGTGTGTTCTTCAGTCAACTAAGCTACCTGATACAACTATAAAATAGCAAGGTGACCAGTAAAACTATAGCAGGCGACTAAGATAATTAAAAAAAAAAGTAGGCTACTTTAAGGGCGTAGCCAGAAATTATAATTAAGGTGTGCCTGTGAGATTTTAGGTGGCATCAACAAGTGAGCGGCACATATGACAAGTGGGACGCAAATAACCTGGAAATGTAAACACTATACTGTATATCAGTGCTCTCAGAATTAACGTGATCGCGTAATGACAATCAAAAACCGCATGTTAAAATATGCTACTTGCAAGAATAATTCTTCAGAGGCTGCACCATAATTCATTTTAAAAATGTAATTCTAATTAGAAAAAAAAATAAGCCATAAAGCTATTTTACGTTAGAATAAAAAACTCTGAATGTAAAATGTAGTGCCTATTTTAGAGATGGGTTTTATTGTAGGTCTAAATCAACACGTGAACTAGGCTTTGTTCATTGATTAGCAAACTGTGCAACCGATTGGCCGAAGTAAGCTATTTATACTTGGGGAAAATATCCTTTGAACAGACATCAGGAACCACGATCAGTGAGGAACAGGAGTTACCTTACTTTACTTAGGCTACTTTACTCCTAATTTGCTGTGCAAACAGTCATTTCAGGGTCTCCGATGGCGCATCCATAATGCACGCTGGCTGCTTTTTAACGGGTGCAATGTGAGGCTAGTGCAAGACGGCAGGGCTTGGATTTAAACATGGAAACAATTTCATCATAGATTGCTTCTGGGAAATGCATGGAGTTGCCTTCATTTATTTAGAGAGTGAATAAACGTATGAAACAGAGAAGTATCATCATGTAAACCATTGGTTTCAACAAAGTAACTGTATTCTAAATACTAACTATTTAAATTGACCTTTCGCAAAACCCCGCCCATCGAACGCAGATGAGCCAATGTCAGTCCAGTAGCTCCGTGCAGGCAGACATGGCCCGTCAACTTCACCTTACGGCTCCATAGAAATATATTGGGAGCCTTGATATTTGTCCGGTTTTATGGGATTTTATAGTGATATGAGTTGAAAAGGACAGTCAGACATATGTGGGATTAACACAACACCGATACACAGAAAAAGTGCCTTTCAATCTTGATTACGTTTTCTGTAATTGTGTTAAATTAGATTAAATTCTCTCATCCCAGATCTCCACTATTTTAAAGCAAAGGGTTACTCCTTAGCAAACCATAACTAAACAGTGCTCCACCACATCTGTGAATTAAGCCACACAGTCAACACAATGTAAGTAAGATAAATAAGGATGTTAATTGTTTTCAGCATTGCCAGCATTTGATATAAAATGATTGTCACTTGGTGGAGACTTGTAGATAACTAACGTAAGCATAGTTAGCTAACAGCTGCTAATAACATGCTAGCTTCGTCACATCAGAGAAGCATGGGCTGTGCCACTGATCTTTATAGATCAGTGGGCTGTGCACAGTAGTGTAACATTTCACCATATAATAATAAAGTTGAAGTGACTGCAATGTAGGCTATGTTTCCGTTTTTTGGCAGCACCATGTTCCTTACATGACATGGCCCAGTGTCCTTGTAACATGCATGCAAGTCTATCTAGCACAGCTAATATTAATATCAGTGAATCACACTCGCCTCCCATTTAAGTTTGTCACCCAACAAAGCTAGATATGAGTTTTTATACATGTGTCTCCATGTCATACTGCAGTCTTTCAACGGATTGTAAATGATTGTAAATGAATTTAGGTCCGTGGCTCTAAAAGAGCCTTTTGTGCTGTAACTTTTACAGAGTCTTAACAGCTACTGTAC
>NC_063205.1:12815698-12828198 GCF_017589495.1 Alosa alosa
ACACACACACACACACACAGAGAGGCCACGGTCATTCTCTCGACCCCTGGTGAGAGGAGTTGCACAGAACACACTCAATAGCCCCAGTATTACTGCAGTAGTAACACACTGGTGTGAGGTCAGAAAAGAGGAGGGTGTGGGATGAAGCGGAGGAGAAGAATGACTACAGATCATCTCAGCGAATCAATTTTCACAGAAAGAGAAAGAAATGGAGGGAGAGAGAGGGAAGGGAGGAGTGGGGGGTAGAAATGACTTTGGTCCATTTCAGGGAATCAGTTTTCACCAAAACAAAAAAAGAAAAGAGGGTAAAAGTGAAAGAGAGGGAAAGAGAGAACGATAAATGATGTGGTGGAACACAAAAACAGAGAGAAAAAGTGGTAGAGAGGGAGGAAAGATGAAGTTGATTGTCCAGATAGGTGGTCTCTTCTACCGACACAGGTGAAATGCAGTTTCACTCAGTCCTGCAAAAGATATAGAGGATTGTCATTAAGAGGGTTGAGTTCTATGGAAGTGCAATCACACATCAGTTCACGGAGAGATGGAGCAGAGCTTACAAACAAACAAAGACTTATACAAACAGACACACACACACACACACACACACTCACATCGACTCGACAGTAAACCAGCTTTTTATTTGGGAACGGGGGGTGATGGTGGTGGTGTGTGTGTGTGTGTGTGTGTGTGTGTGTGTGTGTGTGTGTGTGTGTGTGTGTGTGTGTGTGTGTGTGTGTGTGTGTGTGTGTGTAGGATGGGAGAAAAATGGAGAAGAGCCTTAATGTTTTTGATGCAGGACCCACCAAACAGTCAAACTGTGTGAAGTACTCCACTTTTGTTTTGCTGACACTCAATTTCAGCAGCTTTTAAAGTGGCTGCAATGGCCAAAAGAGACGGTGTGTATGCGTGTGTGTGTGCGTGTGTGTGTGTGTGTGTGTGTGAGAGAGAGAGAGAGAGAGGTGAGAGCAAAATGCTTTTTTGACAATTTGGTCGGCTACTTTATGTGTGTGTGTGTGTGTGTGTGTGTGTGTGTGTGTAGGAGTCTGCCTAATGGACCAGCTGTCAGCAGACTGGCTAGAGACCAGGGTAAAGGTGGGGACTGTGTGTGGATGAGGAGAGCATTCAAGTGTATGGTTCTCCATTTGGCAGGTGCTCCTTGCATGTTATGATTGCTTGCTTGCTTGCTTGCGTGTGTGTGTGTGTGTGTGTGTGTGTGTGTGTGTGTGTGTGTGTGTGTGTGTTATAAACATGTAACAAACATGTAATACACTCTAGACATCATTGACACTTGTTTAATTATATAATTATATATATAATACAGATTGCAGACAAAGCTGACTGTTTAGTGGCTGAGGGTATGGGTGCACCCAGGTCTTTTTGTTGGGGTTTCAGAAAGCCTTTTTTATTAAAGCCTTTTTCTTCTTGACACAGTTGATCAAAATAAACAGAGGTTTTGAGTGTGCCACTGACTTGACTAGCTCACTGGCTCGTGAAGGAAAGTGCTTCATCTAGCCAGCTAGTCAAGCTCGGTATTTCTAAGCTTTTGTGAGAAGCAAGAGGCAAGCAATTTATGAAAGCAAAAAATTCCCAGAAAGAGTTTTACAAAATACAACCACTTTGTAAATAACCATATGTAATGTGATCCCCAATATACACCTGGCTACAGTACAGTTTGAAAACCACTGCCTCCACTACCTGTATGCTAAAACGCTAAAGTGAAAATCTGGTCACATTTTTTACAGTAGGCCTATCATTTCCATGCATGCATGTCTTATGAATTGGATCCAGGCCCTAAACTCTCTATGTGAAAGTGCATAGAAATGGTGCATTTACTTAAGACCAGGGTAGGAATTTCACCCTGCATGTCTCCAAATTTGGGCTTTACGTTTCACAATGTGTTTAACTTTTTGTACATGATTTCATAACAGGCCAAATACAAAATAAATGTTACAAATATCACCTAGATATCGGTAAATATTAAAATCAGAGGATATACAGCTGACTAAGAGTTTGTGAGAGTCTGTAAATTGTTCAATACATGATTTCATAACAGACCAAATATAAAATAAATGTTAAATATAGCCTATATATCTGTAAATACTATGATCAGATGATTTACAGTTCTATGTAATATGTTATGTTTCATGTTTCATGCAGGCAGGCTTGGAATTTCAACATTCTGGGGGCAAGGCCACTTGGCCTTCAGTTGGGCATATTTGGTGGAGGGCACAAAGGCCACATGTCAGGGCACTAAGGCCAACGTTAACTATACAGTAGTAGGCTATAAAAATGATCAAATTTGTATTTAGCCTATTCACTGCAGTAGACCTGCATCACTGTATGAAACATGACAAAAACATGAAACATGACACATTACATATAACTGTAAATCATTTAATCATCTAATATTTACAGATATCTAGGCTATATTTAACATTTATTTGATATTTGGCCTGTTATGAAATCAGGTATTGAACAATTTAAGCACAGCTCAGCTTTAAGAAAGTCAAATAGCCTAGATGCATGCTTAGCATTTTGTGATCATTAAGGCTACCGATATCTAGGCGACATTTGTAATATTTATTTTGTATTTGGCCCATTATGAAATAATGTGGAACAATTTAAACATAGTGTAAAACTTAAAGCCCATGTATGTTGAAATTTACTGCAAATTCAAAACGGGATTACTCTGGAACTGTACAGGGGACTGCTTTACACCTTTGTGTTCGGTAAGGTCTGCTGTTTATTCTATATGGTTTGTCATGTGTTAAACGAGGGGTTCGTGAAGTATTCCGCCGAACTGAATGATATTATTTACTTTTCTCGCGAACCGTTCACCACAGCAATTAGCGGCTGACATCGTTTAAAAAGCTGAGAAAAAGCTCTTTCGTGTGATACTTGTGATGTCTGTGTGATGAGTAGGCTACTACAGAAAGTAGTTCAACTGAGAAGAATGGGTGAATTTGGACGACTTTCTTTTTCTTGCGCTAACTTTCTCCACTGCATAATTTATGCTTGTGAATGCTAAGATTGTTTTGACAGGCCATAGGCTAAATATATATCGCTATTAGTAGGACGCAAAGCAGAATATTGAAAGAAGGGGGCACCAAGGCCACCGTGGCCTGTAAACCTCTGATTTTCAAAGGGGCGTCACGGCCAACGCAAGGGTGTGGCCGCCGTGAAATTCCTACCCTGGATTCAGGTCTACTGCTGTGAATAGGCTAAATACAACTTTGATCATTTTTATAGCATACTACTGTATAATTAACTTTGGCCTTGGTGCCCTGACATGTGGCCTTTGTGCCCCCCACCAAATATGCCCAACTGAAGGCCAAGTGGCCTTGCCCCTAAAATGGTGAAATTCCAAGCCTGCTTAACAGTAATTTCCACTTTGAGGCCCAAGCCCAGCTTGGTGATGTGCCTGACAGAACAGCACAGTGTGGAGAGCAGAAGAGATAGTGGACATCACAGGGGGAATATGGCTCTAATCAGCTGGAGATGGGGGTGATGAGACAAGAAGTAAGAGGAACCCAGAGAGTCTCAAAGGGGCTCACACACACAAACACACACACACACACACACACACCAAGAGAGAAAGGGAAATAGAGACAAGTATTGAGAAAGAGAAAGACAAACAGAGAGAGAGAGAGAGAGAGAGAGAGAGAGAGAGAGAGAGAGAGAGGGGTTGCTCCCACCTCTTGCTTTATCACAGCAGACATATGTTAAGGTCTGAGAGGACATAATGTTAGGACTCCTATCCTGACCACTAGCATATGATCCCTCAGGTGAGTCAGGAACTGACCCCAACATCCACACATCCACACACACACACACACACACACACAAACACACACACACACATACACACACACACACCTTTGGCACCTCTGCTGTGTCCAGGCTGGCAGAAGTGCCAGTGTTTGCAGAACTAATGTAGGATCAGCTCCTCCTGCAAATACATTATGCCATAGAACAGCTGTGGCACTGATTCAATGCGGCCATTTAGGAGTGAAAGAAGAGAGAAAAATAGGCACAGCGATAGCCCATAATTATTCTACACAATCTGCTTCCTGATATACTGCACTATTACATAGACCCAAAGAATTACCATAATTTCCTTTTAGCCACCAAGTCTCTTTCTCTCTCTCCCTCTTTTTTACTTGTATTCTCTCTCTCACTCTTTCTCTTACATACTCTCTCTCTCTCTCGCTCTTTCTCCTGCCTTCTGTGCAGGGGTTCAGGGAAAATATATCTCTCTGCTTTCTGCTTAGCGTTGTATGCAGAATAGCTTCATTCAACTAAAAGCCGCAATAAATTACATGCTCGAGCAGAGCCTAAATATTCAACGAAATGTGTCGCTCTGTACGCACCAAATCATCCAGTGTCCTCACACACACATGCATGCACACACACACACACACACACACACACACACACACACACACACACAGACACACACATACACGGCCACAGACACACATACACACATACACACTGCAACACACACACACACACACACACACACACACACACAGCCAAAGACACACTCACTTAGCCAACCACACAGACACACAGACACACACACACACACACACACACACACACACACACACACAGCCAAAGACACACACAGAAACACACATTTTATTTCTCTTAAACACATACTGGCCTGCCTCCAGTGCCCTGACTGTTTCCTCCACAGTTTTGCAGTTGCCCTTGAGGCGCTGTGGTTACCAATGGTGGTGACCCAGCCAACCGCATGCCTGAAAGACAGAGGGTATGTTTGGAAGACCTTCGCTTGACTTAGAATAAAATGCCAACTGCTCTGTGTGCCAACTTTCACACTTACTAACATTTACCTGTCTTCACACCTCTCTGTCTCTCCCTCTCTTTCACACACACACACACACACACACACACACACACACACACACACACACACACACACACACACACAAATACAGGCGTGAACGCACACACACTCGCACACACACACACACACACACACACACACTCTACACAAATCACCGCCACCTCTGCTTTTTGCCAGAGGCAAAGGCAAAGGTCTTTGACTGCCGTGAGACTGAAGGCTAGAAATACGCACCTCTACTTCTACCATTTTAAGATGTGCTTTCCCAACAACTTAATGAATCATTCAAATACTTACAGTAGCTGAATACATCAAGCCTTTACTGTAATAAAATGCATGTCTGATCCATCAATAATCAGGTAATAAATAAACAAAGGAGTGTCCAGGTAAGAGGCCAGAGGACGGTTCACTACTACTGTAGGATGTCTATTATTTTTGTTTATTATTATTTAATAATAATGATAATAATATTAATTAATAATATTAACTAGTAGTCTTACTATTAGTACTCTATACTATAACAACAGTTCTAACTGTGATATGGGTTTTGGCCAGTGAAGGTCTCCATTTTCACCGATGCAACGAATGCATCTCTGACCATCTGACCACATTCAGAAGAGGATAACTGCGTGATAGGTGTGTGTGGTGGAGCAGTGTTAGCGAGTCTGTGTCTTTGTGGGTAAAACTCACTTTACTTTTACTTCAGAATGACAGCCGACAGACTCTGCTGCTATCTTTCAGTGGAGAAGATGACCTACCCCACCCAACAAGCCCGCCCCTCGTAATCAACCAACAAACCAGTGAACGACCAACAACCTCATATCTCTCTCCATCTCCTGGAGAGATCAGCACCATAATAGTGTCTTCGACATCTCCTCAGAGTGATTGGCGCTGCGAGACATCCCTCATGGGTTTCCTCTTCTATTCCCTCTTCCAATAATACTTCATGCCTGTTCGGCTGTGGGAGACTGGCCAGGGGTGGGGGTGAAGGGTGGGTGTGAGTTGGGGTGGTGAAGGCCGGAGGTGACCTGACATGGGCGGCGATGTTATTGATCTGCACTGTGCTGCAACCTTTGCTCTCATGCTATTTGTCAAGGAGGAAGAGGGGAGTGACAGATGGCATTAAAGAGAGGAGAATAATAGGATAGAAAAGTGAAGATGAAAGAGGAGAAGAGGAGAGAAGAGGAGAGGAGAGGAGAGAAAATGAGAGTAGAAAAGAGAAGAGACGAGAAAAGGAGAGAAGAAAAGAGAAGATAAGAGGAGAGAAAAGGAGAGAAGAAAAGATAAGAGAAGAGGAGAGAAGAGGAGAGGAGAGAGGAGGAGAGAAGAGAAAAAAAGAGAAGAGAATAGAAGAGGAGAGAAGAGGAGAGAAGAAGAGAAGAGAAGAGAAGAAAAGAGAAGAGAAGAGAAGAGAAGAGGAGAGAAGAGAAGAGAAGAGAAGAGAAGAAGAGAAGAGAAGAGAATAGAAGAGGAGAGAAGAGAAGAGGAGAGAAGAAGAGAAGAGAAGAGAAGAGAAGAAAAGAGAAGAGAAGAGAAGAGAAGAGGAGAAAAGAGAAGAGAAGAGAAGAGAAGAGAAGAGAGAAGAAAAAGAGGAGTGGAGCAGAGTGGACAGGACACATCAGGACAGGATAGATGGGTGTGTGAGAGGAGAAGGGATAGCAGAGGAAGAGAGGAGAGAAAAGTATAGAAGAAGAGAAGAGAGGAGAGGAGAGAAAAGTAGAAGAGAGGAGAGTACAACTGTCTGAGTCTGCCTATATCGACCACTGTCTGTCTGCAGTGAAATGATCATCAAGGCAACCACATATTTTATTTTGAGACTGCTCTGCTAATGAGTCTGTGTATTTGTATGTGTGTGTGTGTGTGTGTGTGTGTGTGTGTGTGTGTGTGTGTGTGTGACAGGAATGTGAGAGGGCAAGCACTAGAGCATAAGTACCAAAGTCTTATCATCACAGTAAATTACATTGAGCACCAGCGCTCCCCGACAAGCCTACCGACGGGATGGAGTTATTTAAAATGACACGCCGCAGATAAAGAAATCAGCACAAAAGAAGTCATACCTGCGTGCAGTGACACCGTCACTTTCCAAATCGAGTAATATAATTTATTGCTCTCTATGTGTGTGTGTGTGTCGACGGCTGTCATCAAAATTACACTTTCTCTCCTAAATTATACTTTTATGAAATGAAGTGTCACCATTAATTAATAAATGAAGTAGTCAACCATGCTGAGAGGAGAAATTAAATTTAAAAGGCTGAAAATGCCAACAAAGAGAGAGAGAAAGAGAGAGATAGAGAGAGAGAGAGAGAGAGAGAAATGGAGGACTAACGAAAGAAAAGAGATAAAAACATAAAGAGAGTGGCATGGGATGAAGGACAAGAAAGTGAGTAGGAGAAGAAATGAAAGATGGGCAAAGAAAGAGTGCAAGAAAGAGAGAAGAAGAGAGAGAAAGAGAGAAGAAGAGAGAGAAAGAGACCACTCAATGTCACAAGTCAGAAAGTGGCTTTCCTGCTGGTGCAGCATGTCAGATAAGTGCTGCTTTAAATGGAATGACTGAAGGGCCTGAGATAGTCTAACCACAAGTTAGGGAGTGGCGGAGGGGGCGAGGGGGCAAATGTGATAGCCTACAGTACATTATGTTCTATGGGTGTAAAATATAGGCCAAGTAGAGATGAACTCCTTGAACCCAGGGGCTTCACCGTCAGACTGCAGTAATTTCCCCACACACATATTCATTAATTTTCAGATGTCATATGTGCATGAAATCAGCCTTATCTGGATTGGGGAGATGTGAATGGAAGTCATCAGATATGCTTGATCTATGCACTGCGTGTCATTCTGTTCGGCATTGTAAAGAGCATGGCAGCAAATAATTAATTGAGATTAATGGTGAAAGTTCATTTTAAGTTCAACTTATTAAACAAAACATACTCACATAATCCAATCATGCCACTTACATTCGAACACTTCTTTATGATAAAATTGAAAATATGAAACGCATATGAACTGTGAAACAGTATGGTAGCAATGTGAAAGAGAAGATGAGTTATTAATCCTATTATTGTCAATAACTGGTAATGGATTCATTGTTGACCTTATTACTCTAAACATGTTTACAAGGCTAAACATGTTTCCAGCCTGTCGCACCTCCACCGGTGCCATTAGGTCAGCTGCAGGGTCATCAGCTGGACACTGCCGTTCACAGACCAGTGTGACCAAGACCAAGACCAGTACATCTCCAGGCAGGGGGGGGGGGGGCGGTGGCATGTTGGGGACCTCCCCCTGCCGCTGCCTTCACTGGGGTGTTACCCCATGTCTTTCCTCCTCAACCAAAGCCAGTAACTCCCTTTCTCCGCTTCCTCCCAGTGCCTTTGTGGCTTTCCTCAGCCTTAAGCCTGTTACGCCCATTCCGTGTAGCAGCTGGACTGTTGTTTTGCCCACGAAGCCCCGACAGCCAACCTCCACAGGGTGAACAGTTGCTTTCCAGCCAGCATCTTGGCACTCCGCTGCCAGCTCGGAGTACTTCAGCTGCTTCCTTTCGTGGGTTGCTGTCATATTCTCCTCCCAGGGGATGGTTAGTTCAATGAGGAGGACCCGCTTCGCCACTGTGGACCACATGACTATGTCTGGTCAGAGAGTGGTGATCGTGATCTCTCCTGGAAAGACCAGCTGCTTCCTGAGGTCTGCCAACATCTGCCACTCTTTACCAGGTGCAAGCATGCTGCTCTTCTTCTGAGCAGGTGGTTGATGTTTGCTGCCAGGCTTTACAAACCCTGCCAGGCCATGCTCCTCTGTTGCAGGTGAACGGTTTGCTGCCACCCTACAACCCTCCAGGATCTCGGCTAGTTTCATCAGTATCTGGTCGTGGCACCACCTGAAACGCCCCTGGGTCAGTGCCACTCTTCATCCTGACAAAGTGTGTTGGAGGCTTGCCTTACCACTTCCACATAGGTGACAGCCTACCTTATCGCCATACCACAGTTTGAGGTTCCTAGGGCATGGGAGGGTGTCGTAGGTTGCCCTCAACAGGAAGCTGATTCTGGATTGAGGCGTCCTCCAGATGTCTGCCCAGGTGATGCGCCTGTTGATGGTAGCATCCCATCTTGTCCAGGCTCCTTGCGTGCCCTGGCATATTGCCTTCAAGTAGAAGCGCTCCTGCTCCAGTCTGGTGATTTCGTCCACCATCATATTCTTCTGCTGTCTCTTGGTGGCTTTGGACCAGAATTGCTGCGCTGCTCCCCAGCCCAGCCCAGCACGACTGGTCTGGACAGCCCCCATCACTTCGGTGTTGCAGACTGGAGATGGCACGATCTACCTCTGCCTGCGCCTTCCATTTGCGGCCTGTCCAGATGGGAATGTTCGCACTCCTTATGAGCGCGTCTGCTGAGTTCTTTAGTTCCAGAACAAGGCGAGCCTTCTCCTGCTTGTACCCCAGGGTGATGGATTTAATTGGGAGCTCCAGCATGTTCCGGCCGAATAGACCTGTGTCTGAAAAGCATTGGGGAAAACCCAGCCACTTACGGATGTATCTGTTGGCAAGCCTATCCATTCTGCTGACTTCTGATGAGGCGATTTCGCAGGGCTTCCAGGGCCACAGGATACGTGTGTACCGTGATTCCCGTTGCAGTTGACTCTGCTCAATCTTTGCCTGCCTGTCAGCGAGTTGATGTTTGGCTAGTTTTCCCATCTGCCTGTCTGACAAGTCTGCCGTGTAGTTCCTCCCCAGGCTTTGCAGAGGTTTCTGGTCCAGCCGTGGAATGGGCTCCCCTCCTGCAACAAAGATGTCCTGGACTTGCGGTATCCCTCTCCTTATCGACAGGCTTCTTGGTTTTTTCCGCCTTGACCTTCATCCTTGCCCATGTGAGAAGCTCATCAAAGCGCTTAAAGGAGCCTGGTTGTGCAAGGAGCCGTTTGGAGGATGCTTGTCACATCATCCATGTAGCTCCTCAGGGTTGGAAGCCTCACACCTGATGGTAACTTGATACCTCCAACCACCTGCCTTGCCCCAATAAGGATTACCTCAAAGGCCATCACAAACAGGATGGGGGAGATTGCGCATCCCATGTCAATTCCTCGTTCTAGCTGCTGCCACCCTGTTGTGTAGCCCTCTAGGGTGAAACACATGTGCAGGTTGCTGAAGTATCTGGCGATGATGTTCTTTACACAACCTGGGACATGGAAGAACTCCAAGGCGAAGTCGATCAACCTGTGTGGGACTGAGCCATATGCATTGGCTAGATCTAACCATACCACGTGCAAATCTCTCTTCTGGCCCACTGGATCTGATCCCAAATCAGAGAAGAATGCTCAATGCATCCTGGAAAGCCAGGGATCCCAGCCTTCTGGCAACTTGTGTCAACGTATCCGTTCGCCATGAGAAAGTTGGTCATTCTTTTTGCCAGCACAGAGAAGAAAATCTTTCCCTCCACATTCAACAAGGCAATGCTTCTGAACTGGCTGATAGTCTGGGAGTTCTGCTCCTTAGGAATGAATACACAGACAGCTTGCTGCCACTCTGCTGGGACTTGCTGCTTCTTCCAAGCTGTTTTCATTATAGCTTCCACAGTGCCTTAACTACCTGTGGGCAGTTCTTATATAGCTTGTAGGGTAGCCCATTCGGCCCTGGTGCTGATGCTGACCTTGCCTTCTTGATTACGTCCTCCACATCTCGCAACTTACTGTAAGTGGGGAAATGTCGAACGGTAAGGTTGGGGGTGCTGGCCGTGGTACATACCCGGGAGAACCGAGCTGTGATGTTCGTCTGTAGTCACTGTACTGACTCTTGATGTATTGCTCTAGCTCATCCTTACTGATGTTCAGTTTGCTGCTTTTCTTCTCGTCCAACAACTGTCGGGCATACTTGAAAGGATCTCTGAAGAAGTTGGTTCTCTCTTTCTCTCTTCTCTTCCTCCTCCTTCTGATCCTCTCCACTCTCCTCAGCCCGGTGAGGTTTTGTCTGACCTCATCCCACAGCTCCTTCAAGCCTTCCTTCTCCAGAGGTGCAGCCTTCCTCCATTTCCGATGGAGCTGGTGCCTTGCTTTAATGAGCTGTTCAATCTCTCTCTCTCTTCTTTCCTTGTCTAGGGCTGTAGGCTCTTTCCTACTGACCTCGCCAAACCTTTCTCTGCATACATCGAAGATGATGTCCCCAATGATGTTCAGTTTGCTCTCGATGCTCCCTCTCAATGACAGCTCCAACAGATGACTCACATCAGCACTATATACTACTATGTATTATCCATCACACTTTGCTATACCATTAAAAGAATACAACATTATGTTGGCCATACATTATGATGGTATGGGTCAGAGCAGCATATTATTTACCAGTGACATGTATGTGTGTCAGGTCTTTCTCTGGGATCTATATTTTATTAGAGCAGGCAAACACACAACACACACATACACAAACACACACTCCATTGACAATGTCTAGAATATGGTCAGAAAAATCTACCGAGAAGTTTGAACATTTTAGTATGGAAAAAGTATGGAATTTTGAAATGGAAAATGTGTAGGAACCCTGCATATACTCCACATCAGATCTGGACCAGGGCCGTGCCGAAGGCAGCTAGCGCTGGTCGCTCCAGCATGGTGAAACCATCTCTGCAAGGCTAATTTAAAGCCTTGTTATCAGGTCCCTTCATTTCATAGGGATGGCAGTGAAAGTGCTTCACGGGCAGATTTTTTATTTATTTTTTTTACTCTCTTTCGGATAATCATCTCAAGATGAGGGAGAGAAAAAAATCACTTTATTCGTCCACATAGAAATGAGCAGCACATTAAAATGGCTCAACCCTAAAGTTGAAATAATGTTAGGCCTACCAGCAAAAAAAAAAACTCTCCCTTACTCATTCTCTCTGTCTCATTCTCTCAGTCTCTCTCTCTCTCTATTCTGTCTTTTCTCTTCTCACTTGTAATCTGAGGCAATTGGCTTGTCTTATTAGAGACGCTGGTATGTAACGAGAAGAGAATTGAAAAGAACTAGAAGAGCAGACTGGCTGTAAAAGAGAGTGGTTCTGTAAAACTATGATTCAGCTGCACACAGCACCTCTGCTGTAACAGGCTGCAACCGGATCCTCCTTGTCTGGACAGAAAGATAAAGAATGGTAGTGTGTGTGTGTGTGTGTGTTTTGGTTTGTGTGTGTGTGTGTATGTGTGTGTGAATGAGAGAGAGAGAGAGTTTATGTGTGTGTGTGTGTGTGTGTGTGTGTGTGTGCGTTTTCCTAGATATAATGAGCAAAGTTATGTCCATACAAAAAAGCAGATCAATATAGAACACAATGTTTCTTGAAAACATCTTGAAAACATATCTCTCAATTGGCTACCTTAAATCTCAAGGGTCGCCATGGTTGTCTGACGGTTAAGTCCTAGAAACATAAAAAATACACCCTAAAAAAATATTTTATATGTATATATACAAACTATGTATCATTTTAGAGCTTTGTGAGATAAACAAAAAAGACAAAACAGATGCACATCTCAATCCCAGTCAGACTTATGAAGCACAATATCCTCAGTAGTGTTTCAAACTATAGACTATAGACATTACAACTGGTAGTGCAAAAGTCTCCAAGTAAGTTGTACATCTGAAATATGGCTATAAATAAAGCTTGTAAAATTGAAGATGAAGATA
>NC_063205.1:12830698-12840698 GCF_017589495.1 Alosa alosa
TTCAAGGTCATCTCCCAGCACCCTCCCGTTTTGTTATTTCTCCCGGAAAACTCCCGTAATTTGCATGGCCATCAAACTTCATTTTAAAATAATTGATCCATTCAGGTTGCCAGATTGTGTATGAAATATACCCTACACATACACGATCACTTAGTTTCAATTTCAACCAATTTATCATAGGCTAAAACCTGGCAACCCAAAACCCAAATAAGGAAGCGGTGCCCGACTCGAGCCTGAGTCTCGTCGTTAAGCAAGCGGGCTAGTTGAATGGCCTACTCCAGAACTAGCTGTTGTGAAATTGTTGGGAATTTAATTGATTAACACATCACATAAACTGTTATTGAGTGTTGTTGATACACTGAACTTGTGCCCTCGGAACCAAATCTGACAGCAAGCAACTTTGGAGTTTTGGAAGTAGGCTGCAGGCAGGCAGCTGGTGGATACATAACTGGCATGCATAAGGTAATGGTAAGGTAAAAGCAACGACCGAAATGCAGTGTTGAAACACGTGTATGAAATGTATTAAATATTCCTAGATTCCTAGACTAGAGCCTAGATTCCCCCATCACCCAGTCAGTGACCATTGGTCATGTCCACTGACCGCTGTCCCTTTCACAGTACCCTACAGGTAAGCAGCTGGCTATCCTAAAGAGGCTCTAACAATAATCTGAAAATAACATACTCATTGGCCTCATGTGGTTATCAGCCTCAACTATGTGGATGTGGATGTGGATGTTTCTAAAGGTGAATAACTTTGTAATAATCTTAATGATGCACCACAGAAGGCCAGGATTAAGGTTCATGAGATGAGACATCACACATTATCAACACCTATCTTCTCAAGCGTTAAGCGTTATACTTCAATTATTCTGCCTCAATAATCAAAAATAGCCAAGAATAGAATAGAAGACATGCAGTGTGCCGCTCAAGACAACTCCCACGATAAATTACTCCCATTGCCATTTGGAAAATGAATGGAGAGTTACCCACTTGCAACCTTTCCCTGGTAACAGTAAAGTTCCACTATGCTTTGGTCCTTGGCAGGGGGGCACAACGCCCATCTTTCTCCACTTGCAGAAGTTTAGACAAGCCCTCAAAGCGAATCGGCGGACGCGGGCAGGCGCCCATGTCTGACAGGAAATCTTTACTAAAAGCATATCACTGGGCAGACTCTGGGCAGCGGCCCTCGCAAGATGCCAGTCCGCGGGAACGCACGTGAATAAGCAATGAGCCATCGAGCGCCGTGGAGGAGGAGAGTGCCCGCCAGCGCCCGCACACTGACCGATGGGCGAGATATTAAAAAAAAACAACAACAAAAAAACACATCAAATCAATGTCGAGCGTGATGGTGGAACAGAAAATGGTGGTGAAGTGTGAGACGTATTTTGAATAAAAAAACAAAAAACAAATAAACAAACACAAAACAAGCAAATAAATAAAGAAGTGATGGAAACTCAACCGGCTCCTCTCGTCTGGGAGCGGACTTGTCGGAAAACAAAACGTAGTGGACCACTCCACGTTGGCAAGCTGGTGTCGGTGCCAAGCGTGGCATGTAAATATTCACAGCCTTCGCCACCCTGGCGCTGCGTATTATTCAACATTGGTGGGAAATAAATCAGATTTGCCTGCTATATTGTGATGAGGTTCTAAATAGTGGAGAAGGATCCTGACCACTTCCCCCCATATTAATCTTTTAATGGACTTTCCACTCGCCCTGGACTGGCAAGCAGCCCGGTCCCCGGGGGTCCGTAACGATCGCAAAGGTCATTTGTTGGACGTCGGGATGGGAGGATAAGATCGGTTCTGCGGAGGAGGGGAGGAGGAACGGAGCAGGAGACAGTAGGAAAGGCTCCTGTTCCTCTGTCCTGACCTCGTCATTGGTGTGTGTGTGTGTGTGTGTGTGTGTGTGTGTGTGGAGAGAGAGAGAAAGTGACAGAAACAGAGAGAGAGAAAGCGAAAGAGATACAAAGAGAGGGACAAAGAAACATAAAAGAGAGAGTGTGTGTGAGTGTGTGTAAAGTCTGACATTGTCTCTGTTGGTGTGTCACGAACACGAAGGCAGGTTTTGTGTCCAGCCTTGTTGTGGTCAAACCAAAGCGACAGCAACAACAAAACAGGTTTGGAAAATTAGTCCCCCTTCTGAAGGATTTAAAAAGCAAACACACACACCACACACACACACACACACACATACACACACACAAAAAAAAAAAACATACACAAAAAACTTGAGTGAGGACTCTATTTAGCTGAGCCTCTGTGTTTGGACCAGTAGAAATGCAGTGTGCCGCTCGCGACAACTCCCACGAGAAATTACTCCAATTGCCATTTGGAAAATGAATTCAGTGACCTACAGTAATGTGAAATTCATTTGCACACTGTTAGCCTTCAACAAAAGCCTGCGTGCTGTGCACACAGCCTGCCAGCATTGTGAATGATTACACGTCGTCACCATTTATTCCCTAATAAACAAATCAAATGTGGCAAAAATGCTCTGCAGTCACTCAAAAAACAGTCTACATACACACATACACATACACACACACACACACACACACACACACACACACACACACACACATACTGTACACACACACACACACACACACACACACACACACACACACACACACACACACACACACACACACACACAAACATACCCACACCACTAGTATGAACATAGTTTTCAACTTCTTGTCAAAGCATTCACACTGATACACATGAATGATATACATACTGTACATACACACATGTTTAGACAGACTGACACATACACCCACACACACACACCTAGATGCAATATTTGTGTTATCATTATGCAGTTCTGCCACTGCAAGTCAGTTAAATGAGTAAAGATAGCTGCATTCCAAGTGTCTATCCTCAGTGACACAGACACACATGAGCGAGTGTTCGATCAGAGCAAGGGTTGGGTGAGGACGAATTAAGCAGACCGTCTGGGAGATTCATGAGACTTTAACTACAGATGCGGGGTTGTGTGGGTGGTCAGGGAGTGCTGAAGCTGTGTCTGTGTGTGTGTGTGTGTGTGTGTGTGTGTGTGTGTGTGTGTGTGTGTGTGTCCCAACCCAGTACAGGGCTATGCCGATGATGTCCAGATAGCCTCCAGAGATGAGAGCATAATTACAAACATGCTCGCCAGGACAGATTCCTTTCTGGAATGGTCAGGTCTGGAGATTAAGGAGACAAAATGTGCTGTTCTGTATGAGAGGAGGAGTGGAGGGAATCGATGGTATCATTCAAAAACTGATAAATGCCCTGAGTTCACAATAGCATCAAAACCCATACGTGTATATTCTCTTCATGAGACATACAGCTACCTTGGACACAAAATTAACATTGCAGGAGAATGGAAGGAGCAAGTAAACACCATCTTGTCCGATTTTACATCCAGGTTGGACTTGATCGACAATTGCCCACTGCCTCTGATTATGAAGTTGGAGGCTATCAGACAGGTAGCACTGTCAAAAGTGCAACATCTGTTCTCCAACACTCACATCCAGCAAAAAGTCCGAAGCGAAATGAACAACAAAACAGTGAGCTTAGTGCAAAAATGGTTTTGACTCAACACACACAGCACCCGTGACATCATCTTTCACCCCCAGTGGGAAGGGGGACTAGGAGTACCAAACATAGAGTGGATCTACACCAGCACGCGGATTTCACATCTTCTGAACATGCTGAACAGCGACGACAAGGATGTTAGGGAGCTGGCTCGATCCTCCCTGTTCCTGGACCTAAGAAGACGCAAGGTCCCTTTAGCCTGGGAGTTGGATCCCCACTTCCTAGGATTTAAAAGGAAAAACAGCGGAAAACTTGATACACACTCTGCTGGTTTTGGGGTCTGGTCAGACTGGCCAGATCTGAATGACCTTTGCTTACGAACAGGAGTGTCACTGGAGTGGGTGCGGTCTGACTCTGGGACTGTAATGGTCTTAGAGGACATTATAACTGACCCTCTCACTGCCGTCAAAGCAACAGCTACATATGGTGGTCACAGCCATCTGCTTACATCTGCAGGTGGCCGGCGAACTCTTATGGACTTACACCAACATCAACAACAACAACACTGGACTGGACTGAAACTTCAGGGAAAACTTGCATGTCTTCCCTTTGCTGACCATTCTGTTTGGTAACACTTTATTTTAATGTGTCGCTGTTACAGTGTACCTACCTAATTAGGTACAGTGGTACAACCTGTGTAACAACATGTACTATCAGGTACTATCATTGTACTTGCATTATGTATTTGTGGGTACCTACATATAGTTGTTACATTGTAATACTGAGTGCTTTTACAAAACTTTGCCAATTTGCCTACATTTTCATCAGAGGCAAAGAGCTGACCTGAGACCTGCTGGATGGGGTAAATCTGCCCATGATAGATTTGATATACAAACCATTCTTAGCTCCAGTCAAGGCCTCATTGTCTTCAGTGTACATGTAACAGCTGTGCTGCTACAACCTTGTTACTCTTTGATACAGTGGAATAAACCTATTAAGTGTACCAGTTAACTGTAACTGTAAGTGTACCAGTACAACTGTACCTAATTAGGTAGGTACACTGTAATAGCGACACATTAAAATAAAGTTCCTAAAACTCATTCCTCAAGAACACTGCACTCAATGAGGACATTCTCACATTTACAGTTTAGATTAGATTACAAGTCCTCCCTACTAGACTCAACCTCTCCATCTGGTTTCCCACAACTCAGGTTCCTCATTGCTTGCATCACACCTCAGATCATATCACTGAAACACTGTCACACATCCTAAATGGCTGCCATGCCTACAAAGGAATGTACATAGCACGCCATGACAGAATAGTAGACCTTATAGTGAAAGACATATCAAACCATTTTCCACCCTCAGTAAGAATGTACAAACATTCCCAGGTAAAACCATCCATGTTTCAGCACTGCAATAGTAACTCTAATACTTTCTCACACCTGGTTGCCAATACACCAGATGTTGTTATTATCAATGAGGAGTTCAGTGAGGTGTACATTTTGGAGATAGGCTGCACCTTTGATTCTAGCATGGAGGAGGCTTTCTGCACCAAGGTAGTTAAATACCAACCACTCCTAAACACCATCTCAGAGCTAGGCTATAGGTGCAGACTACTCGTATTCATATTTGGTAGCCTAGGATACATACACAGGCTGGTTGTAAGAGGGCTGCAACTACTTGGGAAGGCCAAAGGGAGGGCTAAACAGTTTGCAAAGTACTGGGCCATCTCTGCTATTATTGGCAGCCGCCACATATGGCGGAGACGTTGCTACTTATACCCTTAAGAACTGAGTATTGTGCTTGTTAAGTTATATATCACTTAAGTTAAGTGACATTGTGAAGACCTGGTGCATGCTACTGGTCCATAGGTTTGCATATGTATTGTACTGCATTCTTAATATTTGTGTCCCTGTACCATTTTCTTCACGTGGACATAAATAAACGGTTAAAATGTGTATGTATGTGTGTGTGTGTGGTGTGTGTGTGTGTGTGTGTGTGTGTGGGTGTATGTATGTGTGTGTGTGTGTGTGTGTGGGCGTGTGTGTGGGTGTATGTATGTGTGTGTGTGTGTGTGTGTGTGTGTGTGTGTGTGTGTGTGTGTGTGTGTGTGTGTGTGTGTGTGTGTGTGTTTATTTATTTACCGTCCCCTGGTCCAGGATCTCCTCTGAGTCACATCTGCTGGCGTATTGATATATAGGCCACAGATGGTGCCGCTGGCAGACCTTGTTAAGCACTGTTGCCGACCAGCGAGAGAGTGTATCAATAAAGCCGATTGTCAGGAGAACCCAAGCAGGGCCCCTTGTTCCATTGACTTGCTTATAAGTCGATGTCCTCGTTCATTATTTTTGCAACCTTGATAAACATACTAACACTGCACACACAAAACCAGCAAGGCTTTCATAAACACAATGCCTATGGCAAGCTTATAAACTAATGACAGTTGAATTTGATTCGTTGTCACATTTCTTGTGTCCTATTATTCAGTTCCTATATTATGTAGGGCGCTTAAGTATGTAAGTGTTTTTTCCAAAATGATGAGTGACGCATAATGATGTATGGAGGTTTATAAAAATACGCTGTGAATAGTAAACATCATATAGGTCTTCTACAAAATACAGGTCATAAACAGAAAAAATATATCCCCTCCCCCTTTCTGAGAACACAGAACACAGAACACAGAAATATATCCCCTCCCCCTTTCTGAGAACACAGAGTTCATTATTTGTTATGATTAACATAAATGCAGTGTAAGGCACATCATAAATTGGTAAATAAATTGCTGTGATTACTTTGAAAAAAAAAAAAGTAAACTGCAAAAAGACCAGATCAGGATTATTTTTTAATACAACACTGGACTAACGAGCAGTCAGGGGTCCACTAAAGGCTTTAGAGATACTGTAATCACCACATAATGAGTACTACCGTAAGCTCAAGCCATTGCGGCTAACAGAAGGTGTACATTGACCGACCATACACTGACCTCCAGCTAAAGTAGAAGTGCTGACAGACTCCTTTGGCCAGTATTGATTCCTCTGCATACAAAGCCTGACAAAGACTCCACAGCGACTAAGTTACCATTAAGCAACATTATCTCAACTCAAGTGTTTCGCTCTATCTCTGTCTGTCTGACTGTGTGTGTGTGTGTGTCTGTGTGTGTGTGTGTGTGTAGGATGGATGTGGTGTCACTTGCTACAGTCTGACCTAATAGGTCTTTTAGAAAAATGCTGGTAGCAAACAAATTGCTGTGCGTACACACACACACACACACACACACACACATACAGAGAGAGAAATAGAGAGACAGAGAGAGAGAGAGAGAGAGAGAGAGAGAGAGAGAGAGAGACACACACACACTCAGAGAGAGAGAGAGAGAGAGAGAGAGAGAGAGACACACACGCACACACATTTCCATTCACATTTATCAATTTAGTAGACACTTTTATCCAAAGTGATTTACAAAATAAGGATTAACATTCAAGCTAAATTGCAAAAGAAAACCACAGGTAACAATAAGGGGATTACCACATGATGATAGTGCAGAGGTGTAAGTGCTAGTCAAAGTGTAGTCCATGGAGACAGTGGTAGAAGAGGAAGTAGGAAGAAGGAGGTAAAAGAAAAAAAGTGCATGCTAAGTGCATGTTAAGTGCATGCTAAAGTGCATGCTAAGAGCATGTTAGGTGTTAAAAGAGAAGGTACTCTCTGAAAGGTTGGGTCTTCAAGAGCTTCTTTAAGATAGAGAGGAACGCCCCTGTTCTGGTAGCACTTGGTAGGTTGTGCCATTATTGGGGAACTACAAATGAAAATGTTTCGTGTAAATATTCTGTGTATATAGGGGTGACAGTGCCAGAAGACATTCTTTGGTGGAACGTAGTGGCCGAGGGGTAACATAAGTCTTTATGACGGCATTTAAGTAAGTGGGAGCAGTAATCACTTTGTAGGCATGCATTAGTACCTTGAATTTGATGTGGGCGGCTAATGGGAGCCAGTGAAGCTCCGTGCACAGTGGGGTAACGTGCCCTTTTGATTGATTGAAAACCAGACGCGCCACCACATCCTGGGCCATCTGTAACAGTTGCAAGCCGGGAGGCCCGTTAGTAGTCAATGCAAGAGATAACCATGGTCTGTACCAAGAGTTGGGTTATGTGTTGGGTTAAGAGATAACCATGGTCTGTACCAAATGTTGGGTTATGTGTTGGGTTAAGTACGGTTTGATTTTCAGTAAGTTTACGGTAAGGGTACATGAATTATCATGAATTCATACATGAATTAATGCATGATTTATGTATTACTTCATTCTTTTTTATCTCATGAATCACCAGAAATTGACATGAGCTCATAGTCTGTAATTTGTGACCTCATACTTGAACAGCACATCAATTAAAGCATTAGGTACGATGGGCACATCATTATGAATTATGATTTATTATCGGAATTCATTGTGAATTAATTCATGCATGAATTCATGTACCCTTACCGTAAAGTGTTGCCGATTTATCTTATATTGAATAATGTCAATCAACATGACCGGGCAAGAGAGGCAACATAGTCAGAGAAGGTCAGTTAGTCATCAATCATGAACCCAGAATTCTTACAATCTTGGAAGCAAGAGATAAGTTGTCAATTTTAATGTTGATGTTGTGAAGTATAGTTTGTTTGGCTGGGAATCCAATCTGTTATATCCTAGAGGTTTAGTTGGAGGTGGTGTTCCTTCATCCATGTGGATATATGATATACGAGAGACAATTCAAGATCCTTACTGAGACTGTTGTCAGGTGGAAATGACAGATAGAATTGGGTATCATCTGTGTAGCAGCGATATGGGAGGCCATGTGAGTGGATAAGCTAAACGGGAGACCCAGCAAGATGGTGCACACAAGAAAAGGGGCCCCAGCATCAAAGCCTTGGTGCAGTGAGATGCAGGCATTTATCCTAGCCAAGACACTCAGTGAGGTAGGGTTCAAACTGTGCAAACACACACACGCACGCATGCATGCACACACGCTCACACGTGCACACACACACACAAATGCATTCACACACATATATATATATATATACACACACACACACACACACACACACACACACACACACACAGGCAGAGCAGTTGCCACATTAGTTTTCCCACTTACACAAATCTGCCTCTAAACTCTAAACCTCTTCTAACCTCTGCAGAGAAAAAGAAAAAAAAAATCACTTCATCCTCCGTGTCAGATTTCTGCTGGGATTGAGTTGGAGGAGGAAATGCATTTGCGCGTGCACACACACACACACACACACATACTCACACACACACACACACACACACACACACACACAATATTCTCATTCTCTTCGCGCTGGAGGTGGCATCTCCTCTGCAAGCTTCATCACTTCCGCTACCCCCCTAATGTGTGATGTTCACAAGCACTCGCTGTGAGCCTCAAAAACACCAGGCAAGTTCCTCTCACCAACTCTCTTTCTTTCACATGCTCTTTCACTCTTTTTTTAAAGTTCATCACTCTCTCTAACTCTCTTTCTCACACATGTGTACACTGTTTTTTTTCTCTAACTCTTTTTCTCATGCTTTCTCCCACTGGTTTTTCCTTTCCTCTCACTCTCTCACTAGCTCTTTCAATCTTCCTCTGTTGCCTCTTTAAGTCACTTGTTCTCTCTTTTTTTCAACTCTGCCACATTAAATTAGCAAGTACACTTTCACCAGATGGGATCACACCATCATCCTCAACTTCAAACTAAACACACTAAAAAGAAATTACTTTTCAGTCATTTCATACCCTGCATTGTAACTGACAGATTTGTGTAGACTGCATTACAAAGCATGCTATTATATTATTCACCCATGCTCTAGGGAAACAAGTTACATTAAATAAATATGTCTTATCTTTCTTAGATTGAGCTCAGTCTTTTGAAATCATTTTATGTCCATAATTATCATGGTGTATATCCTCTCATGATTGAGAGAATATTAGATGCTACACATTCCAGAACATTGAACATTCTAGACACGGTAGCACAGCATTAAAAGATAATTCTGGTGATTTTTGTTGGTAAGAAAACAATTGGTTCTATCTAGCTCAAGTTGCTGCAACCAACAGCTAGAGTCAACAGCCAGGCAGCTGCAGTGCTACACTCGAAGCATGAACATGGGGGCTCGTTTTTTTTTTTTTTTTTTTTTTTTTTGTACTGACAGTACTCAGTGACCTTAAGAAACAGAGATCTATGTGAAAAACTACTCACCTTGGAGATACTACTCACACACTCACTCACTCACACACTACTTACTCTCTCTTTCTCTCACTGCACTCAATCACTCACTCATTCATTCACTTTCTGACTCACTTACTCTGGTTTGGAACAGGAGAAGGCAGTAGCTTCTGTATGGGATTGTGGAGGAATCAGAGTAAGAGAGGATGGAGATGGAGGTGGAGGAATCAGAGTAAGAGGGGATGGAGATGGAGATGGAGGTGGAGGT
>NC_063205.1:12845698-12855698 GCF_017589495.1 Alosa alosa
AGCCAGTGCAAAATGATGCACTGATACAGAATCTCAGAATATTGTTAACGCACTGGTACTCTCTACATTAACATAACGTGTTAGTAAACATTAACCAATCAGTAAATAAATAAACATAAACACGTCACATACGTACGTCAGTGTGCTTAAACAATAAATGTAATGAGAAGTGTATAGTTAATGGTTATGTACTGGCAAATGGATTGCGCTTTACATTCTTGTCAAGCATGTAAGTATCTATTATTTACATGTGTAAGTAACTAATGATCAAATGAGTTCAGTATCTCATTAATGTAAATGGTCCCATAATGTAAAACCCTTTTCTTGCCCACACACACACGTATATATGTATATTTATCAGAGCTATTTCATGAGATGTGAAATTAATATAGACACGCACACACACACACACACACGCACACACACACACACACACACACACACACATAGAGATAGAGAGGCATGCTCAAATGATAATTTTGAGAATAGCTATGACCCATATTTATGCATGTGCTAAATGAGACAAAACAAATCAATGTGTGCGTGGAAGACTTTGGAGCAAATGTAATCTGATGAAGCCAATAACTGCACACACATATAAATGCTCTAGCCCTTTATAAGATGCCCCCCCCCCTCTCTCTCTCTCTCACACACACATACATACACACACACACACACACACACACACACACACACACACACACACACACACACACACACACACACATACACACACACACACACACACACACACACACACACACATACTGTACACATACACACACACACACACACACACATGCCTCCATGCAGCGCACTGCCAAGCCCCTGCCACAATAACACTCATCACCTACAATAATCCAGCCTCTTTAAGCTAAGCTAAGCTTTTTATCTCCCCCAGCTGTGGAGGTGAGACGCCCCAGCTCTCTCTCTCTCTCCCTCCCTCTCTCTCTCTCTCTCTCTCTCTCTGCCTACCTGCCATATGGCTCAGGCCCCAAAACATCAGGCACGGACTCAGGATGTGTTGTACGCAGGGTAGGAATTTCACGGCGGAGGTTTACAGGCCACGGTGGCCTTGGTGCCCCCTTCTTTCAATATTCTGCTTTGCGTCCTACTAATATCGATTTTCATTTAGCCTGTGGCCTGTCAAAATAATCTTATAATAATCAGTATACACAGCGCAAATTAATTTAGTCATTTACGCAGTGGAGAAAGTGGCAGCGCAAGAAAGAAAGTGCGTCCAAATTCACCCATTCTCGGTTGAACTACTCGCTAAGTAGCCTATTCATCACACAGACATCACACGTATCACATGAAAGAGCTTTTTCTCAGCTTTTAAACGATGTTAGCCGATAATTGCTGTGTTGAACGGTTTGCGAGAAAAGTAAATAATGTAATTCAATTTAATCATACATTCTACTGAAGGTTTTGCGTCCCATGATCTCCATACCCATTCATCTCGTTGTAATACTTTACTTAACCCTTCTTTTAACACATGACAACCCATATATCAGAATAAACAGGAGACCTACTGAACACAAAGGTGTAAAGCAGTCCCCTGTACAGTTTGCCGTTCCAGAGTAATCCAGTTTTGAATTTGCAGTAAAGTTCGACATACATGGATGTCTCCAAATTTGGGCTTTAAGTTTTACAATGTGTTTAAATTGTTCCACATGATTTCATAACGGGCCAAATACAAAATAAATAGTCAGATTATTTACAGTTCTATGTAATATGTCATGTTTTCATTTCATGTTTTTGTAATGTTTCATACAGTGATGCAGGTCTACTGCAGTGAATAGGCTAAATACAACTTTGATAATTTTTATAGCCTACTACTAATAGTTAACTTTGGCCTTGGTGCCCTGACATGTGGCCTTTGTGCCCCCCACCAAATATGCCCAACTGAAGGCCAAGTGGCCTTGCCCCCAGAATGGTGAAATTCCAAGCCTGGTTGTACGTATATTAAACCTGGTGGAGGAGAGAAGTTGTGTGGACTGGGAGGCGGCACAGCCCAGATAGCAGACAGGCATTGAAACTATGTAGAATCAACATTACATTGTCAACCATAAATCATTGAATCAATGTCGGATTTCGATGTTGATTTAACATCAGTTTGCACCCTCAGTTAATATTGAAACAATGTTGATTTATTAACTATAGACCAGCGGAATTTCAATTGTATTTCAATTAAAATAAATATTGAAACAATGTTGAAATTACAACCAAACTAAAGATCAATGCGATTTCAATGGTATTTCAATTCATATTAAACCGCAGTAAACCACTATAAATCTGGCAAAATATTGGGAAATTCATACCCTGCTTTATCTACAGCCAGGATACATTTGGCTAGGCCTAGGTATGTCTGGTTTAGGCTACACAAGCTTGCATAAATAACCACTGACAACTTGTTATCAGTTTGAAAGGCAAGTGCATTTATTCACTCTTCTTCATTTCTAAATTCCTGTGTGCTGTGCTTCCCTGCCATCTATTCAGTAGGCCTACGGTTGCAGTCAGCCTGACCATCCAGTTGAGTGAAGCGGCACCTAACAGAAATAGAAGAAAGATATACAGTGTTAGATAAATATGTTAAACTGAAGGCTACTTACAAGTGAAACTTTAGAATAATCATATTCCGTCTATGTACATCGTAGCCTAACTTACAAACTCATTCATGCTTGAGCAGGGTCGGACTGGGAACAAAATTCGGCCCTGGCAATTTTCTCCTGGACTGGCCCACTACTGGACCAACGACCCCCCCACACACACACACACACACAAGCCCACCGATACCAAAATCCCCCCCCTCCCCCCCATAAATAACAAACACACAGTATCATGCTGTAGCAACACTTCATAAACTGAACCCAAACATTTAGATTTGAACCTATAGGTTATTATATAATCAGTATCGTAATTTCTGTCAACTATGACGATCTCCATGCATGTTCAGTAGCCTATATTTTTCATTTAGTCAAGCAGTGACATGTGGTTTAATCAGTGTTGGGCAAGTTACTTCAAAATCGTAATATATTATGTATTACTTATTCAAAGTAATTCATTACATTATAATATTACTGTCACTAATGTCAATTGTAAGGCATTACACTACTATTGTATTACTTTTAAGTTACTTTTACCAAAATATCTGGAAATATGGATTTGGAATTCTAAATGCAGTTTATTATGCTCAATGCAGCTCATTGCACTTCTAATGGAGGGTGATGTGGTACAACATAATGACTGAGCTAGGCTTAAGGCTACAGTAGAATGCAATAGGTGCAGTGATGGCTCATGATGCAATACAAGGAACAATCATAGCCAGAATTTTGTTAAAAGAAGACAAAAGGTCAAAGTCTGGTCAATTGTGATAGAAATGCTGTAACTTTAGGCTTAGGCCTACTCATTAAAATCAACAGAGAGCCCACTACCTGTATATTGTAACCCAAAACTTAAAGACATGTCAAGATAGGCTACACAGTGCAGCTACTGGCCATTTTTGTGCCCTAACTGGTGAAATACAGTATTAACCTAAGTATGTCATTATATGGCCAACTATAAAGATGTAATCTGCCTGTTCCCAGGGATGGGTAGTATTTCTGAAACATGTAATATGTGTTTCAAATGCAAAATAGTAATTTTGTAATTTTAAAAATACTGCAAAATACTATATGTGAAAAACACAAAAAAAGTAGATACTACAGACAGGTGTAATGAATAATTGGTAATTAGGCAACAATGGTTTATGTTTATCGCAATAAGCTAATGTGAGAACAGCTGTGTTCAACAAGACTTACAGCTTTTCAGTGACGGCTATTGCTGAAGCATCAGCTCTGGTCTGAAGCACTGGTGTGAAGTGGTACGCAAGTAAAGATGAGCAAGTTGACCTGTGCAAGTTCACATAAGGACACTGACAAAGGCAACCCTGTCCCATTGTCTCCATGCCAATCTTTAACAGAAAAATGTCAGATATCTCAACCACAATGACATCAATATATGGTAAGGTGTTGAGTGTACCCAGATAGGTCAGTCACTTAGGCCTACCATATATCTAATATAAGCTAATCATCGCAAAGTGTTGTGCTAATGCTGGGAACAGGCAGGGATGGGCAAAAATACATCAGAATGTATTTCTAAATAAAATACCTAATACCCTCATTTTTAATGTATCAAAATAAACTACAAAATACAGTAGGCCTAACCATATTACGTATGTATCAAAATGAAATACTGTATTTTTTTTTCAAGGAAGTATGGAAGCACTGCAAAAAAAGCTTTTTTTTATCCCAAACATTTAGCCTATTAAAACTATATAGTAAAAAACAATACAATTTGGCCCCTGTCGTATACCATATGCAAGTTCATGTAGTGTGATCAAAATTAAGAATAATTCAAGAATTTACATTTACATTTAGTCATCTAGCTGATGCTTATCCAAATGACTGACAGAGCTTTCAATTAACCACATTATAATCAATAGGCCAAAATCATAATTGTGTATCTGTGCCAAAATTCGTAATTCAAGTCCAGTGCAGAACTGAATAAGAAAATCATACGGCTATGTATCTTGAAGTTCCAGTATGTGAGAGACTTGACGTGCCTTAATATCTCCAACCTCAAGTATGCAGCTAATAAGGAAATAGAATTGTTATTTAATTAAACAAGGTGAACTTCTCCCCACTGTGGAATGCAGAAAAGGATGCTACAAGGAAGGGAATGCAAACACACTCAACACCTTACCATCTATTGATGTCATTGTGGTTGAGATATCTGACATTTTTCTGTTAAAGATTGGCATGGAGACAATGGGACATGGTTGCCTTTGTCAGTGTCCTTATGTGAACTTGCACAGGTCAACTTGCTCATCTTTACTTGCGTACCACTTCACACCAGTGCTTCAGACCAGAGCTGATGCTTCAGCAATAGCCGTCACTGAAAAGCTGTAAGTCTTGTTGAACACAGCTGTTCTCACATTAGCTGATTGCGATAAACATAAACCATTGTTGCCTAATTACCAATTATTCATTACACCTGTCTGTAGTATCTACTTTTTTTGTGTTTTTCACATTTAGTATTTTGCAGTATTTTTAAAATAAAAAAATACACACCAATAAAGTATTTTGATACAAAATACAGAGCCATTTCCTTCAACCCAATAAACTGTATTTCATCAGTTAGGGCACCAAAATGGCCAGTAGCTGCACTGTGTAGCCTATCTTGTATGTCTTTAAGTTTTGGGTTACAATATACAGGTAATATTATAATGTAATGAATTACTTTGAATAAGTAATACATAATATATTACGATTTTTAAGTAACTTGCCCAACACTGATTAAACCACATGTCACTGTTTGACTAAATGAAAAATATAGGCTACTGAACATGCATGGAGATCGTCATAGTTGACAGAAATTACAATTTGTGCCAACATGTTGTAGAAACACAACCACAGCCTTTAGGCCTATTTGGTGCAAATCTTCTACATTGGTTGTAGTCAGCGATTCACATTAACTGTAGGCTATCACCACAAGGGTATACTAAACGTTTTTGCCCAAGTTTGTGTGCCGTCATCACATTTTGCAAAATTAGGCTACCTTCGTTACTAACCTACCAGTTGATACTTTTTACGTGCATCGAGATTGATTGTGCATCTAATGTAACACTCGGTGGAGAGACTTCCACTTTCCAAGTTCCACTTTCATTGTCGTTGTGAGCTAAAAGGCTACTATATGGGAAATACTTTGAAGTTCCTTTTGAGTCCAAACATGAATAGGTTTTCTTTAACCTGTGCTACACTTTTCCACCAAGTTGTGCGAAAATTGTAGGTACCCGGAGATTTTTTTATGTTGACAGACAAACCGCACTACAGTAGCCTACATGGTGCAGTAAATGGAAGCTCTTCGTAGCGCGTGCAACTTACGTCTATGAAAACAATATATTTATGGAATAAAATTAGACACCTCTGATTGCTGTTTACGGTTAAACTGCGATGATGTGAACACCAGCCAGCGGAGGGCACTTATATAGCCTAGGCTACCATGCATGGACTCGTAGGCTATATTTCCCCACAAACCAAGCGGCTGCTTGGACAAATCCACTTGAGGGGTGGGGCAGGGGGCGCGATCGTAACACACACTGAACCTGTCATGAAGAGGCCAAAATGATTGACCTGTCACCCCCCAATCCAAATGGATGCAACTGCATTTATAGGCTAAGCCTAGGTCTACATGACGGGCCGCAAATAGGCTAAATAACTTAAAAAAAAAAAAAAAAAAAAACAACCCGGAGGTCACCGGCCCACATATGGACCGGCCCACCGGGCATTTGCCCGGTTGTACAGATTACCAGTCCGAGCCTGTGCTTGAGTCAATTTAGGCTAGCTAGCTGGTAAGTAATGGTTCACGTTAGCCAGCAGCACATCATCTTCAGCCTATCATTTTGACAGTAAAAGTTTAAACTCAACAAACATTTTATGTAAATCATATGAATATAATAAACTCTAACTTACTGACAACTAACGTTAAGGAAGGCCTAATTATAAATCAGACTGCCGAGTAACGTTAACATAACATTATGATGAACTGCTAACGTTAACGTAAAACATTAATTTGACCAGCAACGATAACGTAGCTAGCCTAAGTTGACTCAAGCATGAATGAGTTTGTAAGTTAGACAGTAGGCTACGATGTACATAGACTGTAAACATGCCCAAATTTAATGTAGTACAATTTCACATTGAAACATTATCGTTAGATAAATAAATGCTTGCTTACCATTAAGGTGGAGCGGCGAACTTGACAGAGAGCTGAACACGGTTGGTCTGACTGAACCGTTGCTCAAAGTCATCTCCCGCCTGACAGTTCAAACGTCGCGCGGTCAACTAAAAATCCACTACTTTTCAATCACCACGTCAAAATTTCCCAGTAAACCATACATCCATGACTTTTCAATATCTTTTACTGAACTATGTATCGATGCTCTATCGATTATGGCAATATAAACTATAAACCAATGTAGTTTCGATGTCTCTCTATCTATGCTCATGCACTGTCGGGGTTTTGTCAGGATTGTAATGCTGATTCAATGTCTATTTACCATTGAGATTTCAATCTCAACCAAAATGATGATTTGGATGGAAAATCAACATCATATCAATGTCACCTTGCTATCTGGGAGGCCTCGTTAAACGTGAGCAATCTCCAGAGGAGGAGCAGGAAGGGCTGAGCAGAGTAGGAGGAAATCATTCAGTAATTTAATCAATGGCTAAGACTGAGGACTACATCAAAAAGAAATGAGGCGCTAATATAAAAAGCTCAGACTCAGGTATTCTGTAATAGTTCAGCAAAATTGGCTCTGTTTGATTTCTTCCTCTCTCTCTCTCTCTCTCTCTCTCTCTCTCTCTCTGATACATGCTTTGTCATCTCTCTTTCTCTCTCTGTCTCTCTCTCTTGTTCTCTAATATACTCTCCTAATACATGCTTTGTCTTCTCTCTCTCTCTTTCTTTCTCTAACACACACTCTCTCTAGCTTCCTCGGTGTCAGAGACACATCCTCACAAATAATTCAGCTCAACACCCTCCCTGGGTTAAAAAAAATAGAAAAATAGATGCTGTATTGGGCATTTCACAGGAGTGGTCTTTCTATTTAGGAAAACACTAATCATACACACAAGCATACCACACTATTCTAACACCCCACATTTATTGATTTATTTGTACGTTTATTTCTATTTTTTCCTCAGCTATCATGGTAATGATCCACTGGTGCTACTCTGTTTGCCACGTCATGCCTACTATTCCCCCCGCCTGTGCGATCGATGAAAGCCACCGGCTCTGTATCCACGAACAAATAACTATGCAAATAAAAATCAATGGCCCACCAACAGGAAATCACTACGTCCCCAATTAAAGAATTGTACCGGCAGCGTGGGAGCAGACAGAGCTGCCATTAACGGGCAAACCCTGTGTGCCCCAGAGCTCATGAACACGGCAAAGTGTTATTGTGTCACGTTTCTGTGGACGGGAAGTGACCTCGGCTGGTGTTCCCCAGCATCCCCCAGTCCATGGTTCACACTCACACACCTGGTCAGACCTGCTTTTAAGATGTGTCCCGGGCGATCGGATGTAAGTGGACAGTTTTAGGCACATAGTCGGTTATACCTGCGTCCAGGGTGTGAGGCTAGAGGTGTTGCTGGTCAGATTTCCTTTCTACCCACATCCACTAGAAGACACTGTATCAGGACACATTGGTGTTTACACTTTGGAAGACACAAGGTTAAATGTGTCCCACACCACCTCAGCAAGTGGTTGGAGAGATCGAATGGGAATGCGTCTTGGTGTTTGTTTATAGTTACATTTAGCACTGTCCACTTGGGATCTGATCGCCCAAGACAAATTTGAAACCAAGTGTAACAGGGTCACGCATCCACCCACTTGCTGTGCCTCTGGCTACTGCACACACAGACACATACTCAGAATTTATTGTGTGGCATCGATTTGATGCAAACGGATCTGAACCAGTGGAGTCTGCATAAGCCTCAGACATTATGACCCCCCCCCCTCTCTCACGCTCTATCCCTCCCCTCCCCCCACACACACATGCTAACACACACACACCCCCACACACACATACATTTGAGACATGTCCATGCAATAAATCCTGCACCCTTTTCCATTTCTGACTAACGAAGGATTTTAATTGAATTTCAATTCGGCTGCAATTAGTTTAGGGCTTGTTTATCGGGTCATTATGGCGCTGCACTTAATAGTGAGTCTGCTGCTTCAGCCTCTCATCAGTCAGGGAGACGTGACCTGGACCTATTAACTACAAAGCCTGGAGCTCCCAAATGAATAATGGAACAATATTATGACCAAACAGACAGGGAAATACAACAGACATGCAACATACAGGAAACATTCACAGATAATAAGCAGTCAGTAGGTAAATGCATTTATTACAGTAATGACATGGTAGAGGTTAGAGGGATGGTATACTAGAACTAGATGCTTTGGTATGTAAATAGCATATTGCATCCTGAAATGCTATTAATTAAATGTATTCAAAGTGTTGACAGCCACTTCTTGGCTAATTACGGAATAGATTAATTATACTTTGACTAAATTATTGATGCCACTTTTGCACTTCACAGAAAGTGAAAAGTTCAAAACATCTCAAGAGCCACGTGGTCATTGAAATATTATTCCTCACACATGTTTTCCTGTGGCTTTCATTCTCTTTTGTGGAGATATGTAGGCTACCTTCCTTACTTTTCACAAAGATGAGCGATGCAGCGATGTGTTTCTAACGTACATCAAGTCAGTTTAAGACTCCTTTTCGACAGCTCGATAGCACAGAAGATCTGGAGTCAGACCTGGAGGATTTCTGAAAGAGCATCATCATGTCAAGTTGTTTGAGAGCACGGCTGCTGTCAGCTGAATTCCTGTCGATGGTGACAATGGTCATGCATGTCCTCTCGAGCAACCTTAACCATTCACTGTGCATCCATCCCATAAAACAGGCCCCCACAGATGTTTACATTTTGTTAAGCTATTTAGTAGTTAGTATGTTAAAACCTCTTGGAACTCCTTTTGTGAGTCGGGGCCTTAATTTTTGGTACCTGATAATATTGCAATTATCCAAAGTATTCATTTTTAGGAATAAAACATCCTTCGTAAATAAGGCCCCCCATTTCCAGTGTGCACAGACCCTTAGGGCTTCTGTCAGATCTCAAGTCAGCTTAAGACCCAATTTCTACTGCTGGGGCACCCAGATCTGTGAGCCTCTGACAGATCTGGAGTCAGCTTAATGAGGGGGGGTGACAGGGCTTCAGAGGAGTGATGCCCTGGCCGGCATTCAGCTCTTGGCACGGATTTAGCTGGCTGACCATGGCATCTGGTGCAGTGGAGGGGCACTTCATAATGTGACGAGCATTCTTGGCACCCCTTCACCCGGCCAGCGGCACACACACACACACACACACACACACACACACACACA
>NC_063205.1:12865698-12868198 GCF_017589495.1 Alosa alosa
TGTGTGTGTGTGTGTGTTCATCATGTGTGTATGGGAATATGATGGATCTGCCCCTTAGATAATGAAAGAGATAGCACTTATGTGCTGGAGAGTGAAATTAAAGGTGGGGTGGGGTTTCAGGGAGGAGTAGAGGTCCCTTCTTTGCTCTAATTTCGCACATGTTAAGCACAAGCTCCCCTCCATTTCCCCTGTGCTCACGGCTCCACACCCGTCCCTGTTATTAGACGCCTGTATTATCAGCGGGCAGGACCCCCTCACTCACTCTCTCTCTCTCTCTCTCTCTCTCTCTCTCTCTCTCAGGGGTATTTAATTAGCGTCGCTATCCAGTTGGAGATTTACACAATATGACTTCCTGAACCGCCATCTCCATCATCGCCGGCCGGGCCTGATAGAAATGGCAAGATCTGAGGAGAACAACCCACAACCCCCCACTCCCCCATCCCAGCCCCCCCTGGCCCAATCCACCTTCAGCAATGTCTTGCTATGCTGTCGGCTCCCACGGACAACTCTGATAATTAGACTTTGTGGTGGTGAGTTCAGTTCAGTGTGTGTGTGTGTGTGTGTGTGTGGAGGGGGTGTACTTGAGGAGGGGTGAGCACACAAAAGTGGTAAGGTAAGAGGGAGTGGGGTTCTTCTGTCAAGGTGAGCTCCCAAAGAGATAGTGGTCGTCAGGGGGTAAAAGGAACAATCCCTCGTCTCATGAATAAAATATTTTTGCAAAACACACGGAGGCTCGTCGCGGTGTTGGCCACAACGCTTTTAATGGCGCGTTAACATTCATCGGTGCATCGCTCGCTCCTTCTCCCAACATCCGGCAATTAAAGATCAAATGTATTCTTTTGAAGAACAAGCCCGGCAGCCGGGGGAGTGAACGAGTCGAGCGCTGGGTAAAAACGATTCAGCTGGGAACGCCTCTGAATCAATATTTATGATAAACGATTTCCACACACACACACACTCAAGAGTCTGCGGGATATATGTGTGTATGGCACGAGGGCCTTTCGGCATGGCGGTGGATTTATTCCCATGTAACCTTGCAATAACAGCCTTGAAGTTGAGTGTTTAGGGCAACAAAAGTGACTGGAGGACGGAGCCATCCATCTCATGGCAGTATGGGAATAAAATATGGAAATCTTTCACACGGAAAAGGACGCATTTTATACATCTTCCTGGGTTCAGCTGTGACATGGAAGCAACAAGGCATGCACACCCCATTTCCATAAAGAGGACCAGAAACCATGAATATTGCAGAGATAAATGAAAAGAGATGAGGAATTTCCATGACTGTTACAACATCAACTATTTGCTAGTGTGCATGAATATTAGTTGGTTGCATGCATATTACATTGTAGTTGTACATTTTACCATGGCGCACCATCCTCTACAGTTCAGAAAGTTAATGACGGGTCTAAATTCAAATGAGAGGAACGTTGTGAAGCACTCTTGGTTTTTGCATGATTCCAGGTCACTGAAAAAGGAAAGACACTTAGGCTACGTTTATACGGTGATGATGAAAAGTGAAGACGCAGAAGTGGCGTCTCGTCTTCATTTTTTTATTCGCGTTTAGACGAGCATTCTCAGGGGGAAATCTTTGTTTATATGAAGACGCAAGAGTATGTGATATTCGATTGAATATGCATTCCAGACCGCTGGGTGGTGGTGTGATAGAACCCCGGTTCATCACGCGCAGACATTCTAATTTGACAGTTTAGCCAGAGAGATAATCAAGGATCTTTGGTTTAGCCGTTTAGGCGGAGGCATAACCCGTGTCGTCTTCAAAACTCTACACTCTGGAAGGAGTCTTCAGATTTTTCGTCTTCAAGCCCCGATGGCGGGTCGCCGTGTAAACGAAAGGCACTTATGATAAAATATTTTGTCGTCTTCCTTCGCAATCGTTCTCGTATAAACGGCCCCTTAATCACAAATTTCCGTTGTTAACAGCAGCGACTGGCAAATCAATACATATTACATGAGCCTGATGAGGCTTTAAACGAACCAGATTACTCCACTCCTACTATCTGCACCCAAAGTGTGATGTAGCACGTGGCTATCATGGCTATGGGCAAAGTCACACCTTTTAGGTAATGATGACACTCCCTGTAATGTGATACTGTGTACACATACGACACTGCACCTTTTTTAACGGTAGACAGCTCATAAAGATTGGATGTATAAGTTGAATATTAAGATTGTCCATAAATATTTGAGCAGTGAAGACATGTATATTTTATTTTCTGCCCCAGCGCAAATAAATAGATAAAATTGCAGTGAGATTTAACAGGACATTAGTTATTCATAAACTAATTTGGTGTGTTCACGTTCTAACCCGATCCTCAACATACTCCTTATATTTTAAGAGGGTCCCGCATTCATGACTGCATTTATTTCTTTATTTCTCCCTAGCCAAATTCACTATGAATGTGCAAGTGAGCATAAATATTAATTAAGATCCATTAGAGATTGGTGAACAGCGGCTCCACATAAACTCTGTTGTTAGACA
>NC_063205.1:12873198-12893198 GCF_017589495.1 Alosa alosa
AGTATCACTTGTCAAGAATTGAGTGTTTATTTGCTGTATAGTCAAATGGTTAATTGAATTGAATTCAAGTGAAACTTGAATTTCCCCTTGGGGATCAATAAAGTATCGGTAACACTCCATAATAAGGTGCCATAATAAATAGCAAACTAGTAATTACCTAACCCTTTCTTAATTGTTACTAACATATCTATTTGGCACAAATTAATAGTTTTTTAATCATTAATTAAATATTAGTTGTTTGCATAAAATCTGTATGTTAATGTTTTAGCAAATCTATTAACTAATATTGTATTAATATGTGTTAATAGTTAACTAATGTCTTTTTGGCACTCATTGACAGTTATTTATGACCGGCGGTCATATAGGTTTAGTCAGATTTTTTTTTTTTCTTTTTTTTTTTTTCTTTTTCGCATGCCCAAATTTCCGTCAATGACTCCCGGGACACTGAAAGACCGGGGTACACGAAACTTGGTGGGAATGTAAGCCCACATGGATAGCATGGAACCATCGTTTTTCGTTTTGATCTGTAGCCCCCCCCCGTGGACTGGACCCCCCAAAAGGAGGGTAGGGCAGACACAGTTTTCTGTGAATATCTCGAAAACTGTATAGCGCCACCTAGTTAAACAGAAGGTGGTAAAAATGAGGTGTTGTAATTGAAGGTATCTGTGACCTAACATAGTCAAAACTGCACGAAATTGGAAGTGTAGGATCATTATGACACCCTCTGTATGCACGCCAAGTTTTGTGGAATTCCGTTCATGGGGGGCCACACAATAAATTAATTTATGTTACTATACCCCAACTGGCCTGTAGGTGGCCGGAGACAGTTTTCTGCGAATATCTCGAGAACCGTAGGGCCTAGGAGGTCCACCTTTTTTATGTATGTTGGTCTTAAGGGGGCATGTCAACCTATCCCATTACCACTTATTTCATGTATAAGCCACCTAGTTAAAAATGAAAAAGCAAAAAATTAGGTGTTTTTTCATCACAATATCTCTGGCTGACAAGGTCAAAACTGCACAAAATTAAAAGTGTAGGATCATTATGACACCCTCCGAATGCATGCCAAGTTTTGTGTACTTTCGTTCATGGGGGCCTTACAATAAAATAATTTATGTGTACATTTAGTGGCGTGACACCAACAAGGATTCCCGGGACACTGAAAGACCGGGGTACACAAAACTTGGTGGGCATGTACCCCACATGGATAGCATGGAACCGTCATTTTTCGTTTTGATCTGTAGCCCCCGCTGGACTGGACCCCCCGAAAGGAGGGTAGGGCAGACACAGTTCTCTGTGAATATGTTGAGAACTGTAGGGCCTAGGATGACCATTTTTTCCCGATGTTTGCCTCCAGGGTCATGTTAACCCATTTCATGTGCACACATGTGCACAAACAGATACACACACACACACACACACACATACATTCACAGTAATCATGCGTATGACACATACTCACACAGTAGACATATGTACGCTTGCATGCACAAGCACATACGCAGGCACACACACAAGCACGCACACACACACACACACACACACACACTCAGACACACACACACCCACACACATAACATAAACATAACACAAACAATCAAGAATTTCTCAGAATTATGAACAGGCAAGGTGGAGGTGGGGTTGTATAAAATGAATTTTACATGTGAAATCTATGAACTAATCATGTTTTGGTACTTGTTGTCTAGCAGATACCAGTGAGAATTGAGTGTGGATAATGCAATTTAGTAAGACAGAATCATATGGGCCTTTCAGCGTGATTTCTTTTTGTGGAAAAAATGTGCTGGACTGGGCGGCGGTCATATTTTGTACCGCTCTGTGGTACATCTAGTTATTTAACTAATTGTTATTAAACTGTGCTTCTGCCTATCCTAATATGAACCGCTCTCCATAGGACCCTTATAATAGATAGATAGATAGATACTTTATTGATCCCCAAGGGGAAATTCAAGAAAAAAACACGGAGCTATGTACCTTGACATGCTGCCACTGTTGTCGGCGCCGGTACCGCTTGCAATAAAGTTGGTTAAGCTTAATTAATATATTAGTAATATATAACTATCAGTATGGGGGACCCTTATAGTAAAGTTGGTTAAGCTTAATTAATATATTAGTAGTATATAGCTATCAGTGTGGAGCCCCTTATAATAAAGTTGGTTAAGCTTAATTAATAAATTAGTAATATCAGTATGGGGGACCCTTATAATAAAGTTGGTTAAGCTTTATTAATATATTAGTAATATATAACTAGTCAGACGGTGAAGGGACTGAGACCAAAACTGGCTTATCACATTTATTCCTTTAGGAAAAGTTAAAACAAAACAACAAGTAGTTCAATGGGCTATATTACATGCATCATTCCTATACCATCACTGTCAGCCCTACTAGCAAGGGAGACATGCGACATGGAATGTTCAGGTGCACAGAACAACAGTTTATTAATATTCTGAGACTCACTAAACACTCACAGATGTAGACCATACGGAGGTAATGCATAAACATAATGCTAAACTAAATGTACATTCATTTCCTGCTAGACTGAATTGCACTTTCCATGCACACTAAGCTAAACTACACTGAATGCATGGAAAGTTGCTAGCGGAGTTTACAGCTAGTCACGTTAGACTCAGTGTGTATGAACTCGTGGTCATAATGAAAACATTAATAAACGTTCTCTAAGTTGCTAGAATTGCACCCAAATCTTAACAATACATGCAAAGTAACATAATACAGGTGGTATGTCAAAGTTTTCAACTTAAACAACATTTTACAGTTACAAAAACAAAACAAAGTGAGGAAAGCTTTATACAGTCAACCTACGCAATGCAAAGCATACCACTTCTGATCGGCTATGGCAACAATACAAGGACAAAACGCAGCAGAGCTGCAGTATAGCGTTTCTCCAAAGGGGGCTCCAAAACACCAATCTCAATAAAGCTGCTTAATTACGACGAAAATCACATACAAACACTAAACTACATTTCTAACTCTGTTAAACCCCCCTCCCCTGAATTTCACCAAATTCAAGCAGCAACCAAATAGTACTTCCAAAGGCAAAGAGTACACTAGTTTCAAACACTAGACAGAGTCACCAATTACAGGACAGCCAACCACAGAGGTATCCAATAAGGATGAAGTGGAAGAAGAGGAGCACAAACTCTCACACAACCAACCACTGGCAGCAGGGTGGCTTATACACCCCACAAGACCATAAACCATAAATTCCATAAATTATCCACAAAGCTAATCAGAAAAGCTAGATACATAATAATATCTCATTAACTTTTATATTAGCATATAGTTTGTAAATAAACATTTAACATTTAAATTAAGTAAGAAATAACTGTTAATTAGTGCCAACAAATATATTTAGTTAACTATTAACATATATTAATACAATATTAGTTAATAGATTTGTTAAAACATTAACATACAGATTTTATGCAAACAACTAATATTTAATTAATGATGAAAAAACGATTAACTTGTGCCAAATAGATATTTTAGTAACAATGAACAAATATTAACAAAGGGTTAGGTAATTACTAGTTTGCTATTTATTATGGCACCTTATTTTGGAGTGTTACCAAAGTATCTATCTATCTATCTATCTATCTATCTATCTATCTATCTATCTATTTCTACCTTTGTTTTAATAATGCATTTATGACTTGAATGACTCATGTATGACTCTGTGCTGTCCCCTCTGTGTTGTTCTAAGTTGGACTAAGCTATGCTATTCTCAGTGATGTTCCTTAGGTTTCCACTGTAAGAACACACCTACAGTATGATTCTCCAACCGCATGTAGGCTGCATGTCAGGGAGAGGGGAGGGGAGTGGAAGGGCATCCCATCTCGGGTGACCCTCATGTGGGGCTTCTCCCTGCAGGGAGACACTGCCACCTCTGGGCAGAGGAGCTGGAGCCTCCTGCTGAGAGCACGGAAAGATGCACCGCAGGGAGCAGGGAGTCTGTCGCGCACATACGCACACACACACACACACACACAGACAATTATATACAAACAATAATACACACACATAATGCATTAACTGACATACACATGCTTCCAAAAAAACATAAATGATATCTACAAGAACATGTAGATGAACATGGCTGTATTTCTGTGAGTATAAAAACATTAAATCTCATTCACTTATGACTGTATGTGTTATTAAAATGCAGATGTGTATTAATGCTGGTGGTGAAGAAGGCAAATATTTGCTGAGTGTTGCATCAAACTTCACCGGGGTGTTACTGGCAATTAAAGGTGTTACAGACACCTTCCTTTCAGTCACCATGTATGTTTTCAAGTGTAAATTTATCCTTACATAAAATGTACACTTTTCTATACATCACTTATGTGTTTACACATATCAAGTTTATACTTTAGGAACTAGCATTAACACAAATACACAAAAAGTTGTCTTTCGGTAAAATCACAGTTAGGTTCCTTTATGAACTGAATCAAAATAACAGATATTATATAACTGAATTTAAGCATGTTTATATATATTTGCATTTTATGTAACACAGCGCCACACTTGGTGCGAGGTTGTATTACAAGAGAGTCAGCCCAGCGCTAGATAGTTTGCATGCTAACTTAAGTGGAACACAGAGCAAAAATGTTTTAAGTGATTGATGTACAGGAGAGATACTGCTTGGATACATTTCTCATAAATATATGGAATTCAAATATATTTTAAGACATGACATAATTTTGCTTCTGAATGTGTTTAATGCAGCTGCTTTAATGAATGTGGTTTGTGCCTAGTCTTGTTTCGTTAAGTAAGGGATAATGTATAGAACGCCGGTCATTGTCGGGAGATAGGTCCCGACAGGGCGAACCGGTCTTGTTCCGCCCTGAAGGGACCTTTTTCCCGATAATGAACTTCCTTTTGAATGAAGTTCCAATCCTTGCGTAGTGATATGAAAGAATTGACTGAGAAGCACAAAGCCCATTTTCCTTGACAGCGGTCTGTTATACTTAGCAACGGTCTGTTATTCAGAATTAGCAGACCGCCGAACGTTGGGAAGGCCCATTCAAGTGAATGGAGCATTATGCAGCACTATGAAGAGCCGTGTAATAACACTTTATAATAACTACACACAATTCATAACGTATTTAGCATTTGTAAACAATTAGTTAATGGTTTGTTCATCATTAGTAAAGTATTGTTCCTACATTAATTCTCATCAGTAAAGCATTTGAACACACAGTTATATAAATGATTTGTTCATAGTGAATAACCCTATATCTAAAATATGGGTAACACTTTATTATAAGGTATGTTAATTAACCATTTACAAGGTATTCATAAATGGTTTGTTAGCTATTTACTATCATTAAATGACATTAGTTAATTACTTACAAGTAGTTTATAAGTCGCTTACAAACATATTGTAAATGCTTAGTAAACTATTTACAAGGAATTACAAAATGGTTAGGTATACATTCAGTAGCTACTGTATTAATAGATCACTTACAAGTAGTTCATAAGACACTCAAAACACATTGTATGCATAACATACGTATGTTTATGAACTGTAAGCCCTGAGCCAATACAGATACCAAAATCCCCATATTGACTTACAAACGTGGAATTCATTGTTTAGAAAGATCATAATAAATGGTGTATACAAGAAAGTGACTACATGTCTAGTCTAGTTACATGTCTCTTATCGGTTGGTAAGTTGTTTTGCAGCACCCAATCTTGAGCGAGTGCTATTTATACTTCGCTTTAGCTTTCAGGCCTGGCTCAGCAGATGCTTTTCTTCAAAGCAATTTAGAAAATTGATGAATCAGAAGGGATTTGAACTCAGGTCTCCAGCTTGAAAGGCTACATTGAAACCCACAGGCAATGAACTGGTGCAGATAACGATAGGCACAATGTGGAATAACAGTGTAAAGCTGTGAACTTGGCTGTAGTTTACCGTTATTTAATAGGACCAGCACCATACTATTTTCACGGTATGATGCTGTTGTTGAAGATAACGGTAGCAGAATAATAGTTCAGTACTGGCAACTGTTGCTGCTAGTAGTTTGCCATAATTTAACAGCGATATTTTTTACAGTGTGTGGTGCCTCTCTGGTCTCAGACAGTGAGCCCATCCAAAAGACAGGCCCTGGCCCCACACTGAGACCAAAACTAACTCCCACACTGTGCCTCCTCAATGCTAATTGCCACCCAGCGACAGCCTAGAGCTACCAATTCATTTCAGCTCCTCTTAACGTCACAACAATACAACTACTCCATTGCACTCAGATTAGGCCTGTGTCTGTAATGGATGTCACATTCTAAAGGTAATTGCAACAACAACTCCCCCTCCACCACCAGCACCAACATCACCACCCCACCCCACCTGTTTCCTGTTTTTCTCCTTTTTGGTCTCACTGATATACTCATACAGTATGATTGTGTTATGTGTACAAGGAGGAATAAATAAAAAGGTCTTCCAAATGTAATTTATGATCTAGTTATAGGTCAAAGCACAAGCTTGATCATCATTGTAGGTCAAGGCAAAAGCTTGATTACCTAAATCTGATATATTGCCAAATTTCATCTTGAGGTTAAATACCATGCCATGGACTAAAGCAGGGGTCTCAAACTCAAATGAGCTGGGGGCCAATTCTGCCAACGTCGTCTGATTGGAGGGCCGGCTATTTCTGAAAATGCAATGGTCTTTTTTTCAAATACCACACAAAACTGCAAACAGAAAGTGCAAGTGTTTTTATCTAGTTTTAGACACCTGTGCTAGCAACCTTAGCTTATAAATAAAATAATGATAAAATAAATATTAATACAAATTATAAAATAAATGAAAAACATAAAAACAGGTATGTGTGTGTGTTTCACACCAAATCAAAATATTTCCTCTCATAACTTTTTTTAAACCTGGCAAACTAGGCATCAGGGTTAAGAAAGCCATTGCCAACACCATTGGATTTTTATATCAACATTTCAAAAGGCTATGGCTTGAAAGTGGTCAGAGATAAAGTCCTACTGTAAATGTAAAAATCTTTGAGTAAAACAAAAGTTTATGAAGGGGGTAAATTTACCCATCTAATTTGTCACTGGATGGCAAGCACCTCAAATTATGCACCTTTCAGTAAATACTGGATGAACATATTTAAGCAGGTTTACTTTCCTTTTTTCATATTACCCACATAACAAATTAACAGGAAAACACCTAAGATGTATACCAACACCTAAGATGTTGTGGTTTAGTAATAGATTACTACAATATAGGCCTACAATAAAGTATTCTGGTCAAACAGTTCCTATTGCGGGTAATCTGCAGTACCCAGAGGTTCGCGTCATATTGCGGGTGACTAGATGGGATAGTGAGAAACGTAATTTCGATCTCTTTGTATGTCTGGAACATGTGAAGAAATTGACAATAAAGCTGACTTTGACTTTGTAGTTCTTTAGAGCCCTATTTCTACTAGCCCTGCTGTCTGTACCACATCCATTACGGACACTATCATCACGATTACCACTGCAACCTCCAAGCTATGTTGGGCAGAGGGTCGAAACAAGCTGGACACCGTTGTATACACGCACCTCCATTCACAGACGCACCGTGACTATCTCTGTCATAGACGATCGATCATAATCTCCAAAATATTAAATATTACTCCTTAAATATGATATTCTCCTTCAGAATTAGAATAGGTGAATAACATAGCTTACCTAAGACTTCATCACACGTGAATGTTTTTCAACATTTGGTGTAGGCCTATTTCTGCTTAATTTCTGCTTCAATTTCTGCAACACTATGGCCTGCATCGCTTCCGCGTCATTACCTACATATGCACGTTTTTGTGTTTCTCGCGTGTAATACAAGTATTTCCTGAAAACTTTGCGCAGCGATTTTGGGTTTGAATCAAGCTCTGGATGTCTTGCACATAGTGGAGCAGAGTAGGCCTACAAATGAGATTTGTCACCGTACCTCGATCTATCGTCTATTTTAATCAGTATCGTTGTTTGTCGCAATTAATAGCCTCAAGGGCCGGATTACATTATTATTTTGTCATACGTCGCGGGCCGGATTTGGCCCGCGGGCCGGGTGTTTGAGACCCCTGGACTAAAGCAAGCAGCATCATTGGTCCAGTTATAACTGCAGTGATTCAAATATTGAAAGTGACTTAGCTACTTGTCATGCAGTGCTATCTACATAGACACAGGGGAAAAAAGACACTGTGTAGATAGACAATACACGTTCTTGAGATCACTGAAGGTCTACAGGATGTGCCTACTTTTGTTTTCACATTTAACGGTTTGGATGGACTATCCTCAAACATGTAATGTAAATGCAAAAGTTTTTTTTTTTTTTTTTTTTTTTAGACATTAATGCAATGTCTATTCTCATGGCTTAATATCAACCAATCTGATGGTCAAACTTGTGAAATTAGGTGTGGAGTTCCAAACTCCAAAATAGATACAAGTGCATCTCAAAATTGTAATATCATGGAAAAGTTAATTTGTTCTTTTAATTTATTTATTTATTCATACTTTCATAAAATCTAGAATTACATCTAAAGTGAAATGTGAACTATGTCTTTTCTTGGCTTTGGCTTTTTTTTTTTGCTGTTGTTTTAATCTTGATTATTGTAATCTTGATGATTACAGTTTACAGCTCTTCAGAAATCAAAAATCGAACATGTTTCCATAAATAATTTATAATACAGAAATAATAATGCAGTCAACCTGAGAAGAGCTCTAATCAGCTAATTAAGTAAAAATATGAGCAATGGTTTCCTGAACAGTTAATCCCTCTGTGTGGGCAGGGCAATGGACTACGATTCACGATATTCAAACGTTTTGAGATGCATCAGTAAGTGGACAATTTGGAGGATGAGAGTTATTTAATTGAAGTGTGTGTGTGAGTGTGTGTGCATTTGCTTGAGATTGGTGTATCTGAGTATTGTGCTGTGTATTGAGGACATGAACAATGTGATTTTGTATGTTTATGTCTGTGTGAGCGAGGAGGCTTAGCTCTTTTTTTAGGCCACACGTGTCTGATCTATGGGCAGAAAGCAGCTTGTGCACAATATGTACAGAATTTGTCAGACACTCTGAACTCCACACACTGGGGAATAACCTTCTATTACACAATGCCACTATGCACAGGGGAATAGGCTAGCTTCTTTAAGTAGCTGTGTATTCCAAAGCATTTCTGTGTTTTCAGTGTGACAAGTTGACATATCTGGCATAGATTTAGCATATGTAAACATGTTACACACTTGTGTGTTTCTGACTTGCTGTGCATATGTCAGTGCCATACATGTGTGTGTGTGTGTGTGTGTGTGTGTGTGTGTGTGTGTGCATGTGTGTGTGTGTGTGTGTGTGTGTGTGTGTGTGTGTGTGTGTGATTCTGCACATTCATTTGTTATTCCGCTTGAGGTTGCACAATGCTGACGCGTTTGCTCTTAACTGTAGGCTAGTTGTGCATTATATGTGCATTACATGCACGTTCATTACTGAGCACATTGCATGCATGTTTGTTTGTGTGTGTTTGTGTTCGCGAGCATCTGTTTGTTTATGCCAACCATCACATGTCTGTGTACACATACTGTATGTGAATATGATTGTGAGTATGAAAGAGAAAGAGAGAGAGAGAGAGAGAAAGAGAGAGAGAGAGTGTGTGTGTGTGTGTGTGTTGAGTGAGTGTGTGTGTGTGTGTGTGTGTGTGTGTGTGTGTGTGTGTGTGTGTGTGTGTGTGTGTGTGTGTGTATCAGGGCAGTTTGGCTGTCTCCTCTCATTAATCTGCTGAGCTTCTTGCCTGACACATCACTCAAGACTCACGCGAGGAGACACGGTGCCTTGGGTCAGAGACATACTGAAAGTTCACAGACACACACACACACACACACACACACACACACACACACACACACACACACACACACACACACACACACACACACACACAGTTAATCTTTACACAATACTGTAAATCTATGTTAACCCTTTTTAAGATGCAGCATATCTAAGTTACATGTAAATATAACCTATTTAATGACCATGCACACATGTACTGTATATAACAGTGTATATAAAACCTATTTAAGATGCAGATCTCAGAGCATCTGGGTCTACATATTGTGCTTTCATCAATTTGTCAACCACATATTTCCCAGACCAATCTGATCTTTTAAAGAGTTAGAGTCAGACTAATAGTTTTCTCATAATTTAAAATGAACAATTATCTGTTGAACATGCTGATCAGTTCAGTCTCCGCAAAATATAAAACACACATCGAGATTCAAGATTCAAGATGCAAGATTGTTTGTATTCTCATTCTAAAAAAACACTTCAGGAAGTGCAGTGTAGAATGAAATTGCGTTACATAGGACCACCATAAAAACAGACATAACAGACCATCAGCAGCTATAAGCAGTGCAATTTCAAAAAATAAATATGATGCAGTAAAACATCTGATATATAAATGAGGTAGCTAGCAATTCAAATATGAGAAATGTAGAAAGAAATATACATGTGTATACACATATCCCACACATACATATATTTATTCCACTGCTTGCTTGAATTTCCCATTGTCCTGCGTCATTTAGAACCTGCATTAACAGTATGTTATTTGCACACTTATGAAGTAGATCCAATTTGTTGGCCGTATCACACTCGTATATTAATTCTCCGAACTCGTTGTTAAGTTTAAATGAACTGTCACGTTGCATCCAAGCTGTAACATACAGACGTTCAGAACATAGCAACATTGTAGCATATGACGGAGGTGGATTTTAGCTATGGTTGAATGGCATGTAGGCTAAGTAAAATAACAATGTTTCAAAGCTAGGTTCATCAGAATCCTGATACATGCCCGCTTAACAACGGGAGAGATGAAACTGACGACTGGCCTTTGGTTTGGCCTGACGACTCACCAGCTCTTTGGTTTTTTTCTATATTCAGGATCACGCACGCACGCACGCACGCACACACACACACACACACACACACACCGTCAAATAAGTCCCTGCAGCTCATGCATACATACACACAAGTATTCACCCTCTCATGCACCCTCACAGGGCACAGACAGTTATCCCAATGCAAACAACATGCAGCTACTACGCAAAGCACTATATATACGGTAATGTATGTATGAGAGACAATCTTGTGAAGATATTGACTTGCTTACAAGAACATATTCGATTACAAGCAAACAGACTAAAACTGATACACACACACACACACACACACACACACACACACACACACAGCTATAAATGCTTAACAGACACGCCACAGGTCAAAACCCCTGTTTTTGTGAGAGCAGTGTGGACTTATTTGTCCCTGGGGCAGCCCGCGGCTGAAAGCAGAAGACTTGGGCAGCCTGTGGAGTCTGGTCCTGGAGCTCTTCCACAGCAGAAACAACCAGTAGCGTAATAAACACCAGTGCACAGACACAGCAGAAACAACTAGTAGCGTAATAAACACCAGCGCACGGACACAGCAGAAACAACTAGTAGCGTATAGAGTGAGAACCCAGTAATAAACACCAACACACCAATACATTGAGTACCAGTAATAAACACCAACGCCCGCACACACAGTGAGAACCCAATAATAAACAGCACTGTACTCACATAGAGAACCCAATAATAAAGACTAGCATTGTTTACCACTCTGCTGTATCAGACATGCATGTAAAATGTAAAAGCATGCTATTTTCCTCTTTCAATGCTGCTAACTTCTTTTTGTTCTTGTTGTTCTTCTTCATCATCATCATCATCATCACCACTATCATCATCATCATCATCATCATCCTCATCATAGTCTTCTTCTTCTTCAGCATCACCATCATCATCATTCGTGTTATTCTGATCATTCCTTTTATACTACTGGTACAACTATGCTATTATTTTCATTAATTGTTTCAGTGTTTGGAGGTACTAATGATACTTTGGTATTTGTATAGACCTGTGCTTCTAATTTCAGGGTTCAGGAGAAGTTTACTACTTGTGTGGATAGTAGAAGTAGAGATGCTCCAACTTAAGAAAAAAAATATATAAGGGAGAGACAGAGAGAGACAGAGAGAGAGAGACCTTGTGTGGGAAAAGGAAAGTGTTCTAGAGAGTGGAAGAGTGAAACTATCTGCTGTTCAGCACAGCGGGTATAGAAGATGAGTGTCCCACAACAATATCACCACTGGATTGCAGTTCACAATCATGATGGCTCCAATCTCTTCCTGCCACACTAAGAACTGTACAAACATCCAAAGGAGAAAATTGCCACAAAACTGCTTCTCTTTTTCCCCCATATTACCCATGTACTTGTATCCATGTGTCTTTCACACACACAAACACGCACACACATACACACACACACACACACACACACACATACAAACGCACGCACAGACACTTACACACATATATTCACCCACAAACTCTCTCTCCCTCTCTCTCTCTCTCTCTCTCTCTCTCTCTCTCTGTCAGTGCCTGTGGACTGAGGCATTGATTAAGCTGGAGCAGTCAGAGTGTTTGTCCTGCGGGTGGTGCTGAGGTGGAGCGAGGATCGATGGCCAACAGAGAGGAGAGGCATGGGCCCGACGGATGCAGCGGTTATTTTTGGGACTGGCACTTTCCAGGCCCCAGAGGGGAGCGGCAATCCGAGCAAGAAGTCCACTCCGTGGGTCAGTGAGAGGAGAGGAGAGGTGTCCGCAAGGCCCTTCAAGGGGGTTTCAGGAGACACATACACACACATACTAATACACATACATACTGTTAGGATAGGTTAGGGTCACACGGTAGGGCAAGCACTGACAGGCGGGGCTTCAGTGATGTCACTACCTGTGGCTAATTAGGTTAAATTGGACACCTGTCCTGAGTCCTGGGATCACAATTAGTTTCCAGGCCTATGAGAAAGATTGGCAGCCTGTGTATCCTCTTCTGTGCGTTTTGCCTGTTGTGAGTACGCCAAACTTGGACCCGTTTCATTTTCGTTCATTTGGATTTTAAACCACCACCTAGCAAACTGAACTCAGCCTAAAATTAGGAACCAGCGCTTGGGCTATTCAGGAGACATCGGGAGAGAGCTATACCGGGTCAGCGAGAGCCACAGGTAAGTAACCTCTTGCTGGAGCTCTGTCAAAGCTGACACACACATTGCACCCACACATGGGTACTTCCACGTGTTTACATCACGTTAGTTAGGTTAGTTCTAGCTTTTCTTTTAGGTTACGTTGTGGTCCGAGGTCAGCTATAAACATACCCTAGACAACGTAGCTTTGGTTTAGATGCTGTGCCTCGGCCTTCTCGTAACAATACACACACACAAAAACGCACACACACACATACAGCACATAGCCAAACACACAGACTCGCATGCATACTTACACATAGACACACACACATTTCAATACATGTTTATGTTTAAATGTATGTTTATGTTTGTGTTGATATTTATGTTCATGTTTATGTTTATGTTTGTGCTAATATTTATGTTTATGTTTCATGTAATTTAGCAGATGCAAAGCAACAAATAGTTAAAATACAATAGTTAAATAGAATAGTTAAAATGAACAGTTAATGGTTATGATGGTAAGGCCACATTAAGGATAGTAATGATAGCAATAATGCCAATACAATGTCAATGATCAATAATAAAAATAAACAAATAAATATAAATAAACAAATATACATAAATATACAAATACATGCTGTTGTACGTCACACACATAAGACACTGCTCATGTTTTAATATAGAAACAAACATATAGTTCCAGTTTACACACACAAACTCCTGTGTATGTGTGTGCACTTGTGTATATGTGTGTGCATTAGTTTGTATATTGTAGATAGTAATAATATTGGATGTGTTTCCACATGACCAAAACATATTACTGTAGACACACACAAACACAAGCACACACACTGGCACAGACACAGTGACAAATACAGTGAAAGAATCATACACATATAAACACACATATGTGCACACACACACACACACACACACACACACACACAGACACAGACACAGACACAGACACAGACACACACACACTTCCATGACTGACAGAGATAGGTCTGGGCCTGGGGCCTGGCAACATGGAGGGCAGCGCTAAGATGAAAATAAACGCCATCAATAAAAATGAGTCAAAACACGACATGCCATGTGTCTAAACATCCTCCAGAGCTACAGAGCAAGGTCACTCATGCACACACAAACACACATATACATTGTCATTCTCACACTCTCTCTCTCTTTCTCTCTCACACACAAACACACACACACATATACATTGTCATTCTCACACACAGAGACTCTCTCTCTCTCTCTCTCACACACACACACACACACACACACACACACACACACACACACACACACACACACACACACACACAGTCCTCACTGCTGAACCTAATCCTGAGGGTCCCACCTGCTAAGCTAAATATAAACACAAGAAAAGGGAAGAATCAAGAGAGAGAGAGGGAGAGAGAAGATGAAGGAGAAAGAGAGGAGTGACAGGAGGACCAGAGGGGGGAGGCTATTAAAAGAAAAGATTTGGCTGGCATTGATCCAGTCAGAGGCGCCCAGAGTAGTGCCTATCTGAAGATTGATCATGTTGGCCCACCAATCCAAAATAGCAGACCTGCCAGAGTCAATGTGCGCTCCACTTGGATGGAGAGAGGTTTAAAGACAGTGACACATCTTATGCAAGCTGGACTCACACATACACACAAAGAGAGAGAGAGAGAGAGAGAGAGAGAGAGAGAGAGAGAGAGAGAGAGAGAGAGACATACACACAAACATGCAGAACTTCTCTCTCTCTCTCACACACACACACACACACCAGAGAGAGAGAGAGAGAGAGAGAGAGAGAGAGAGGATATGTTGCCTGCCTCTTTTCCTGTGCTAAAGAGATTGTATTACTCAGAGGTTACAGTCCTTGAGGTTTCCCTTGGACATTACTATGGCAACATCGCTGAACCTTTGCAGACTATAATATAATTACCAGCCGACTGGCCAACTCTGTGCACCAGAAATCACCCTTTTGTGGCTCTCACTCCACCTCTACCTCTCCCTTCTCTCTCTCTCTCTCTCTCTCTCTCTCTCTCTCATCTTCCCCCTCTTCCTTACTCTCATTACCCCCATCTCAGCTCCAGGAAAATCTCTTATTTTTATTCTTCTCCCCACTCTCTCTTTCCTTTCCCCCTGTTTTTCCTGTATTCCCCCCCCCTGGTATGAATGCATATTTTCCAACACGCTCGGTGCTTTTGCATCTGCAGAGCAGCAGAGCTCCTTCCACTGGGCACTGAAGCGTCATGCCATGGTTCCTGAGCTACCTGTTTGATTAATATGACTTCCTCTCTCTGGAGCTGCTTGCTCAACTGTGCAGGGTATTGTGACTCAGGTTAATTAACAGGGAAAAAAGTCTATATTTGAGTGACCTACCGAAAAGGTAATGTTAGTACTTCATTGTGTGGTTGTTCAGGGCTAGTTGTGTTTATTTTTGTATATTTATTTATATTTCAGTTTTATTGTTTCTGGCATTGGCACTTTGAAACTTGTCATTTCCCCAATTAGTTACAATTAGTTACATGTGAAGTTGTTTGAGAAACAATGAGTGAGAGAGAGAGATGGAGAGAGAGAAAGAGATGGAGAGAGATGGAGAGAGAGGATATTTTCCTTTGTGTGAAAACGTTCATTAGCAGGTGCATTTTAGTTTACCACTAAAGTTAAATATCACCTTATTGTGGGTGTTGTGAAGGGAATGTGTTAGAGGACGGTATGGATGGCAGTGTGTGTGTGTGTGTGTGTGTGTGTGTGTGTGTGTGTGTGTGTGTAAGAGACTTGGTGCCAATGAGTATACACCGCCACATTCCATCGCTACAGGCGTGATCACAGCTCAGGTTTACACTTGAGCTGATATGTTCCGTGTTTTATCATCTCCTCCACCCTGTTGTGGAGAACAACAACCGACGCCTCACACTCACCGTGCTGTTAGGGCATTCTTATGCTTCCTCAGGCTTCTCTCTAAGCTCTGCATTGATGTAAGTGCAGGAAAAGTGAATACAGCTTTTCAAAGATTTATTACGAGGTGATCATCTGTTATGTCTACATGTATTTACCTCCTTTATCAGAATATCAACGAGAGTGATGCCAAAGATAAACATGTTAAAACAAGAGAGTCCAATGACAAACTTATTAATAAGTGTACACACACAGACAAACATACACATCCAAATGCAAACAAACACACACACACACACACACACACACACACACACACACACACACACACACACACACACACACACACACACACCACACATACAGTACATACACTTTAGCACAAACTCACTCACCAAAACTGGTCTCAAACCTCACCTTTAATTATCAAAAGTCATGGATAATTAAATTCTCTTGTTGTCTGGTGGAAGTAAGAGTATCTTTCAGAGAAAGTCCAAGTTGACCACACATAGACTTTTCAAGCATTTTTTATTCTATTTCACACAAATTGCCCCATCTGCTTGTAAACAGATCTTAGTCAGCCATTATTTAGGAGACCTATTGTATTTAATCACAACAGGCCGTCATTTCAGTGCCTGGGGGCTCCGGATGAGGAGACTGAGTGGAATATGTAAACTCAAGGCTGAACAGTACTTTGAGCATCAAGACGTGATACAACTATGGACAACACATTATATAACACCTCAAACTACCACCTCAAATATGCATATTCCCATAAATGATACAGAAAGATGTATGAACAGAGTATCAATGTGCAAATGATAATGAACGTGGGAGAGGTCACAAAAAAACATTGACAGAGCTTGAAATGTGAGCATTATAATAGCATTAGCATTATATCATTATATATAGCATAAAACACACAGACACAAACACACACATACACACACATACATGCACACAGACACAGACACACACACACAGATTCTCTCTCTCTCTCTGTCTCTTGCACATACGTCATACTACAAGATCAAAAACAAGATGGCTCCTGCTCTGCTTCCTCCGTCTAAGTCAACATGAGAAAGTTAAAACCATCACCGCCAGCTGTCCTAATGATTCACTCAAGAGTAGTGGTTTGTGAAGGCAACGCGAGCATATACGCACATCCTTCTAAAAACAGTGTGTGATTACTCACAAAGCCTGGCACTGATCTGTCTCTTGCTGTCTCCGAATGTGTGTGTGTGTGTGTGTGTGTGTAGTGTGATTGAAAATCTGATGATGATATATTGTACATATCACTCACATGATGAAACAGAACTCTGTAGTGTTGATGTTATGAAAGATGAGATACATGAAAGAGATGGTTCAGTATTTTGAAATGGTGAGTGTGTTTGTATGTGTGTGAGTCTGTTTCTAAGATACAGATTGACTTGTGTGATGTGTGTGTGTGTGTGTGTGTGTGTGTGTGTGTCTGTGTGTGTCCGTGTGTGTGTGTGTGTGTGTGTGTGTGTGTGTGTGTGTGTGTGTGTGTGTGTGTGTGTGTGTGTGTGTGTGTGTATGTATGTGTGTATTTGATCATCTGTGTGCCTGTGTCTGATCATCTGTTTGTTTATATGTGTGTGTGTGTGTGTGTGTGTGTGTGTGTGTGTGAGTGTGTGTGTGTGTGTGTGTGTGAATGTGTGTGTGTGTGTGTGTGTGTGTGTGTGTGTGTGTGTGTGTGTGTGTGTGTGTATGACTCAGGCAGCTGGGAGGGAGTGCTGTAGTGCTCTTCCCAGCATGTGAGAGGAAGTCTCCATCTGTGACTAGCTTTACTTCACCACCTCTTGTTTATATTTCTTTATTTATTTACCATCTTTTCTCTGTTTTTCCCCCTTCCCCTGCAGCCTGCTTCCTTCAGCCTAGAAGTAGCCGCACCCCAGAAGCGGTTATGAATGGCTCTCATTATGGCGGTCCGTGGAAACGGAAGGCAATTATCCCCTCTGTTTTCCAATCGGACACTATGCTAAACGATGGCATCCCCTCACACACCGAGCGCCTCTCCCACACAGTGAGCGGGAAAAGCTGGGAGTGGAGGTGTGGAGAAAGGGATGAGAAGAAAACAGGATGGAGGAGAACAGTGGAAGTGTGTGAGAGATGGGGGGGGGGGGATTCTGGGCACGGAGGCTTGTGATATGACATGGGGGTCTCTGTAGTTAATTGCTGCTGAAACACTTAGTTGAGAGAGTAGTGCAAAGTTGTGCAACAGTATCACAATATGGCTGCCATTTGTCGTGTTTGGTTTTCTAACTCTCTTTCTCTCTCTCTCTTTCTCTCTCTTTCTCTCTCTCTCTTACACACGCTCTTTTCTATCCTCCCAAGCAGACCAAAAAGATTCAATCTCTCACAACAGCGGGGAATGGCATGATAAAACTTCTATTCGCAGCAGTGATTTGGATAATCAAATTTCAGAGAGAGGAAGGGAGGGAGAGAGAGATAGAGAGAGAGAGAGAGGAGGAGGAAAACAGTTTGACAAGCATTTGATACCACGCTGGCATCGCCTCTGCCCTGTGGGTTTGGGCACCCTTAGAGACGTGCACAACGATGCCTATCCTCCACAGCGCCATAACAGCCACAATAAATCAGACCCCAGCAGAGAGATGGAGAATCGGAGAGGAGCAGACCATGGAGGGAGAGAGAGAAAGAGAGGTAGTTAGAGATGGAGAGAGAGAGAGGGAGAGAGAGAGAGAGAAAGAGAGAGAAGGAATAGGCAGAGAGTGGAACTAGAGGTAGAGAGGAAGCAGATAGAAAGAAAGGAGCAAGAGAGAGAGAGAGAGATTGGGGGGGTGCTTGATGGTGAACATTTCCTTAATCCTTATTTCCTCCCTGTCTCTCCTGCTATCACCATCTTTCATATCAGTCACTGGCTCCATAAACAGATGCCAGTTGAGACTGGTTTGAGCACACTGCTGAGGTAGACAAGAGCCAGCTTCCAGGAATGACAGCCTGGCTGACACATATGCAGGCTATGGAATGCGCGTCCTTGATGTTTGATGTGCTACGGTAGAGAGACGGTCCCAGTGGTCACACGGCTAAATTTAGGACTCAAAACCCCACACCCACACTCCTCTTTGTAGTTTTTCTGTTGTTCTTGTTTTGTTTTGTTTTTTGCGGGGGGGGGGGTGGGTGGGGGTTTGCATGTGATCATAATTAAAATTTTAGAACAGCAGGGTGCCCATAGAGATGCACTTCACTGAGGCCATATGTTAGTGCCTTTGCCCCCACACACACACACACACACACACACACACACACACACACACACACAAACACACACACACACAAACAGCCTCCTTCTGCTGATGTTTCCATTTCACGCCTTTGTCTCTCATGAGATGCTCTAGATATGTGGAGGGAGTTTCAAAGTAAAAGTCTGAAAAGAGAAGATAATTGGAAGAAAAGTGTGAAACTGAAAATAAATGATGATGATAACTAAAGAAGGAAATGTGCAATAACACTAATTTCTAATGTGCAGTGGCCTCTGCTGTCTCAGACTAATAATTTTAAGTGTTGTCATTAATCCTTAGAACTCTGTGACTATAAAAAGCAACTCGGAATATAGGAGGGGGAAGCTTTCAAAGAGATTACTACCATCATGAATTATAGTGGCATCAGGTTGTCTTTGAAAGGCCTGCCTGAGTTGATAAGGTGCAATGTGATGGGAAATGAAACTTGATTAAATGCTTCCCTTTGAAAACAAAGTTTTTTTTTTTTCCCCAAATAACCCTAATAGTTTCATTTGTTACTTAGTGTTTGTTTTTTAATGTTTAGGATCAGCATCTCATCCTCACCCTACTATAAAATAAACACCAACTTGGATTTCACAGAACTAAGAAAAGTTAAGGTACCTTAGGCAATGGGTGATAAAATAAGTTTAAAGTTTAGTCACACATAAAGGTATTTACTGCACTGGAAAAGAAGACCCAGCAGTTTTCTATTTGACAGACAGCTTATTCCTTGCAGATCCTGTTTCATTGATACTTAGCCAAGTAAGCTGCAAC
>NC_063205.1:12898198-12900698 GCF_017589495.1 Alosa alosa
CACCCCATGCTGGAGTGATACTTTTTCAAACGCCTCTGTTCTCGAAGATACTGCTCCGACCAACTGAGCAGCTGTGTGTGGGCTCCTTTGAACTTTCAAAAAAAGATCAGATCAAAGATCAAGAAGTAAGAAAAACCCACTACCAGAACGCAAGACCACACAGATGGCAACCAGTCACACTCTACACACTCGTGTGTGTGTGTGTGTGTGTGTGTGAGAGAGACAGAGAGGGAAAGTGCGCAGACTCAACATCTTTATTTAAAGAGAGCGAGAGAGAGAGAGAGAGAGAGAGAGAGAGAGAGAGCGTAGTGAAAGACAGTGATGGAGAAATGAAATTAGAAGTGAGAGCATCAGGGATAGAGGAGGGATGAGTATGGCAGTGTAGTGTACAGGAGGGTTGACCCCTGCAGGGTGAAGTATACCCGTACCCATGCCCCATGCCAGCCTAAGGGAACCCTCGACTCTGACGCCCCTCGGTCAGGGCAGGAGTATCACCATCAATCTCAGGGGGATGCTCCTCTTGTGCCCTGTGCCATGGCTGCTAGGTGTGTATCTGTGGAGGGTAGATAAGCTGGCAGACTCCCTGGAGGTCTCTGCAGGGGTGATGCTAGTCAACGTCATGACTTCATGGACACTGAAACACAGACATTATAATACACAATTCATCCATCACACTGTTAACCCAGGGGCGGTGGTAATAGTGATGCTGCATCATATGATTCATTATCTATTTGGGCAACACCTGACATTACAATAAGGATGATTTAATGAATGAATTAATGATAGTTGTTTTGTGATTTTTGGTGGCATAACAATTAATGTAGGAAGCAACTGTGAATTAACATTTTAACTTATTAACAATTAACTTAATTGATGATGTAGTAAATGTGACTATGAAACTAAATGTGAAACTATGAAACACCGCCTCTCATAGTTAGCTATATAAGGTAATGGATAATTTAAGTTATCTAAATTTAACATTACAACAAAGCAAGTGTTAGTTCAAAACAAATTGTGTACTCTTCAGTGGCAAACCCCACCACACATGCACATCATGGGTCCTGTGCTTCAGAATGAGATGTCTCTTCTGTGATGTAGAAACTAATTGTATCTCGTCTCTGTGAGGCGGCGTAGCACCTCATGCATATCCCTGTAACGGAGCATCAGATGTTGCGTCTCTTCGCTCCGATGCGACAGCGGTGGTGGTGGTGGTGTGGGTGTGTGTGTGTGTGGGGGGCAAGGATGGCATCTCCTCTCCTCTCCTCCTGTGAAGTGACATCACACGCCATGTCTGTCCTCTGTGAAATGGAATTGGACGCCATGTTTGCTCCTTATAAAGAGGCATCTAATGTTTTTTTTTCTGTCCCATTTGAAGCGACGTTTCATGCAATCACTTCTCTCTGAAGTTCTTATTGGATGTGGTTACAATAAAAGAGTTAGCCTGGCACTGCTAGACTATATATGTTTTTTTTGTTTTGTTTGTTGGAGGGATCCAGTCTGGAGGGGGTTTTTATCTGGGAAGGAGCCGATATTCTGGCCCAGCACTCCGGTGGCTTTGGAATAACATGAGAGATCAGATTATTTAAAACGTCTTCTGGACAGATAAGAAAATACCAGATTAAAACAGCAATGCAGATTTATTTTCAAGCACATTTTCCTTACAAGATATAGCAATCTGTCAATCAACTTCATTGGCTTAAATAACAACACAGTCCATCTCATTACTTTATGTATATAATATAATAAATAGGCTGCTGTTATTCAAAGATAAGACACAACGTCAAATTCTCTAACTTTTAATGACCACCGTCATCCACACTCGCTCATGAACTGCACACCACCAACATCTGGTTCCTACACAATAACAGTCCCTAGGTGTTTTCTACACAATAAAATTCCCTAGGTGATTTCATAGGAAATACAACATATTATATTTCACAGTTAACACTGCTACTATAATATAAATGTAATGGTAATATGCCTGAAAAAAAATGATATCACCTCATTAGATGTGAACCGGCTACATCTCCCACTGTAATAGGTAGGGTAGGCTACGTATGTTCCTTGCATCTTACTTTATTAGCCTATCCAATGCTATCTTTTTTTTTTTTTTTTTTTTTTTTTTTTTTTTTTTTTTTTTTAACATCATTGACATTACAGAAAATGCAACACTACGACATGCACATGAATACTACATACGACAAACAGACGTACATTACATAAACACATACTGTAACTTAACAAGACATCACATTGACTTGGCTTCCACAAACATAACACAACATAACATTAATAACAGAAAGGCTAAGGATTGCGTCCAGGATGATTACAGATATGATTATCAGGGATGAAATTGATGACCGGAATGAAAAGAAGGGGGATGGGGGGTGCGGATGGTAGCTCTAAGAGTGTGAATGAGGTGGTGTTGGGATGGGGGTGGGATGGGGGTGAGGGGTAGTGAGTATGTGAGGATGTATGTGTGTGTGTGTGTGTGTGTGTG
>NC_063205.1:12908198-12913198 GCF_017589495.1 Alosa alosa
AGCTGAGCCAGAGCGCAGTTGGACTTTCCAGCCAACTGGAAAAAAAAAAAAATACCCTCCCTTGCTCCTGCACAAAAACTAAGGGATTAGAGTTTTTTTTTTGCCTTTTGCTATCCATTAGTTCTGTCAAATTACAGCAACTGTTACAATTACGCCTTTATCTGACAAGTAAAGTGTTCACTTTCTGCAGAGAGCTGTGGCTGGCAGTTCCCCAGGCATGCTACAAACCCTCAGTGACAGCCGTACGCTGCAGTCCCCCCCACCACCACCACCACACAACAATGCGGCATAATATACTGGAAGATACGGGTCTTCTTCAAAACAGAAATGACATGAATTATGCATTCATCTCTTCCCCTCACTACAGCGAGAGGAATATTAATTAGATGTCTGCATTTGTCTAGCTTTTCTGAAGCTCACTAAGCCTGTCCCACACACAAAGACCCACAAACACACATACTACTGTAAATATATGGTAGGCCCTAGCATGACTTAAGTTCTGCCACCTGCATCAGAAGGTCATCGTGAACATAAGTAACACAAGTAACATAAGATCTTTATACCCTGTAAGCAGGTTGATAAACATTTACAGTGAGGAAGGTCCATTCTACCAATCATAGATAAGCTACCCAATATGCTATATCCTCCATTTTAATGAATTCTCATAAATCATTTTTTACCTTTTGTTTTCCAAGTAATTTCAGAAGAAATTGGGTTTTGTTATTTGATTTATCTTTACACAATCAAAACAACACAACTGTAATTTTATTGATATTACAGATTTAAATACACAAGTAAATAACATGACTTATTCATGTTTTTAAAAATGGAGATAAAGGGCCCGATCTTGACAATCTGAAATGTCTGGTCAGAGGCACACAGTTTAAAGACAGTAAAGGCATGGTTAGTCCACATTCACTAATTTAATGGCGTGATTTTGTGATCAAACACTGTCGTAAATCGCTACATCCCTGGGCGCAAGGTTGCATGGCGGAAAATTCACCACTGACTAGGTGTATGATATAAATAAGACCTGCGTCACACTTTACACCACCTTTCGCCGGATGCGATAGGGCCCATAGCGTTTTGGAACCAAACTCTTCAATTATATATTTAGGGAGCTTTACTGACGCAACTGAAAATTCAAAATGTGTTAAAATGAAAATGCATTTCCTGTGTTGAGGTCAATTGACTGGGTAAAATACAGATATTTCAAAAGTGACTGAATTATGTCATCAGGTGAAATAGGTGTAATATTATTTCACTATGGTGCAGTCAAACTAAAAATAACATGATTTTATTACCAATTGCATTTCAATGACATTTATTATAATCTTAGACACCATCAATGCCCTACAATATTTACCCTGTACTTACTATCTGAACTATTATCCATGGCCTACAATGTTACACAAACACTTCGGTAAGATAAGACGCGCCAGAATGGACTGGGTGGCCCAGTGTTGTTATACGTGAAGTTGTTTACAAGAGTTCTGGTTCTGGAATCACAGAACATTTGGATGCAGAAGAAAAGTGGCAGCTGAATTAAGGCAGGATTTACATCCCAAACTTCAAGCAAAGAGGACAGCCAGAACTGTGTGCAGTTGTTGTTGTGGGAGGAAGAGTGATGAATTATTCAAGTCAATTTGATTTTTTTATTCCACAGGGTAGTTATTTTAGAATGCAAATGAGTTAGGTGTACATTGGAATTACCTCTGTTCCTCTACACTCACAAAACATAAATATTTGACATTTATAATTATAATTTGCTGTTTCCACATTCAAAGCTGTAAATTTGTTATAACTACAGTTTGTTAAAAACACAATATGTACAATACTTTTAATAGACAAGGTACAGTATTTGGCATACTTACATACAACGACTTCATTATATAATTTACAATTTCTCAAGTACTGATTTCATGTGATTATTTAATCCAAAAATTCACAACAAATGTAAATTTGAAAGAAAAAAACAAAAATACAATACAAAAATGACTCATTGAAATAATACTCCAGTTAATTTCTTAAAATGCAAACAAACAAAACAAAATGACGGAATTGAGTTTAGTTATCAGTATGTTCCTCTACAAATGTACAGAACAGTTGTACAGAACGGCAATTACACTGACATGTGAAATCCCAGACGAGCCCCCAAGTAATGAACTTTAATGGACACTGTAAAATAATAGACGCTGACAAGGTGAACTGTTTAGCTAAACAGCAGAGGTGACCAGAGTAGACTTAACATATGCACAGCTGGATCACTGCTAAGGAATTCATGTTCTGAATGAATCAACAGCCAGAGCGGCACCCCACTTGTGTTTTAGAGTTCTGGCAGTGGGTTAAAAACATAACTCCTGGAAGTACTGTGAGAGATATAAGCTGTGTGAGTAAGAGTGTGAAAGAGAGATAGATAGATAGAGAGAGAGTGAGAGAGAGAGATTAAAAGAAAGAGAAGAGCTGAAAGGGAGCAAGACAGGTAATAGCCATTATCCGATTTGTGCTCATATTGATCCCAAGTATCATAAAATAACAGCAACATTGAAATTAGTTGAATCGTTAAAACATGAGAAATAAATCAAATAGTCATCAGCTTCTTATCCAGCTACTCTAAGGCAGGACAAGTCTGCATTCTCTCTCTTCAATGCACAAGTGTATGTGCCTACACACACATATGCATGTATACCACACACACACACACACACACACACACACACACACACACACACACACACACACGCACGCACGCACGCACGCACGCACGCACGCACGCACGCATACTCACACACACACACACACACACACACACACACACACACACACACACACACACACATAAGGACCTGCTTCTTTCAGTTCACCTTATCTTCCCCAGTTCCACCACTGGATGTTCCATTCCTTTGGCACAAGAGTCCAGCAGATCTTTCATAAAGTCCATTTCCTTTTCCCACAACATGCGACTAAAGCAGGAGGGAGGTGGGGATTCTGGAATTTTTTATTTAAAATTCTATGATTAGAAGATAAATGAGAACAGGCATGATTGCTCCCGCCGTGCTACTCAAAACTTGAGATGGGTATAAATTATTTTTCGGGTTAAGAGGCCTTGTTCCTACCCCCCTAGCTGCAAGACATTTTTTTTTTTGTGGCAAAAAAATCCCACGTCATCTTCAAGCCATTTAAAGCCCGATAGCAGTGTTCACTGTGTTACTGATGTGATCATAAAAACTGTAGTCTTAAGGGATAGAGGAGAGGCCTAAAATAGCTTTAGTGGACTATCAAGTCAGGCAAGTGTTCCTGTGCAGGAATGAATACGAGAGTACTGTCCGCTAGCACCAGTATAAACCAGACAAAACTACAGCCGACGCGGAGACGTGCATTGTTCCATCAATCAAAAGACTGCGTCTGACACTTAAGGCAAAACATTTGTCTGAAAACTCACTAGTATGTACACACATTGGGATTTTAACACCTACTTTAAAAAAGCCAATTTTTTTATTTTTCTTGGTTCTTGACTGCCCTAATAATAAAAAAAAAAATACTGAGTGCAGTTTGACCATTTGCTTGGTGTTACTTGGAGTCCTACAGCTAAAAGTGCAGCATCGTGCAGCCAGATCACTATGATTTTGTTGTGTTTTGTTTCCTTGAATGTGTGTACTTCTCAATGGGTCCAGTTTTATCAGGTGATCTCGTGGGGGAAAAAGGTTTGAGATCAGTGAACCTAAAAGAGTTCTCAATCATTTTTCATTTTGAAAGTGCAAAAAAATGGCAACTATTTTTTTTTTTTAATCTTTACTCAGCTCCCCGTGTCTCCTAGAGCTGGGACACTTTTCTGGGCAAGACCCTGGGCCGTGGGGTTTCGATGGGAGGGGGCCGTCGGGGATCGACATCTGGCTTGGCACAGCGCATCTGGTGGGGCTTGGGGGGCAGCGCCGGTGGGTCCACCTGGGGGGGCACGGAGAGGCTGTGGGGGAGGGGCATAGGCCGGCGGGGGTTGGAGCGCTCGAAGACGCTGTAGGGGGGCGGGGTCTTGCTGTCACGCCGCGGGCCCAGCTCGTCCAGGCCGCGTTCGGACGCGGAGTTCGGGAGCAGGGTGCTGGGGGGCAGGAGCGGCGGGTTTCCGTCGGGGGGACCCGAGCCTGGTCCGGTAGGTGGCCCCTCGGTTCCGGAAGCTTCTGAGACGCTGCAGCGGCTTAGGGAGGAGATGCCGCTGCTGTAGCTGCCGGACAGGGCTGGCGAGTTGGACACCAGGCCAGCCGGCTGGCACTCAGTGGGAGAGGGGGTGAAGGGAGGCGCAGAGTTCTGGGGATACACACATGGCCGACAGGACATTATAGCACACAGCATATCAGTATAGAGACACACATTTGTGTACAGTACATCCATACACACACACACACACACAACAGCAAACAAGCAACAAAGAAAAAGTAGTATATTCATTACCATTTCAAAGACCCCCTAAACACACACAAACACACACACACACACACACACACACACACAGCCATATACTGTAGGCAACATGTAAGCCTTCTTCCTTTCTCTAGTGCAAACTAGTGCACAGAGCTGCTTACTCCATATGCCCGATGCTAAATACTAAATACAAACATGAAATGCATATTACAGTGGGTGCATGTCCACACTACACATTGAGATTCTATATTTATCATAAATGAGGGACTGGCTGTCAGTATCCTGTTGACAGGCCAGGGACAGCTCGGCATGATCTGACTCACTTTGGTGTGTATGTGTGTGTGTGTGTGTGTGTGTGTGTAGTGGACCATGGTTGGTTGCTCACAGCAAGCCCTGATAGGCAGCTCTCTGTCACCCAGAATGCAAGTGAGTCTGTTTTGAGTACCTGCTGTAATGTTAACAGACACACATACTCCCTGTGGAGATCCCAAGGCACCTTTCTTCCTGCCCATCATGCGCACACACACACACACACACACACACACACACACACACACACACACACACACACACACACACCTTCT
>NC_063205.1:12915698-12935698 GCF_017589495.1 Alosa alosa
CTATTGTCCCATATGCAGCACAGCAAATCAAAGTTAATCCACTTCTTTACATTTGCATACCAGTTGTATTTAAACCAACTAAAAGCTTGACTGAAACATTGTAAAACCATTAACATCTCAAGCAATCCATTGATATTTTGAATGCACTTACAGATGCGTTTTTTTATGTAGCCAGTCACCGACATAAAAAAAAATATGCGGTTATATTTCACAACTTTTGTGAAGTACTAGGAAAGGCTGGCAAGCAAGATGCAGACAGATATCACAGGTAGGCCTATTATAACTTAGACATATATTTACTTAGGCTAGGCCAGCAAAACACGCTAGAGATGCAACAGATCAACTTAATGTGTATTTCCTCTGTCGGTCTGTGGTTCCTTCATAAATTGGCGCAGCAAATTATCAGACGAGTGACAGAAGCACCAGATAATTTGACCAGCAGTCTTCGGCCCATAATTTGTAAAACGATGCTGCGTCCGAAAAAGATTCTAGAAGCCCAGCTTTTCAACTCCAAAAAGGAGGACAATTGAGTCCGGCTTGAGGCTGCACTGGACAGGGTTTTAAACTGTCCGCCCAAATCCGAACGTAGGCCACCCTGTCGCTAACTGGCTTACCAGCTCCTTCTCAGGCTCTATCGCATATAGGCCACCTCGATCTCTCAGCCCCCGGCTACAACACTAAACGTAAAGGCATATTTTTACATATTTTACCATTTTCACACCTTTAACGACACCTGTGAAAAACACCTTCACTCTGCAACCACTACACTTCCTTCAGTAGCCTTAGAGCCACAATTACACTAAACCGGATGGAGACATTTCACTTTCGCTTCTCTCGCGACTCCTCGCTGGCAGTCCCATACACAAATTTAATACCTCCTTTTCGAAAATTCAAGACATTCCAGTCAATTTAAGACTTTTTTAGGCCTTAAAAACCGAAAGTTGTATTTAATACTTTTTAAGACTTTTTAAGGATCCGCGGGAATCCTGTGTGTGTGTGTGTGTGTGTTCTGTGAGTGTGGAAGACAGATAGTGTGAGATTGTGTGTATGCGTCTGTGAGAGAGAGAGCGTGAGAGCGCGCGCGCGCGAGAGAGAGAAATAGAGAAAATAGAAAAAGCAGAGGAGAAAAATCCAGAAGAGAGACTAGCTCCTCAAAGTAAAAATTGTGTTTCTCTCCCTCCAGAGTCGTAGTTAAAAAAGCGCTTCTCATTATTCCTCTCTGCGCCGCCCTCATGCCTCTCCGGCTGATCCGTAAGAAGGGAGGGGAGAACAGCGGGTGTCGAGCTGATTTCAGACGCCAAAGCCGGCCTAGCAGCAGCAGCAGCCATGGCAGCAGCAGTCAGGAAAATGAGATGCAGGCTCTCGAACCCGACTTTAATTGTCGCTGGTAATACTTTGGTGATGAGGGACGGGTAAATCCTGAACAGCCATAAAATTGGAATTAATTCAGAAATGAAGGGGGGGTGAGAAGACAGGAGTTGGTGAACATTCCGGAGAAGAGAGAGAAAAAAAGGAGAAGAAGAGAGGCGGCAGAGTAAAAGGGCGGACACTAAAAGCGGTCAAGAGTCAAAAAGTCAAGAGAAAAAAAAGGGAAATATTAGTTTGGCGTCTGAGAGTTGGAGAGGAGTTGTTTGACTTTGCTGGTGTATTTTCTTTCCTTTTACCTGAGTACGTTGGTCTAGGAGGGACAGGGGGACATAAGAACCTGTCAGAAGCTGGCTGCGGTGGTGTGCTGGCCTCTTTAACACAGTCAAGACTCCAGCTACTCGCAGCAGGCCTGACCACTTCAAAACACGTAGGACAGGTGCAAATCAACACAGTTATCATCATTTGGAATTATTATTGTAAATTTAATCTCAATCCTCAGCTGATGGTAAACATTCGGCCGGCTGTTGTCCATGTGTTGGTGAGGGATGGGGAGGGGAGGGGTGGGGTTGGGGTAGGAGCGGGGGGGACTGTGCTTTTGTTTATATATATATAATTCAATAAACATTGCTTTACATTGTAAAGCTTACACAAAAAAAGGACAGTTATCTTCACACGAGCAGACATTTTAACCTCCCTCTCAAGGATATCACATATGCATTTGGACAAAAAAGGGCCATTTTAAAACACAATCTAATGTTGTTGATCGGGTTGGATTATAATCCTTTTAGTAGGTGTTTGACTAACTGGGTACCATTTCAGCGCTAAATGCTGTTGAGTATTCAAGGGGCATAGATAGAAACAAATCCATTCAGCCAGTCCATTCTCAACATCCCTGTTGGCACTTATGGGTGTATCCTTCCATTACGAGTCAAGTCACTTTTATTTATATAGCACATACCAAAACAACATCAAGAGTTGACTCAAAGTGCTTCACCGTCGTCGATGCAAATAAATCATTAATAAAACTGTACACAAACAAGCGCTAATAAACAGAGTGCTAATCTAACACTGATTTGATAGTGCCGTTGTCAGTGTGTGAGTGACTGACATCTCTGTGTGTTAGGAGAGGAGAGTTTACTGCTGGATTGCTCATACCTTCTCCTCCTTCTAATGAAATCATTTCGTTGCCTTATTCCTTCTTTTTTCATACGAAACCTGTCGAGCCTACACTGTCAGTTCAGAGAAACCTAGAAAGGTGTCTGGGTGTGTGTGGGTGTGTATGTGTATGTGTGTGTGTGTTTTACTGAGAGTGGAATCAGGGATAAATAAATCGGATTCTACAAGTCTCTCAAAGATATGCCAAATTATTTCACATTTGCATCAGATGAGCTAAGAAAAAAGCAACAAAAATACCCTGACATACTGTCTATCCATTCCCACACATATTTGGCTTGAGCAGTGCTCCTCGGGGACTTTGTCTATGAAACTCCTCATCAAGACTATTATAAATTAGGGGATGGATAAGCACTTGGAAGGATAACAACCATGCAGCCCTCACTTCAAAGAAACACACATCAACACACTGCTTTCTTTTTCTTATTGGGAATAATTCTGACAATGTCTGTGAGCGGGAGAATTATCTAGTGATGCCCTGTCACATATTGCTAGATGAGTGATTGTACAGTGTAGACTAGGATACCTGCTGAAAGTGTGCAGTGTGTGTGTGTGTGTGTGTGTGTGTGTGTGTGTGTGTGTGTGTGTGTGGCTAACCTTTGTCAGGAGCAGAGATGTTGGGTTCACTGCGCGGTAATGTGGAATCCCCCATTTGGTGTGCGTTCATCCTCTAAGGAACAAAATGACCGAAATAAGTCAGAACAACTAACAGCAGATTTGTTAAAGCGCCCATAACAATACCAGATCAATGAAACAGATCTCAAATTGAGACAGTGTCATCCAAATAACTTAAAGTGTAGTTACCTTTAACACTTAAGACCTGTGTGTCAATATTCCTTTGAATGGGAATATCCATTTTGATGTAACATTTTTCAACAAAGTATGGTAAAATCTATTAATATTCATAGTACTATTTATTCATAGTATTATGTATTAAGTATTCGTATTCCCACCCAGACTGCATTTTGCACTGAAGTTTCTGATTGCAAACATTCCATTCATTCAAAGTAAGATGTCATATTTGACAGTTATAGAGCTAAAAAATGCAGTAAATGGAGTTGGGCGAATATTCAGATCATCATGTAACCTGAGGACAAGCGAAAGAATTACATTTTCCATTGCTTGGCAACAGTAAAGCTGCAGCATTAGACCTCCAGCCTTGTACCTACAACTGAACCACAGCCAGGGTATATCCTTAACCAACCCCACTCTCACTCATGTCATGTTGCTTAAGTATAGCCTAGCATAGCATAGTTTAGAAGAGAATAGCATAGTATAATTTAGTATAGCATAGTATACTATATGGTTTTGTGCAATACCGTGCAGGGGTGCGTTTCCCAAAACCATAGTTGCTAACCTGTTAGCAACTTAGTTGGTTGGCAATGGGAAATTGCACTGCAACCAACAAAGTTGCTAACTTAGTTTTAGCAGTTATGGTTTTGGGAAACGCACCCCAGTATGGTAGTTACTGCTGCTTTTCCTAGACTAGTTGACATCATCAACACATAGTTGTAGTGTTTGTGCGTAACAGTGGTGGTGGATGTGTGTTCTGCTGTTCCACGTCACCTGTGTGGGGTCCAGGGGGTTGGGATAGATGGCACTGCAGGGTCGGTCCCGTGGGGACAGGCAGGCGTTCTCCCGTGAGTGCTTGTGTTTGTCCGGGAGCTGGGGAGAACCTAGTAGAACATGACAGAGAGCAAAGGTGAAAGTAAGGGGTTAAAGGAACATAATCCCAGCGTATATAGAAGAAGCAAGCAAATGCAGAGATATACCCTACAGTATCTCCTGCAAAAAATATACACACACACAGGCAGACGCACACATAAAAGCACACACACACACACACACACACACACACACACGCTGAAGCTGGCTGCATGCCCCAGCACCCCGTGAAGGACAGGAGTGATGAGCTCCCACACCGCCCCTCCCCCTACCGAGGTGAGAATTGCACTTTTCTGGGCGACAGACAACCACACAGGAGGGCCATTTGAATGTGTGAGCACGTGTGTTTATGTGTAGCCATGTGTGTAAGAGTGTGTGTGTGTGTGTGTGTGTGTGTTTGTACATTTGTGCACATACATCTCTCTCTCTCTGTGTGTGTGTGTGTGTGTGTGTGTGTGTGTGTGTGTGTGTGTGTGTGTGTGTTTACATGCACACACATGTAAGGTGTTTTGTTTTCTGTCCACGTTGAGCATCTGTTCCGTTCTCCTTTTCTCCTCCCACCTCTGTGGTTGCAGCAGTCTAAACGCTCTAGGTCCTCATAAAATGATCCAGCTTACTGAAGGCTGCAAAGCTGGAAGTGGATTTCTGGTTTACAAGTTTGCATGTTTCTATCTGTTTCACTCACACTCATTAACGATTAAACAATGTCATTGCCAAATGACTGAACTGTTTTACAACTATTCACATAACCCAGGCCCATTGGTGACTGGAAGAGCGTGGCAGATGGATGAAGACTCTTTGAGCGCATGAAAGAGCCTGGAATGCAGCCTATCTACATTTACAACTTATTAGGTTCTTGCATGTCATATTAAACTCTGTACTTTATACTTTAACAGCTGTTAACACACGTTATCCATGCTAACATCCGTTAACACGTGTTATCCACATAATAATCTGAGGGAGTGCTAAAGTGCATAATGTCATGTTGTCTGTGATACTGCAGTTAGACAACAACAACAACAACAACAACACATTGCATTTATATAGTGCCTTTCAAGGCACCTAGAGCACATTACAATGAAGCACCACCAATCCCACAGGCAGACATGCAGTATGTTTAGGATGGCTAACGGTGCTCACAACCACATATTCATCACCAGGATGATCAGTGGACTCTGTCCACACTGATAGTTCTGTAAGTTATAAAGCACTGGCTGGAGGCCAAGAGAAAAAAACACAATCCATTTACGCTATCTATTCATTTAGCAGACGCTTTTATGCAAAGTCACTTACAGTATGTATGCACATTTTCATCAGCATGTTTGCTCTCGGAGAATGAAGCTACTAGGAAGCCGCTGATGAAATGAGATTTTCATTTATTTCATAGCTCAACAAATCGTAGCAGTATTGTAATGGGTGGCGATTGCTGTTTATTTAGAGTAAACGTCTATGAAGGGGCAGAGAAATCTATACACCTATACAAAATAAAAAAACCTTTGCTGCAGATTCACACAACGTAGAGTGATTGAGTTTGTGCGCTGAGAGACCACAACATCAAACCATGTCACCACAACATCAAAACTACACGTATGCATCCACATCACACAAACACAGACATTTAGGACTGAAGTTAAGCCCTTAAATCCAAGGCATCCCACTACAGAGACCTGTATGACTCACAGTGGCAAACTCTCTCTCTCTGTCTAACCATCTGGCAGAGGTTTTACAAGTGTCTAACAAACCCCAGCAACACCCTCAACACACACACGCACGCACGCATGCACGCACACACACACTTAACAGCAAAGGAGACAGGTAAAGTGAGAAAAGATGTACTCTCTATCGACATACACATCTTCACTTATTCTCACCTCTGCAAATTCCCTCTCACTGTCACTTCCCTCTATCTGGTTCTCTCTGTTGGAGTGTGTGTGTGTGTGTGTGTGTGTGTGTGTGTCCATAATGAGATAAGACAATCATACCCCGCATTTACAGCCTCTCCTAGGTGCTTAAGGCTTACAGATGGCTTAATTGGTATAGAACAACACTACCACTCACTAAATGACTACTCTCCACACAACCAGGCCTACATAATGGCCCCTGGAAGAGCCTTTAGATGACGGCAGTGGATGGGAGTTGTGATCATTGTATAATGCTGGTTGCCAGGGTGAGCTATAGAGATGTATGTGCACTCTCAGGTGGATCAGAAGGACAGCATGTCTGCATTAAAGTTTCCATTAATGGGCTAGACACAAGTGTAAGTGCTACTGTAGGTCCCTGTTGGAAGTTTAAGTGACTTTTGCATTCTGAAGAGTGTGCCTGACTGAGTGTGTGAAAGAGTGAATGACACCATTAGGATTAAAAGAGAAAGAAAGACAGACAGACAGACAGACAGACAGACAGATAGATAGAATTTATGTGAGAAATCCACTTATCCTGTGTGTGTGTGTGTGTGTGTGTGTGTGTGTGTGTGTGTTTGCTCTTCAAAACAGAAGAGAGGTGGAGGATGAGGTGAGGAGAGGAGGAGGAGGAGGGTAAGAAGAGGAGATGGAGGAAAGGAGGAGAGTGACAGGAGAGGAGGAAGAGGAGGAGATAGAGAGGAAGATGATGAGGAGGAGTGGGGTAGAGGGCCAGGAGAAGAGGAAGATGATGAGGAGGAGGAAGAGGAGGAGAGTGTTACCTCTAGCACTGGAAGGAGCAGAGCTGGTCACATTAGGAGACGCAGAGTGGTTGGAGCTAAGGCTCGAGGTAGATGGGCTTGGCTGAGGAGAGACAGAGTGGGCCGTTGGTTTCGAGGAATCTACCCCTTTATTGCAGTCCTGTTGTTGTGTTTATGCTCTCTAAATATCATCATCTAGCTTATTATACAAAAATACGTTCTGGTAGACAGACTTGGCAAAACTGTACACTGCACAGGAATGTCAATAGAGCTCATTAAATAAGAATAACATAAAAATAAAAAATTGGATAGAGAGAGAGAGAGAGAGAGAGAGAGAGAGAGAGAGAGAGAGAGAGAGAGAGAGAGAGAGAGAGAGAGAGAGAGAGAGAGAGAGACAGACAGAGAGAGACAGACAGAGACAGAGAGAGAGAGAGAGAGAGAGAGACAGAGAGAGAGAGAGAGAGAGAGAGAGAGAGAGAGAGAGAGAGAGAGGTAAATACTGACAGAGATAAATGTCGAAGAGTGGAAAGAAAAAAACAGAAAGCCAGAAATAATGAGATTTTAGTAAAACTGAGAGAAAAGGACACAGAAAGGGAGAGAAACATACCAGCAGAGGACAGAGAATGAGAGAAACAGAGGAAAAGAAAAAAGGGCAAGAAAGGAAAAAAGGAGAGAGAGACTAGAACAGAGAGAGAGGGAGAGAGACTAGAACAGAGAGAGAGGGAGAGAGAGTAGAACAGAGAGAGAGGGAGAGAGAGTAGAACAGAGAGAGAGGGAGAGAGAGTAGAACACACACAGAGAGAGAGAGAGAGAGAGATACAAAAAAAAACATGCATATAATATTACAGAGAAAAGAGAAAGAATGAGAGAAAGCAAGAGTGCAGGAGAGAAAGAGAAGGAAAGAGAGAAGAGGCAGACAAAGGCAGGTAAGTCTGAGCATGGCCCAAAATGACAGATCATGATTATTTAAAAGGATCGCCGCAGTTCAAGATCACATGTAATAGGTCTGCTGATGGCCCATTATCTCCAGTCAAAAAAACTGTGTGTGTGTGTGTGTGTGTGTGTGTGAGTGTGTGAGTAAGAGCTCACCTGCATGTTGAAGACTTCGTCAGAGCTCTCTGATTGGCCCGTGATGTTGCTCACCTCATTGGAGGCCTGAGACGACAGTGACGACGATGAGTATCTGTTCACCGCTGGGTAGGTCAGAGGGCTACACACACACACACAAAGTATATAGATGTTAATTATTGCCACCATCAGCACATAAGACATATGGCATGTTCAGCAGGGAGATATTCTGCATTCATGTTGAGGGAGAGTGAGGAGTCCACACACCACACAATGTGTTGCTCTTGGCATGTTTCTTTTTTCCATAGAAAACACAGCACCTCCACCACAAATAAACACACACACACACACACACACACACACACACACACACACACACACACACACACACACACACACAGTCACACACACAGTCACACACAACAAAACAAAACACTCAGAGACTCAGTGAAGTCTAACGGTTAGTGGCTGTGACGGCATGTGTTATTTTGTGCAGATAACTGCTGGGACCACTGGTGTGTGTGTGTGTGTGTGTGTGTGTGTGTGTGTGTGTGTGTGTGTGTGTGTGTGTGTGTGTGATAGCATGTGTGTCCTTAAATGAGTGTCTGCATATATGATGTTTAGAAGTGTTTGTATATGTACATAAAGGTTAAACATGTTTTTGCACATATGCCTGTTAGATTAAATGGATGTGTGTTTGTGTGTGTGTGTGTGTGTGTGTGTGTGTGTGTTGTAAAACAGTTGGTGTGTGTGGGCAGTGACAGCATGATTTCTTCTGTTGAGTCTGTTCACACTCGAGCACACACACACCGGGACACAGGTGAGAGATAAGCGCGGGTCAGTGGACACTGACACACACACACATGCACGCATGTACACACACACACACACACACACACACACACACACACACACACACACACACACACACACACACACACACACACACACACACTGAGCCCCATGTGTACCAGCAGGGCAGCACCATAACACAGTCAGACTCTCTCTCTCTCTCTCACACACACACACACACACACACACACAAGCAGAGAAATGACAAACACACACACATAGCATAGAAATGAAAGGCACAGACAGAAACACAGACCCACAACCACGCAGAGATATAGAAGCAGTCAAACATACAGACAGACACATAAACATACACTGACACACACACACACACACACACACAGAAATCTAAAATGGTGCCTAAGCTCTCAAAATATCTACTATCACTAAAGATGTGTTATGTCACTTTAAGTGTGAGAAAGGCAGAACGAGAGAAAGATGGGATGAGAGAAAAAAGGTGTGAAGAAAGAAAGGAAAACAGCAAAAAAAGAACAAGAGAGAAGGAAGCTACAGGCTGCAACTGGCACTTCATGTTTTTTCTCCGTTTGCCTTCTCTCAGTTGCTCTGGCAACAATTGCGGCTGGGTGGATGTTTGTATGTGTGATTGGGGTAGAGTAAACCAGTGTGTGTGTGTCTGTCTGTCTGTCTGTATGAGTGTTTGTATGTAAGAGAGTGTGTGTGAATGTGTGTGTGTGTGTGTGTGTGTGTGTGTGTGTGTGTGTGTGTGTGTGTGAGTGGTGTCTCTGATGTGGTGCACCTGTGACTCATTTCAATTGTAGTGAAGCAGGAACACACTCGCCACTAATATAATTGACACAAACAAACAGCACTCCAATCATCCTGGAGTTGATCAACCTTTCACGCAGCGGGCGGTGGCTTTGTGATTAGCGGCCTATTCCTGCTAAGCACTCAAGAGCCACGAGACCCTCACATACAGAGGTGTACAGAGGGGAGGGGCGTCAGAAGGAGGAGAGAAGAGTTAAGATAGAAGAGAAAGAGAGAATGTTAAGGGGGGATAAAGGCGGGAAATAGAGAGAGAGAGATAAAACAGATAGAGTTAAAGAGAAGAGAGAGAGAGGGATAAACTGCCCCCCCCCAGCCCACATCTCCTCCTCACCTGCGTCGTGCCACCACTCGACCCCCCTCTGGTGGGCACATAATGTTGGGGGCAGAGTTCCGACAGGTGCGCGGGCTTCCGTTGGTGAAATGGATGGGACTGGCACGCACATAGGCTGGGAACTCCTGAGAGAGAGAGAGAGAGAGAGAGAGAGAGAGAGAGAGAGCAAGAGAAAGATACATTTACATAACATATACATTTAGCATTCATGTTTGCATCCTACACAAAGCAGTGGGTAGGTTTGGAGGAGGTAAATATTAAAATGTACATAATTATCAATGCAAATTATGCTTATTATCAATGCTAATCATCCTATTATAGCTGTCTCCTGCATTCATGGTCTTTTATATCCTTGAAACTACAGAACAGAACATGCATGCTATGCAATAAACTAATAGTCGAGAGGAAGATAACTTTATACTGTATTCGTAAGTGTATGTTGAATTCGTATGCACTATGTTAATTATGTATAATCACTATGCTAATTCACTTGTTAAGACTATCAAAATGCATTAATGGGATGTGATAACCTTGAAACTATAGATCTATCATTGTCATAGATAAATGAATTGTAAATTGAAAAGCAATGTAACTATTTATAGGTTTGAGAGAGGTATTAGGCTTTGTTTACTTCCAGACACATTGTTTTAATAGGGAAGGAGGTTGAGTGTGTGTGTGTGTGTGTGTGTGTGTGTGTGTGTGTGTGTGTGTGTGTGTGTGGATATGTTAATTGTACATTTCTAGGCATACAGCTCATTCATCGTCATTGCTAACAACCTCATTATCGCATGCAAAACAGCTCATTCTTTAATAACTTTCAACTCATAGACTGCTCTATCCATAACAGCGTATAAAACTGTTTTTATTATATTTAACAGATGATTGTTTTTATGTCATAACACCATTACGAGCTGTACGGAGTACAGATTAAAAGTTGTACCACTGAGTGCTTTCTAACTTGTCCCATTGGGGTAATCACTAAGATAAATATAGCAGGTAGTTGCGCTGATTCTGGATCAGATCTGGTATTTATCCATCCAGGGCTGTACCTGGGGATATTCCAAGTACATTAGTGGCAAACCTGGCTAAATTAACTCATAGTAAGTAGTTAATTAAATCTAAAGAAGAACGAACCCAATGGCTTAATTACACCTGCAACACAGAACCACAGGGATCTTCCTTCAGAAGGTTTATTCTTATGCTGAGGTAACTTACCATAAGTTTGTTATCACTTGCTTAGAATTAGCCACACATATTACCGCTCCTACTCGGTATAGTTAATCAACCCTGGCTTGTAATTAATCCACATGCTTGGAATACTCCCCCAGATGTAAGCCAGACCTCGGCCAGCTCTGGGCCGATGCTCTTCTCTGTGGGTGCTGTTAAGCTCACCTGAATGCCCAGACTGGACTTCATAAGGTGGAACTGATCCACCAGCTTCTTGTGCAGTGGCCGCATGTCCTGGGGGACGAACTTCTCGTGCACAGCCAGGCCGAACTCCAGGATGTGGGCCTGGATACAGAGAGAGGGCGGACAGAAAGACAGTGGGAGAGGTTCTAGTCTCACCAGGTACAACAATAGCAACAACACTTAACCCTCCTCTGTCTCTGTCTCTGATAATGCTCTAAACTGGTTTCAAACCTACATTACTGGCAGAGATTTTATATCAGTCCTAGGAGATCATGTATCTGAAAACATGACTTGCCTTTTGGTGTGGCCCAGGGAGCTGCCTTGGTCCCCTGCTATTTTCTATATATATGCTCCCATTGGGAAACGTCATAAGTCAGCATAATGTAAGCTTCCACAGCTAATGCAGATGATACCCAATTGTATCTTTCTGTGGAGCCAACTAACCTTAGATGGCCTTTGCTCCCTCACTGCATGCCTAACCTCCATTAATCAGTGGATGAGCAAAAACTTTTTGAAACTAAATGATGACAAAACAGAGGTACTTCTGGTTGGACCAAAACTAAAGCGAGATATTATTCTTAGTAATCTGGGGAACTTGGCACACCAGGTCAAACCAAAAGTAACAAGCCTCGGTGTCATCTTAGATGCAGAGTTAAGTTTTAAGCCCCATATCAGTAAAGTTACTCAGACAGCCTATTTCCACTTGAGAAACATTGCCAAAGTCGGCCCTTTTTAACTCAACAAGATGCAGAAAAGCTAATTCACGCCTTTATCACTAGCAGGTTAGACTACTGCAATGCACTTTTCACTGGTCTTCCCAAAAACATCTAAAGAAATTGGCACTCATACAGAACTCTGCGGCTAGACTTTTAACTAAGACTAAGAAGAGAACACACATCACCCCTGTGTTGGCTGAACTGCACTGGCTCCTATTTCCTATAGAATTGATTTTTAAGGTTATGTTAATTACTTACAAAGCTCTGAATGGCATAGCACCTTCATATATCTCTGAGCTTTTAATATCTTATCAACCACAAAGGAAACTTAGATCATCCAATTCTAATCTTTTAATCATTGCCCAAAGTGCTCCACAAACAAAGTGGAGAAGCTGCGTTTATCCATTATGCCCCAAACTATGGAACACCCTGCCTCTGTACATCAAGCTTGTATGAGTTCAGTAAATATTTTTAAAAAAGATCTGAAAACATACCTGTACAGGAAAGCTTTTAGTTAACTCATCTTATCCTGTAGACTACATTTTCAGATTATTCTACATCTGCTACTATTGGAGGGTTAGCCAGCCAGAAGCGGATGGGCTCCCCTATTAAGTCAGGTTCTGCTCAAGGTTTCTTCCTGGAATATGGGAGTTTTTCCTTGCCACAGTTGCCATATGGCGTGCTTGTGGGGTAAGAGGGTTAAGGCTGCCAGTCTTATGGCGTCATTTTATATTTTTTGATATGTTGCTGAGTATAACATAAACAGCAAAGAAAAGTGATTGATAATGACTGACTGGACTATTATTGTGTTACATGTTTCAAATGTAAAGCACTTTGAGCTGCATTCTGTGTATGAAGGTGCTATACAAATAAAGCTTTATTATTATTATTATTATTATTATTACTCCTGTTGCGTTCATTTCCTGTTTACTAGTTTCGTTCCCGGTCAAAAATGACTGCTGCATTATAACGTTAACTTATAAATCGATAGTAACACATATAGTATCATCTAATGTTGGGATAGATTGTAGCAACTTATGATCATACTTATCAATAGGTATGTGCATGGAGTCAATTTTACACACTGACCATTTTCTCACCCATTCATTTCTAATGGCTGGTCATTTTTGACCAGGAATACACATGGGTGTTCTAAAGTTAAATAAAACACTGAAATTGTTATGAAAATTATCAAGATTTGTTTTGTGTTCAGATGCCCTGTGTTAACAAAATCATGGAGCCTCATGATAGTCAGAATAAATTAACAATATTTTTTAAGAGAAAAAAAATGTCCATCGGTCACATTTGACCACGAACACAACAGGAGGGTTAAAAAACTACTAATCTGCAACATTAACAATAACAATCAGCTATAAAACAGCATAAAGTAATAAAACGCAAACATTATTCAGTGATAAAAAGAGACTTGACCATGTTATTTCTCTTCCTGTGCTAAGGACTACTACTTCTAACACTTCTGACTACTTCTGTGCTGCCAATATATGAGATATTGTTGAAACCTTTTTTAAAGGCTTCCAATAACTTGGGAACGAGCTTGGATATGATGGCCGTACCCTTGATGATGAAACTCAAAGGTCCATTCTAGGTGTATTAATCATGAATGAAATTAAGTATTATGATGAAACGATGGAGCTCTGGATGATGAAAAGGCATTTCACAAGCTCTCTTGATCAGTATAATGAGCCTATTTTTACGAAAGTACAACCTCCTAATTTCTTACTACACCTCTGTAAAGGTTGGCTTTGTACATTATGACTGTACAGGAAACAGTTCCACATTTTATTTTATTCTCAGAGGGGTCTATTCTCAGAGAATGAGACAAAGAGAGTTGGAGAGAGACAGAACAAGAAAGGGACAGACAGAGAGAGAGAGAGAGAGAGAGAGAGAGAGAGAGAGAGAGAGAGAGAGAGAGAGAGAGAGAGAGAGAGACTGTTGTATGGACAGTCTGGTTTAATTATCCTGCCTCTCCAGCAGTGCACAAACCTGTTCAAACATGAGCTCTCGTAGTCGCCCAATCTTATCACCGTCTTCTGGGTGGTTCACAATGTAGTCCTTCACAAAGAACGCCTGCAGGGAGGGAAGAGAGAGAGATAATTAGAGAGAGAGAGAGAGAGAGAGAGAGAGAGAGAGAGAGAGAGGGAGAGAAAAAACATCCAAATAAAACACTAAACCAATCATGAATCAGAAACAGGCAGAGCAGGTGTGGAGGTGAACTGACACTTTAACCCTGTGCTGCAAACCTGTCTCTGAGTCCACACTCTGCTAAGTGAAGTGATAATTAACATGGCCAAACATCTGCAGTTCTCACATTCTCACATCCACCTAAGGGCTGATTGGATGTTTGTGTGAGAGAGTGTTTATTATGTGTGTGTGTGTGTGCACATGCGTGTGTGTCTTTTCAACTAGACTGCATACTGAAAATCAAGGTAGAAACACATAATCACATGCACTCTAGTACCCATGCTTACACACAAAACACACACACACACACACACACACACACACACACACACACACACATACACACACACTCACACATAAACAAACACACCAACAGAAGCCGTTTCAGTGCTATTCAGTGTATCAGGCAGTATTTACTTATCCCCAAGCTCTCCGTGCACCACGCTGGTGTGACATGCTGCAGTGTTGTGAGCGCTGAGGCAATAGAACCCCGGGGCAGAGGGGCAATTGAGTGTGGGGTGAATTTAAGATGCCATCAGGGGCTTCATGAGTGAGAGATACCCTTACCCATTCAAAGACACACACACACACACACACACACACACGCGCACACACACACATACAGTCAAGGACACAAGCATATATTTATATTCATAAACACACACACACACACACACACACACACACACACACACACACTCACTCTGCAGCACAGTGAGATGGGCTAGACAGATAGATAGATAGATAGATAGATAGATAGATAGATAGATAGATAGATATGAGCGTTTGATTTAAGCTCTGCATTAATCTCTGGATACATACCCCCACACACACACACACACACACACACACACACACACACACACACACACACACACACACACACACACACACACACACACACACACACACACAGACAGACTTTGAAACATTTCTAGGGGGAGCAAACAACAGAGTGTGGGACTCACTCTAACTCAAGATTAGATATACGTATTACATGTTATAAACAAAAACACACACACACACACACATACACACACACACACACACACACATACAGTAAAAAGTAATACAGAAACATATATACACACATACACAGTAAAGGACATCCCCTGCTCCCAACACACACACACACACACACACACGCACACACGCACACACGCACACTCACAGACACGGATAAATGCCAAGGATAAATAAAACTCAAAAGCAGTCTTTCAAAGCATCTTTTCAAACGGAGGCGAGAAAAGGAGGAGAGAGAGAGAGAGATAAAGAAGCAGAGGAATGAGTGAGAGAGAAAGGCATCCAGGGAGAGAGATAGAAAGAGGGGATAGGAGGGGGGGATAAGAGGGATAACGAAAGTACACAGAGAGGATCATCCTGTGCATCTCCACAGTGAGACAGTGTGTGTGTGTGTGTGTGTGTGTGTGTGTACAGTATGTGTGTGTGTGTGTGTGTGTGTATGTGTGTGTGACTATCTCCAAAGGACCAGCCTTAAGGGAGGGACTGCCTTGACTACAGGCCTCTCTTTCCCCTCTGCCACCCTCAAAACCAGCCACTGACCACAACTCTCTCTCTCTCTCTCTCTCTCTGCCTATATCTGTCACTCTCCATCTGTCTCTTACTCTATGTCTAGCGTTTTCTTTCCCTCCATTTTCAGCTATCTCTTTCTTTCTTTACATCTCTTTCTCTCTCTATCTCTCTATGTATATCTGTCTCTTTCTCAGTCTCTCTGTCTCTCTCTTTCTCCATGGCAGGCATCAAACCCAAAGAGTCTGCACAGTTCTTCTATCGTTCCTCTTTTCTGTGTTTTGTTATGCTAGGGAGAAAAAAATATGCACGCCAAGCGTGAGAATAAAACACAGAAAAAAGAAAAGATTCAAGTGTGTGGACTTTTTAAGTATTTAACAGTATATAACAGTACAGTATATAACAGTCTGTATATACAGTATATTTAACAGTATATAACAGTCAACTGAAAGTACCAAACCCAGCACATCAGTGGTCTCAATCCTCTGTGTCCACCCAGCAAAGGTCGGCAACAAGTCCAGAGACTCCCCAGAAAAAACATTATCAGCTCTGGAGCTCAGAGGCATGGGATTCATTTGCGGCAGGAGTCTGTTGTCGACTGTTTTCCCTCTACGAGCTACTTTGATAAAATGAACATGGCAGAGAACTACCAATGTTTGATATTAGCAGTAGCTGATCTCCACCCAAAACAGCTGAATATGTTTCGTATGTGTCCCAAGGCTTCTTTCAACTTCTTCTCTGTTTGTAGACTGTTAACTTGATTTGATCGGAATTTTTACAGGCTTACCATGTGACTGTGCTATCAGATTTGTGAACATTCTCTTTGAACCTTTTGGAGAAACAGGAACTGGTGGGAAGCTACTGGTAGCTCGTGAGCTACTTGTTGGAGACCTCTGATCCACAGTATGTGTTCTCACTCACTGAATAGAAGTTCATTCAAATGTAATACAAAGCTGCTTTATTAGCATGACTGTTTACATTTTCTGTTACCACAGCTAACATTTAGGACAGGGATATCTTCTCATGATGAATAACAAGCATGAAAAGTCTCTAAACACTTGGCTGGCTCCATCTGGCCTATACGGACATGCTGGTTGTGGTTTGTAGAGAGGAGTTAAAAGTTCATGCACTGTCAGAGAGTCCATAAAATATTCAGGCAGGGTCTTCAGATCTGGTAAACCAACTGTGAGGGGAGAGGTACAAGACTGCTTTATTCAGAGTAAATGTGAGCCAACATGTGTTTACTTAAAAACACATTGATCTGAGGGGGCTCTCCAGACAGCGTCCGATGTATTGAGCGAGCGTGTGGAATATGTGTAATGTCACACCAAACGAGGGAAAGTATTGAGAAAGAGATGGAGAGAGAGAGAGACCAGAGAGAGAGAGAGATAGATAGACCAGAGAGAGAGAAAGAGAGAGAGAGATAGACCAAAGAAAGAAAGAGAAAGAGAAAGAGAGAGAGACCAGAAAAAGAGAGATACAGTACCAGAGAGAGAGATAAAGAGAGAGAGAAACATGTTTGTGTTTGGGGGCAATGAGGGAGTGGGAGAGAGAGAGAGCATGTAAAAAGTATGATGCACTTAAAAAGAATACATCAAAAAAAAAAAAAAAAAAAAAAAAGTGCACAAAATACTCTTGGTGAAGCAGAGGAGCCAGACTAGCTGTCAAGTGAGTCTGAAAATCATTAGAAAGCCCCAATTAAAAATGAAGCGCTTTGCAAATGAGAGCAAGAGCAGTCTGGCTTTCTCCACCAGGCCTTCAAATTGAAGTCATGCATCTAAATATTAATGCTGGTGGGATTTGGGGGTGGTGGTGAGGTGGGGTGGAGGGTGTAATTCAATGGCGTACAAATTGGGCTCCACGTCATTAGCACAATGCAAATAAATTAATGCATTTAGGGAGTGTGGTGAGCATGGTACTTTGTGCGCAGAGTTGTGCCTGATTTGTTATGCGGCAGCAAATTGAAACATGAGCCGTTTGTCATATTGTGAGTGCGGGGTGGGGTGGGGGGGGGGGTGTTACAGTGGCAGCACAAGGACACTGGCAGAGATGCACTGTCAGACACATATATATGTATGCACATGCACACAACACACAAGCATGCACAATCTCATACACACACAAACACACACACAGACACGCGGCTGCAACGATGCACAAACGCCCACAGGCGATGAGAAGGAAAGGGCGTCCGGACATAAAAAAAAGCGGAAAAAAAAAAAACCAAAGCAGTTCCTTGCGAGCAACTTCACTCTCCGCTCTCTGAGCGAAACCTTTCAGTGCCTCTGAGGAGGTGAGCAAAAGGCCGCTATTAACAGGGGGTTGCTATGCAACAGTTGGACGAGAGTGCTCTCTGGAAAGAGGCTTATTTTCCCAGCGTCACGTGACTCCCCACACATCTATCGCCGTGCTTTTTATGCGTTATGGATTTTCTGCTCACATGGCACTGATTCTCAACAGGCTTCTACAACAGCTACCTATATTAAGGGGCTTTTTTTCCCTTTCTTTTTGTTTTCTGCAGGCAGAGTGAAGGGCAGCCTCATCCAGCAATGCAAAGAAGGCTGATGCTGGCTGGATATTGCTTTGCTGTCTGTTGCCTATGCAAGGCTGGATATTGTGGAGATGGTAATTAAGCCAGTAACGCCGGGGTCATGGCTAATTAACTAGCAGTCACATTTCACATTGAGATTGGGGACATTTACATTTATTCATTGAACAAAAGTTTTGTTTATCCAAAGTGTCTTACAAAATAAGAAGCAACGTTCAAACTGCACTTCAAGGGAGACCTTAGGTAACAATAAACACTAGTATTAGAGGATGAGAGTGCAGAAGTACTCGAGTACAAAGTGTAGTCTAACGAGAAAGTAAAAGGAGGGAAGAAAAGTGCATGGAAAGTGCATGGTAAGTGCATAGTAAGTGCAGGTGTGTTAGAGGTTAGCTATGGGCTACACCAAAGGGCAACTGATTAGCTGTTATTTCACATGCTTCTGTACAGTTGTTTGCAAAATGGTAAATGGGTACACTGTGAATGGACAGCACTTTTCTACTCCTACGAGCACTCAATAGGTCTATATAGATTAGTGTCACATTCACCAATTCACACACACTCACACACACACACACACACACACACACACACACTACAGAATGGTCTGAGTGAAAAGTTACCTATACCTATCCTTACCAGTCATCTCTTCGTAACATTTCAGTCATTAGAAACTGCAAGCTTGAAATGCTTTTGTATATTTTTAAAACCTTCTGTTGCTTTGTTGGCATCAGATACTTTAATTCCTTAATACAGTCATAGTAGTAGTTAGCCTAGAAATCTAGACGCACCCTAGTGGCAGCAAATTATATTTGCTGCCAGGGCTAGTCTAGCAACTCTCTGTTGGCTTGTGAGCTCGAAAAATTAAACATCTATCAGGCCAATCAAATTGTGTATTTGTTAGGCGGGCTTAACATAATGATTGATGGCAGAGTTGCAACGGTTTGGCTTGAATTCCCTGCTACTTGACAACAAATAAGATGGATGTTGCTCTTGGCGAACAGTGTGACACGAGTTTAGCTTTTATTAAGTTGGCAAAAGTTTCAACTAGCCAACTAGCTCCGCTGGTGGGAAACGCATGGGACTCATAGCGCTGTCCTATTGCGTGCAGAGAGAATTTGAAAGACAACCGATTATCCCGCCCCTCGGACTGAGCACTGCGAACGGTGAGTGCCCAAACCCTACATTTTAATCGTCAGGCTAAGTAGTAGTAGTAACAGCAGTAGTAATAGCAGCCAAGCTAACCTCTTGGTAGCGTGCTAGGCCTCCATTGACAGCAGCGTCGATGACCCCGTTGAGACACATGGTGAGCGGGTTGATGTTCTGCATCTGTCGCGTCTGGCACTGGGTGATGAGTGTCCGCAGCTGCAGGTTCTTGTTCTCGATCACCTCGATGGCGTTCTCCAGCGGGCTCACCTCCACCTAGAACACACAGAGACACGGAACTCGTCGGTTTTGAGACTCAGGAGGAGAACGATGTGGTGTCAGACAACATAGGGTTCTACAAAAGATAGTGCCCTTATATAGCTTACTGTGCAAACATATTTTGACATTATTTTGTTATCAACGTGGTTATGATTTTTCCTTTCTTTTGTAATAGCAAAATTATGCACATCAGGCAGAGTACTGCATGTCAGTCACACAGTACTTCAAGATCTGGGCTCGATTCCAAGCAATACCCAGGGGCAATAGCCA
>NC_063205.1:12943198-12945698 GCF_017589495.1 Alosa alosa
CTTATACTTGAGATTAGCCATCATCGAGTTAATTAGGCTGGTGTGTGAGTGTGTTTGTGAGAGAGAGAAAGAAAGCGAGAGAGAAAGAGAAAGAGAGAGAGAGAGAGAGAGAGAGAGAGAGAGAGAGAGAAGAGAGAGAGAGAGAGAGAATAAAGACAAAGACAGGAGAGGGAAGTGTCAATAGTGAAAGAGAGGGACACATAGAAGTGTGCGGTAGAGAGATTGAGAGAGTGAGGTGCTCCGCACATTAGCGTCAACACTCCGCTTTCGACCTTCGGTTGCGTTAGATTCCATTGTTTTCAACACCACCCCACACACCAGCATCACGGTTTGCCACCGTTGCCGTGTAGATTACGATTCAGTGCTATTTTTGTCAGCGCCGCTCGATACAATCCATTTGTTCATCCAATGGTTGTCAGTTAAAAGTTTCAGCGCTGATGTGCGTGATAAGTCACAGCGCACTCATGACAGCAGGGCACTGGAGACAGGGAGCGAGGAAGCAATGTAAAGAGAGAGAGAGAGAGAGATAGAGAGAGAGAGAGAGAGAGAGAATCCACAACTGATAGGGAGTGTGTACACACCTTTCCCCTGTCGAAGTTCTCGATGATGGTGAGATGCAGGTACTCTTTGCGCTGCCACTCCGACTGCATGGGGTAGTTGAGGAATTCCCGTAGGGGGCGCTCTGACCACTCCAGCAGCTCATCATACAGCAGCAGGGTATAGGAGGCCTCTGGAGGAGGAAGGGGCAGAGAGATGGGGCAGGTGAGTGATAAAGCAACATTATACACAACATTACATTGTTCTAAGGTATGTTTTAGAATGGATTCATTGTACACATTATACACAACATTACATTGTTCTAAGGTATGTTTTAAAATGGTGTCATCGTTTTGTGACCTGGAATTCGCCTTGATAATACATGTTCATGGTGGTAAAAAAGCTAGTTGTTTATGCACAGTAGTGCCTGCAAGAAACTACTTTCAACTGAAAGTATTAGGAATACTTGCAAAAATACTGGCCTTCAGCATACTACACTGAGAGAAGGAAAGGACAGATACAGATCACTAGACCACTACAGTATAATCAGTACTACAGTGTAAATGTTGTGTACTACAGTCCAAATACAATACAGTGCAAATGGCAAATGTAGTGTACTACAGTCCAAATACAATACAGTGTAAATGTAGTGTCCTACAGTCCAAATACAATACAGTGTAATACAGTGTAAATGTAGTGTCCTACAGTCCAAATACAATACAGTGTACATGTAGTGTCCTACAGTCCAAATACAATACAGTGTAAATGTAGTGCACTACAGTCCAAATACAATACAGTACAATACAGTGTAAATGTAGTGTACTACAGTCCAAATACAACACAGTGTTAATGTAGTGCACTACAGTCCAAATACAATACAGTACAATACAGTGTAAATGTAGTGTACTACAGTCCAAATACAACACAGTGTAAATGTAGTGTACTACAGTCCAAATACAATACAGTACAATACAGTGTAAATGTAGTGTACTACAGTCCAAATACAATACAGTGTAATACAGTGTAAATGTAGTATACAACAGTCCAAATACAATACAGTGTAAATGTATCAATTCAGCTTTTGCGGGAAGAGAGAAAGAGATGGGTCAGTTGACAGTATTAAGTGAGTGCTGATACTGTCCAGGGACCTCTTGAGCACAGTGGCTAGCAGACAGACAGGTCATGTCAAGTGCAGCGTGCTACGAGCCGGACTCAGTGCTATCGATGTAGAGTGACAGTCTGGCTGCGGTGAGGTGGAGAAAAGGACCAGGTCTACATAGTGTGAAGTGCTTTGAACAGAATAAGGTGTGAATGCATGCAGCTGGGACTAGGTTCACTTCCTGTGTGACCACAGCTGAGTATACCCACATCTACCATCCTTTAGCCTCAAATAAAGATTTCCCTCCTATTTTCCATTAAGATGTATCTTATTACTTTTATGAAGCTATTATAATTATCTATTTCCAAATGTTAAAAAGCCTGGCCCATGTATGAATTCAGACACAGTGCTTAAGAAGTTTAAAACCGATACCCATCTATCTATGTGTGAAATCCATACTTTAACATTACAGCAGTGTCAATAAAGCCTCTTCTGTAAATGTACATCATATGCACAGTCTTAAAGGTACAGTCAGCGATTGCACAGGAAGTTGTGCTTGTTTAAGTTTATGTTTATATTTAAATTTACTAGCAGACACTTTTGTCCAAAACAACTATATACTATAACTACTAATTATACAACAAAACATACCTATTTTATCCAAGGACCAAATGAAACGCACCAGAGAGGTAGCTCACCCCTCCCTTCAGTATTCCCAGAGAAACTCCACACAGGGTTTTGTTTTATTTGGAGAACAGGCTACCCCCACTTTGTCTGTTTGTTTGTTTCCAGAGCCTTGAAAGCCTACAGAGACCGTTTTTTTTCTTTATAATGTACCCACGGAATGGGCAGCTAGCAGATCAT
>NC_063205.1:12950698-12953198 GCF_017589495.1 Alosa alosa
ACTTCTGTTCTTCCCTCAATTTCTCTCTACTTAAGCTAACACCAGCAGCAAAACTAAAGCTCATTTACGCTACTACAGCTTATGAAGAGCAAATGTTTGCAATCCGTCACGGAGGTGAGTCTAGGAAGTGCTCAAAGCCAGCAGGAGAAGTGTACGACACCCGAAATCCACAGACAAATGCTTTGCCTACCTTTTCACATTAACAGTGCCCTGCAGTAGTTTGCCAGTCTAAAATACAGTCATTATAATTACAAAGACACAAAAGAGGTTGTGTCTCACCTTTTACATTTATGTCAGAGCGGAACATATATTAGGCCGTTCTCATGAGTAATTCTGAACCTCAAAAGAACACACTAAATTCCTCAAACCACACCACACTGCATTACTGATGAAGGAACAACTCTTGTCATATTCCACTTCTGATTTGCAGACCTCAGACCTCAGTAGCGATACTGTTGTAGTGGAACACAGCAACCAGTCAAGTCATTATTTTTGATTATTTCACCGCATGAAAAGCAGGGATATGAAAAGCCAGCTGCACCCCCAACCAACCCTGCTCTTACATTAATCACCCCCCCCCAAGGTGATTCTCTAGCCTGCCTCTACCTTTCAGTCAGTAATGGCTGTGCTGTAGTATGCTGTTTTGTGCCATTTTGAACAGTGCACCGTTTCAGTAGCAGCCTAACAGATCAGCTCTGGCCCAGGTGTGGCTGGTGTCTGACCCAGTGTCGGCGGTTTGGTCTGAACCCCCGAGCGGTTGGAGGCGCCCTCTGGGGTGCTCTATGGCAGCTGTGCAGGTCACTCACATGCTGTTGAAGAGCTCGCGGTACGTCTCGTCCCCCTTGCCCTCGGACATCAGGCTGTCCAACTTGTCAATCAGCTTGGCCTCCACCTGCAGAACACACACAGACACACACACACACACACACACACAAATACACACACACACAAATACACACACACACACACACACACACACACACACACAGGGAGAGTATGAGAGAGAGAGAGGGGTCAAGGGTCAGCTGACATCAACCTTAACATCACACACACAGCTGGCAGCACAGATGGTGTCACATTACTGTGGTCAGTAATAGTCTGAGTTCTCCTTCAAAGAGAAATTGCTCTTTCTGAACCATCAAAGGTGACACTGGGGACCCTCTGATGCTGTTCTCCCCTGTCATTCACAAGATCATCTTCACAGCACTCTACAGCTTGCAGCTATATGTAGATTTATGAGCTGCCATCAGTGATTTTGTTAATATGCGTCAGGCAACTCATTTTCAGCTCCCTATTAACCCCACAGCTTTCTGACAGATTGCACCATTTCATACATTTGAGACGCTCCTCGGCCATGTATTGTTATGCCCCAGTGGAGCATGCAACAAAATGTAAACACATTTACATCCCCACATCCCCACAAAGGGATTTGACAATTCCAATCTCTCTGTGCACAAGGAACTCCCCCACGGAGGAGAAAATCCTTCACAATTCACAAGGATTCCTATACATTATCCTATACAATGCCAGCATTCTGTGAGAGCCACTGTGCCTCGTGTTGCAGTACCACACATCACCAGGAGGAGGGGTGAGGTGTTGCTACCTGTTTGAAGTTGCCACTGCGGCGCTGCTCCCAGTCCATCATGTCATGGAAGATGGGGATCATGACGTTACGCAGGTCAGGCTGAGGCACCAGGGTCACCTCCAGGAATGGACCGATCATCGCCGGGATGAAGTTCAACTTGTGCTCCCCTGGGAAACGGACAGAGATGGGGAACAGAGGGAGAGAGGAAGAGAAAAAGAGAGAAAGAGAGAGAGAGAGAGAGAGAGGGGAAGGGGAGAGAGAGGGGGGGAGAGTAATTGTGATAGAGAAAACAAACGACTTTTACATGCAGTAAGCACAGAAAGAAACAATCCTAGAGGAAATGAGATGAACGCATCCGGTGGTTTGCAGTTTTCTTTCCTTGTGGCATTTAAGTTTGCTCTGAAGTGCAGTCATATTTTACCGTTTCATTCATAGTTCACAGCATCTTAGTGTTACTGCCTCAGACGTCTATAGTCTCTATAAAGCTCTTTAGGCTCATTGTTGTGTGTGTGAAGTGTGTGTGAATGTGTGAATGGCCTAACTGTGTTAACAGATTATTAGCTCATTACCTAAATTCTGCCACATGCTGAAGATCTCACAGCCCATCATCACTCTCATGTCTCCATACCTGTTCAGGACACACACACACACACACACAGACACAGAAAAACTCAGTACAGACTCACATTTAGTTAGTGTGCATGCATGCTTGCATGTACGTGTGTGTGTGTGTGTATGACTAAAGCAGCCTCACTTTTCGAGCACTTTCTTCCTCTTGGAAGGGGAGAATGTCTCCAGTTGCAGACAGGGCTGGTTGATGAAGATAACAGACAGGTAGAAGTACGAATCCCACACCTACATGGAAAAAGCCACCACACACAAAAGGATTAGCCATCATTGCTAACAAACAAACAC
>NC_063205.1:12968198-12973198 GCF_017589495.1 Alosa alosa
AATGGCTCTCGATGTAGGTGTCCATCACAGGCTTGAAGTGCTGGAACTTGCTGTCCTGAAGGAGGTTTATAATGTGCACCTAGGAGTGGACAAGGGTACAGTTATATGCAACACTATTACCTGTGTAATCTGAGTGCTGGAATTAGCATAAATAAATGCTAATGCTAAAAAAAAAAAAAACAGTCATAAATCATACAATCAAAAACAACATTATGTGCCATAATGAGCTACTGAAAACCCTGGTAAACACTGATGAAAAACATCAAATCTTGTGCATTGGAGGATATAAATATTTTGATTGAAGCATTCATTGTAGAACTTTATTGTGGTTGATTTGAAAGTGTTTCAAGAGTATTTAAATTGTGAATACAGGATAAAGCATTCTTCAGTTTATTGGTTCATTATTTGGTTTATTGGACTTGGTTTATTTCAGTGGACAGATCATTGCGGTGGTTGTGAATTTGATTAACCTTCATCATTGCTGCTCAGCTCTCTCTCTCTCTCTCTCTCACACACACACACACACACACACACACACACACACACACACACACACACACACACACACACACACACACACACAGAGAGAGACAGAGGGCGGCAGCAAGCACTACTTTAATGGGGTCAGCAACATGCCCACACACATTTCCCTGACCTCAAGAGCCATGATGTCTACTAAAATCTTTCTGTTTATGACATTACAAAGGCTTTTTATGATGATTATAAATACTGTTTATGACCGTGTGGGTGCTGTTTATGACGTAACACACCATCATTTATGACATCATTAAATAGAACACTAATTTTTGTGGCTTCTTTTGAAGTGGAAAAGATGTCAAAATTAGACAGCACTAGCTTCAGTTTGGCTGTCCTGGTCTTTGTATGGGTCTTGATAAATAAGAGCTACAAAGTCGATCTGGATCTGCAAAACTGACACTTGACAGAAATGGATGTGACAGTATTGTGTGTTAATGTCTTTTTTTTTTAACTTACGAGGGAATCAAACACCTTCAGGCCGTATCTCTGTGAACTCTCATCCAGAATGCCAAACAGAGTGTCAAGCGTGTCCTGCAGAAACTGCAAAGCACAACACCCCAGTCCAATAAGACAGCTGACAGACAATACCAGTTACCCAGCAACCAAAGTGCAGAAACAGATTGACAGCAGCAGTGACCATTCATAAGACAGGTGCACGAGAACGACTCCCTCCTACCTTGACTATCTCGGAGCCATCAATCTCCTTCAGCTTGGACAGGCTGTCAGTGATGCGCTCCGGGTGGCCTCTCCACTTCAGCAGGTCAAGCATGTCTCCTGCGGAACCAATCAGAGTAACACAAATACACTCAAATCACATCTCCAAATGCCTCAAGTGATTTATAACTATGAGGATAATAGAAGAATGACATTCCACTTCAGCAGATCAAGCCTGTTTTTCGTAATGTAGATCAGACAAGATGATCCCCTAAAAATCACCACAGCACACACTAATCCATTTTGGAGTTATTTATTATAATCTCCATCAAGCAGGTTATGTTTTTGCTGAGGTTTATTTGTCTGTAAACCAGATTATGGAAGAGCTACCTGCCCGAATTCATGAAACTTTGGCAGACAGATGTACAAAGAAAAATCCTATTACAGTTGTGGAATGGACCTGAATCACTGGGTGGATGGATTCTCTATTTTAAGTTTCACCTTCACTCTTGTTGCACTATATCTCATTTAGCATTTGACCTTAGCGAAGGTCTATGTTCTCTAAATGCCCTTCTAGTTCAGCAGATGCTTTAATCCAAACAAACTGACAAGAGTGCCCTTTAACAATATAATATACTGGCTAAATGGGTTTCACCTATTATGACCTTGATTGTGGAGCTCTTGCACATACACCAGTTCAACTCACTTAACCACACTGACTCCAATGATTCAATCCAATTCCGTTGATTCAATCCAATTGGAAGACACAGAGATCTCTGCGCTCCAAGTCGGAAAATTCCTGACTCTGTTTCAGGTCAGCAGAGTGCTGCATCTGATAAGCTCATCTCATATGCTCTATTTAGCAGGGAAACAAATCAGGCCTGTACTTAAACGGCCATTACTGCCGCATTAAATATTAATATGTTTACAGATGCTGCCACTATATAAATAGAGTGTGATGATATGCTGTACAGTAATGTTATAAAACAAGTCTGGGCACCATGTCCCATAATGAAGTTTTTCAAACAAATCTCCCCTGCACCTTTCTCCTAATTCTGATTCAACGACTGTCATGGCAACAGGCATAAAAGCCTTCACTTCACTTGCTCTTTCTCACAAAAACTCTGGATTGGACTTAAGCAACCTGGAACCGGTTCTGATTGAGAATGAACTACAGCACCTAGCAACCATGGAACTTTTTTTAAACTCTCTCTCTCACACACACACGCAGACAGACACAAACACACAAACTCTACAATTCTGATGCGGCAAGCGATAGATAGACACAAGAAAATTGCCATATGCTGGAATAAGGCTGCACTGACGTAAAACTGATTCTCAGGAGTGGTGAGTTTGGGGGTTCACTGTCTTGCTCAAGGACACTCTGACGATATGAGCAGCAGGAGGAGCGGGAATGTGATTACAAATCCTCCTATGTCTGCATGACTACTCCACCACCTGAGACCCTGTAGGGCTCCTGTATGCTCCGAAACTCTTTCCCCTTTTTCGCAAATTAAATAAATTAAACTTTTTTTTTAGAGCACAGCTACTTTTGAAGTGGCTCAAGATGAGTGGGACCAGAGGGGACCAAGCTGAGAGAGACCCGACTGGACTGCATCAGACTGAAATTGGCACAATTGGACTAGACTGGGCAAAGCCCAATTACACCAAACAGAACCAGACTGGGACCTAGGCAGACTGGACCAGATTGACCCGACCCGTACCGTTTTGGGTGAGCTTGGTGGAGCAGAGGAAAGAGGTGATCCAGAAGGACTCCTTGCTGCCCTTCACCGCCTGGTTGTTGCCGGGGAGGTTGCCTTTGGAGAAAGGCAGCTTGAGGTAGCGCGTGCAGTCCTGCAGGAACATGTTGTCCTCACACTGAGAGATCAAGAGAGAAAGAAAGAGAAAGAAAGAAAGAAAGAAAGAAAGAAAGAAAGAAAGAAAGAAAGAAAGAAAGAAAGAAAGAACAGTGCATGAGAGAAAGAGTTAGGAAATGAAGACATTTTAATGAAGAAAAGCTGTACACAATTTGTCTCCTGTCCATAAATCTCTTTTTGAAACTTGTTACTTGAACAGTGTCACAGAAATGGAAAAACCCTGAAACTACAAGGCCTAAATATGACAATACACTGCAAAGCATATAAAATGCCACACAAATCTTTTGAAGAATGACTCCTGTGGTGAAGTTTTAGGCTGTGCAGGCCTACAAGTGGTATGGTGACTGGTTACACTGCCCTATTTTAGGGACATGTTCTGTATGTAGGCCACACGCACACACACACACACACACACACAAAGTCAGCCAGTTTTGATGTGCAAGGCTTCACTCTTCGCTCCCTCTCATCCTTATTTAAAAGTTTCCCCCAATTTAGGGCGCTTCTGTACAAAAGCATGCGAGGGAATGATGCATGGGCCAGGACTACACAGCCATGCCTCTTCTAAGACACGCTGAGGAGCAGAGTCGGAGTAGGAGGGAGCCTGTTTATGGAATGAGCAGGATGGGGGATGGAAGCAAACACACTGAAATAAATGCCTCTGTCTGAACAAAGGAAGCATGTTGCTCTCTGCACGTTCAGTGGATTCAGTGATGTCTGGTGAAGTTCACTGGTGAAACGAACGTGTGTGAAGCTTGTGATCTCATCAGCAAAAAAACTGTGGATGTTGATTTGTTTGTTGTTGTTGTTGTTGTGTTTTGTTTTGTATGTAACATCAGCACCAGACAGTATGGAACTGAATAACCATAGTTTATTCCAACTATGCCTGAAGAGAAAAGCTAAACACATTCATTTATTCAACTCGAAGCTTCTCTGGTCTCTAGTTAGAGACCACAGAGGGTTTCAATTGTGCCTGTGAGGAACAACAAACTCTGGTCTTGGTGCTGGTGTGGTGCTGCTTTGATGGATGGCTATTTGTTTGATAGTACACTGTGGGTTTTCTGACCTACCCATAGGGGAAAGAGATATAAATGTCCATGACAAGAAACCACATGTGTGTGTATGTGTGTTTCTCTCTGTCTCTCTCTGTCTCTGTCTCTGTCTGTCTGTCTGTCTGTCTGTCTCTCTCTCTCTCTCTCTCTCTCTCTCTCTTCGCTCTCTCTCTCTCTCTCTGTGTGTGTGTGTTGTGTTGGGGACAGCTTAAACTGCCATGTCATATTTCACTCTAGAGGAATCAGAACTGTAAACATGACTGTGCAGTTTCAAATGGAATTTGTCATTATGTTCTCCTCTTCTTCAGGATTAATGACACCATGCATTACTGTTATTGCTTCCTAAGTGTCATATGAAACTCTACTTTGTTCTGAGAAATATAACTATAGTGTGTAGATGTGTATGCAATGTGTGTTGTCCATTATATCTATGAGCTGTGTGTTCAGCATTTAACCCATTGGCTGTGTGTGTGTGTGTGTGTGTGCGTGGTGTGTGTGTGTGTGTGTGTGTGTGTGTGTGTGTGTGTGTGTGTGTGTGTGTGTGTGTGTGTGTGTGCAACGCAGGGTGTGTTTGTGCAACGCAGTCTCTTTAAAGGTAGCAGTGTTAAACCATGAGCCCCAATTTATCGCCCACTTGGCATATGAAGAAAGGCATGCTGGGAGATGGCTTCAGGGGATGCCTGGAGACAGACAGCAACAGGGCCACGGACAAGGACGAGGAAGAGGAAAAGAGGAAGAGAGGGAGAGAGAGAAAGAGAGAGATAGAGAGAGAGAGAGAGAGAGAGAGAGAGAGAGAGAGAGAGAGAGAGAGAGAGAGAGAGAGAGAGAGAGAGAGAGATAGAGACACTGTTCTGGATGAAGAAGGTCTCTGATCTCCATCTCT
>NC_063205.1:12985698-12995698 GCF_017589495.1 Alosa alosa
TGTGTGTGTGTGTGTGTGTGTGTGTGTGTGTGTGTGTGTGTGTGTGTGTGTGTGTGTGGTGATCGCTGTAAGAGGAAGAGAGAGTGATACCCGGGGTTAGCACAGCAACCTGTGTAGGAAGGTTGCTGATTGCACTGATAAGGCCAGTTGTGTGTTGGCAGGTGTCACGGTTCAGCTCTGTTCAGTCATCTGATTCCGGGGAAGTGATGTGGCGGGGTGTGTGTGCGAGAGTGATGTGGCCAGACTTCATTTATAATGAGGATGTGAGAGGAATTTACTATTTGCGCTGTGCCATCATAGTGAAAGTAATACTTTCGGTTAGCGATGATGAGAGAACTGAAGGCAGTGGTGATGGTGACAGCGATGGGAGTGATTATGGTTGTGGGGTAGCCTAGAAATCTAGACGCGCCCCTAGCGGCAGCAAATTACATTTGCTGCCAGGGCTAGTCTAGCAACTCTCCGTTGGCTTGTGAGCTCCAGAAATCAAAACTTAATCAGGGCATTGAAATCGTGTATAGAGTCGTTTGGTGGACTTAACATAATGATTGATGGCAGAGTTGCAAGGGTTTGGCTTGAATTCCCTGATACTTGAAAACAAATATCCTATTGCATCCTATTGCGTGCAGAGGGAATTTGAAAGACAACTGATTATCCCGCCCCTCGGACTAAGCACTGCGAACGGTTAGTGCCCAGACCCTACATTTTAATGTGGGTCTGGCTCGCCAGGCTAGTTGTGGGGGTGATGGTTACCATGGTGGTGGTGATGATAGTGGTTGATTTGTTGGTGTTTAATTTTGGTTTGAGATAGCTGGTGTGAAAGTCACATCTTGATTAGTGCGTTGGTTTTCTCTTACATCACCAAGTGCATCGGTGATGTGACCCACACAAAAGACATCAACTCGGGCTAACTGGAAGCCATGGCTGACAGGGGATGTCCTCAGGCTGCTGAGGGCCAGAGACAAAGCCTACAGAGCTGGGGATGAAGCTGGCATGAGAACAGCGAGAGCCAACCTGTCCCGTGGCATCAAGGAAGCAAAAAAGGAATACACTCACAAGATAACCACCCACTTCAAAAGACAGCAGGAACGCACAAAGCCTATGGCAGGGCATTGAGGCCCTCACGGACTACAAGCCCGCGCCACAGAGCTGTGAGAGTAACATCCCTCTGCTCAACAATCTGAACCGCTTCTTTGCTCGCTTTGAAGCACAAAACAGCACTTGCCCACAAAAGACCCCTCCCCCTCTACACGAGCAGCCCCTGTGCCTCTCTGCCAACAGCGTGAAGAGGACACTTGCTGCTATCAACACCCGTAAGGCAACAGGCCCAGACAACATCCCAGGTCGTGCGCTGAAGGACTGCGCTGAGGAGCTTAAGGATGTCTTCACAGACATCTTTAACACTTCCCTGAAGCAAGCTATCATCCCATCATGTTTCAAAGCTGCCACCATCATACCTGTGGCGAAGAAAACTGCTCCATCCTGCTTTAATGACTACCGCCCTGTGGCACTGACACCCATCATCATGAAGTGCTTTGAGCGACTTCTCATGTCACACATCAAATCCATTCTCCCCCCCACCCTGGACCCCTTCCAGTTTGCATACCGAGCCAAACGGTCCACAGAGGATGCAATCTGCTCTGCCCTCCACCCAGCCCTCACCCACCTGGAAACACCTGGAGACTCATATGTGAGATTGCTGTTTATAGACTTCAGTTCTGCATTCAACACCATAATACCACAACAACTCATCTGCAAACTTGACAAACTGGGACTCAGTACCTACCTCTGCAACTGGCTACTGGACTTCCTCTGTCCGAGGCCTCAAGTAGTACGTGTTGGCAACAATATCTCAAGCAGCATCACACTGAGCACGGGGGCACTGCACTGCAACCTACAGCAAAAATCACATAGTGAAATTTGCTGACGACACAACTCTGGTGGGTCTCATCACCAAGGGCGACGAGTACCTTCTGACCACGTGGTGCAGGGACAACAACCTCCTGCTGAACGTCAGCAAGACCAAGGAGATTGTTGTTGACTTCCGGAGAGGTCACACCCAACACCTGCCACTGACCATCGACGGTGCTGTGGTGGAGAGAGTGAGCAGCACCAAATTCCTGGGGGTGCACATCAGTGAAGACCTCTCCTGGACCATTACTGGCGAAGAAAGCTCAGCGCCGCCTCTACTTCCTGTGGAAACTAAGGCGAGCAAGTGCTCCACCAGCCATCATGACCACATTCTAGCGAGGCTCCATTGAGAGCATCCTCTCCAGCTGTATCGCTGTGTGGGGCGGAAGCTCCACTGAATACAACAGGAAAGCCCTGCAGCGCATAGTGAACACAGCTGGAAGTGCTTCACTCCCGTCCCTGAAAGACATTTACACCACCCACCTCACCCGCATAGAGGGAGAGCAGCTTCACAGAAGAGAACTTCTGACGGCAAATTTGAGGAAAAGTTGGTAAACCACCCTTCTTACCTAATTTGAGGGTGCCGATTCTGAATATTTTGTTTACCAAGCTCAATTCTGAGTTCTAAGCCACATAATCAGCATTTTAACATTAAATAGTGATTTTCTTTGTTTATTTTTCCCTAAATTGGGTTGAATTCAGAAGTAATCACTAAAACCACATAAAAGTGTTCTCTAAATACACTAAATACATGTTTGAGCATTAAAGAAACCATACTAAAGTTTATTAATGTATTTAATAGGAACATGATTACAGTTAACATGTAATAAACCATATTTTTATTGCTAACATAGTGAGTCACTCATGTGGTGTTTTATGCATTTCATCACAATAACAAGTTCCATTGATAACCTTCAACTCAGAATATATCCTAGTACATATGAACTTGGATAGCGGGAATAAGCCTAATGCAGAACTGCATCTACCGTCAGCAACAACCGACAAGTAAAAAACATTTTACTTCTAGTAACACTGGATTTGGTATGTGTGTTTGCCTCCATACTAAAGCTTGATAATGAGCTCTTCTATGCCATTGAGCAGCATCACTTGTTGGTGGTAGAGCCTCCGATCCTCGACATGTAGAAAACAGAGTGGCTCTGGCATAGTGTTGTCACGATACCAAAATTATGACTTTGATACAATACCTGCCATAAATATCTTGATACTCGATACTGAAACGATATCCAAATCCTAAAATATCTGGAAAAGAAAGGACGCAGGCCTCTTCCAAGTGTATTGAGTCATTTGTGTTGAATTTGGTTGACTTTTGGTCAATTCTGGGTTTTAAACTTCTAAACTTCCTACAGAATTATTATTTTTGTAGTCAGTAAAATAGTAGTTTGTGTGTGATTAAGTCCTTTATTGTTTGTTATAGCTCATTTATATTGTGTGGTGTTTTGGCAATAAATTACCTTTAAATAGCCAAATTAGGCTAGATCAAGGTCAGTGTTCAAATTACTGCATGCAAATCACTTAATGCTATGCAGAAGAGCCTAATCTTTAGGCCATCTGATACCCTAGGCCTTCCCGTGTTTATGGGATTTCTTTCACAGTTACAAAGGGAAAAAAGTGAAGATAGTCTTCTTTGCTCCCAGTGTAATTTAATAAGTATGTTTCAACCACTCAGGTCTTAATCAGATAGGCCTACACCATTATCTGTTGCAATATCTGTGTGCATTCCTACATTAGGTCTATTTCTTTGATAGTTAACATCATTTGCTACCATATAACAAATACCAAATAACAATACAAAAGTTTCTTACAAACTTTCCTGCATACTTCTTAAATGTGCTGCAGTCAGATGGGTGTCCTAAAGACATAACTAGATCTTGAGCATCTATTACCAGTGTTGAATGAGCAGTTTTTGCAGTGATCACTACTGGACATTCCACATTGCTAGACAGCACTTGAGTGAGGATAGACTTATTTCCACTTCACAAATAACCATTGCTATCTGCAATAGCTACAGTACAGGGACATTAATCAGTTCATAGCTAAGGATTTGTCCTATGTCCACTTCCCTTTCAGCATCATAATATGCAGTAATGATGCAGTAATGATGCACTGGAGAATGTTTCTTTTTGTTGCACTATAAAGGATATCTTGTCTAAATTGTTTTGGTGTTTCCAGCTAAAACAGCTATTCACCAACAGATTAACATCCAGCTTGACTCAACTTCACTGACCCCAACTAGATCGGCACGTAACTTGGGCGTTGTAATTGATGACCGACTTAACTTCTCTGAGCATGTAGCTTCTGTTGCAAAATCATGTCAGTTTATGCGTTACAACATTAGGAAGATCAGACCTTATCTGACACAAGATTCCACACAACTTCTTGTTTAAACCATGGTCATCTCCAAGCTGGACTATTGTAATTCACTATTAGTTGGCTTACCCGCTTGTGTAATAAGATCATTACAGCTGATTTGGAATGCTGGAGCACGCCTGATCTTCAATCAGCCGAAGAGGACACATGTAACTCCTCTCCTAGTTACTCTCCATTGGCTCCCTATAGTAGCCAGAATTAAATTTAAATCTCTCACTTTGGCCTATAGGACACTGACTAGATCTGCTCCTAGTTATTTTAATTCAATAATCAAGGCATACATCCCCAACCGCCCACTGCGGTCTTCTGATGAGCGTCTGTTATGTCGACCAGTCATAAACACTAGGTCTAATCAAAGAATCTTTTCCTCAGTGGTTCCATGTTGTTGGAATGAGTTGCCCTGTTCTCTCCGTTCCTGTGGTAGTTTTGGGTTGTTTAAGAGGGGTCTAAAGACATTCCTGTTCAACATGCACTTAGTTCTTTAAGTGCTTCTTATGCGTTATGGTTTGTATAATATTGTTTTATTTCCATTAGGCTGTTGATTAATTTGACATTATTGTTTATTATTGATATTCTCCTTAATATAGTCTTACCATGTCATTGTTTTTTATATTATTGATTGAATGGACATTATTGTTTATTATTGCTTTTCCCCTCATTTTCATTGCTTATTTTATTAGGCTATTGATTGAATGGACATTATTGTTTATTATTGCTTTTCCCCTCATTTTCATTGTTTATTTTATTAGGCTATTGATTGAATGGACATTATTGTTTATTATTGCTTTTCCCCTCATTTTCATTGCTTATTTTATTAGGCTATTGATTGAATGGACATTATTGTTTATTATTGCTTTTCCCCTCATTTTCATTGTTTATTTTATTAGGCTATTGATTGAATTGACATTATTGTTTATTATTGCTTTTCCCCTCATTTTCATTGCTTATTTTATTAGGCTATTGATTGAATGGACATTATTGTTTATTATTGCTTTTCCCCTCATTTTCATTGTTTATTTTATTAGGCTATTGATTGAATGGACATTATTGTTTATTATTGCTTTTCCCCTCATTTTCATTGCTTATTTTATTAGGCTATTGATTGAATGGACATTATTGTTTATTATTGCTTTTCCCCTCATTTTCATTGTTTATTTTATTAGGCTATTGATTGAATGGACATTATTGTTTATTATTGCTTTTCCCCTCATTTTCATTGCTTATTTTATTAGGCTATTGATTGAATGGACATTATTGTTTATTATTGCTTTTCCCCTCATTTTCATTGTTTATTTTATTAGGCTATTGATTGAATGGACATTATTGTTTATTATTGCTTTTCCCCTCATTTTCATTGTTTATTTTATTAGGCTATTGATTGAATGGACATTATTGTTTATTATTGCTTTTCCCCTCATTTTCATTGTTTTATTTTATTAGGCTATTGATTGAATGGACATTATTGTTTATTATTGCTTTTCCCCTCATTTTCATTGTTTATTTTATTAGGCTATTGATTGAATTGACATTGTTGTTTATTATTGTTATCCTCCTTATTATAGTTTGACCAACATTCTAATCTGTTCCCTGTTATATTTTAAATATTATGTTGTTTTTGTATTTGTGTGTCGCTTTGGACAAAGGTGTCTGCAAAATCCCATAACCATAACCATACATTTTTTGCAAATAATGCAATCTCCATCAGCACTCCTTAAACATGCACACTCTTCCATTTTTCTGCATGTCTGGAATTTTAATGATAGGAAAGAGCACCAGTGAGATGTTTTAACTAGGCAAGCACAGTCACAAAATACAGTGTAAATCCTCTGTAAAGACTGACAACTATTCATAATAGTTAGTGACAAAGTACTTTCTACAGAAAAATGAGCAGTCACCTACTATTCTATAAATTTATTATCGAGGCATCTATTTTGTTTCTAAACGTCATACTGAATTTTAGCTATTATTTCAATTTATATTTTAGTTGTAGCTTATTTTCATTTGCTTCTTTGCCTTATTTTTTGCAATTCCTATGATATCTGATGGCAAAACCAAAAAGTATGTGAATTATGCTAATTATGCTAATTAGCAAGCTTAAAACTCAAAATTGAGCTTGGTAAACAAAATATTTGAATTCAGCACCCTTAAATTGTGTGAAATAGCCCCTTTATAGCCCAGCATATAAAGACTTTTCCTCAAATTTACCAACAGGACTTTTTCTGAACGTTTGTTAGCTATCTGCTCTCCCTTTAGCAAGGCGACCACAATTGTGAGTGATGCAAGTCACCCCGCTCACAATTTGTTTGTTCTACTGCCCTCTGGGAAGAGGTACAGAAGCCTGCGCTCCCGAACCACCAGACTCACCAACAGCTTCATACACCAGGCTGTTAGGATGCTGAACTCTCTCCCCCCTCTCCCCCTCCACCCTCAGCTACATAACATCCTGGACTTTGGACCCAAATGGCTGCCTTGCACTACTCCACTTGCACTACTCCACTTGTACACTTGCACACTTTGCACACTTTGTAACTTGTTGTTGTTGTCCTGTTGTCCTGAAAACACAACACACTTCTGCTGCTCTTACATAACTTGCACCACTATGCCACTTGCTCACTTAGGTCAAACAGAACTACCTCAACCATTTATTGGCCTGACTTTGCACTATTACTGTATATTGACTGTCTATGCACAATTGCACAATTTTAACCCAGTTTTGCTGCTCTTATTTCTTCATTGTACTGTATGTGCCTTCTTATTTACTTTTTATTGTTTACTTGAATGTTATGTTTGTCTGTGGACTTAATTGGTAAAATATGTCTTGTCTTGAGAAACATAATTTCGATCTCTTTGTATGTCTTGGCATGTGAAGAAATTGACAATAAAGCAGACTTAGACTTAGACTTAGTTTGATGGTCAGTGTTTGGTTAATGTGACACTTAAACTGGGACAGATGGTGGTGGTAGTCACAGGGCTGCCAACTCTCACGCATTGGCCGTGAGACACACATGTTTGATTAGTTTCACACACTCACACGCCACACCCCCGATTTCTCACGCTGAAGTGTCAACTCGGTCAAATGCCTGAAAGATGAGTTTATCTATAGATCTACCTGTTCAACCACTTGTGATCGACTAATTTTATTTTATTTTTATTTATCTTTTATTTTACCAAGTGATGTCCCATTGAGATATTCAAATCTTTTTTACAAGGGAGCCCTGGGGTTATCACAATAAACAGCAAACTGTACCGAATACGAGGATATAAAGCATGCCTCATGCAATAAGCAGTTCCTGAGTAATCCGGTTTTGAAATTGCAACACATAGTCTCATTGGAGCGAAATTATAATGTATTCTAATGTAAACTAGTTGTCAGTACATACATTTTTGTAAATTGCTCAGCCAGAGATTATCCCACTATCATGGTTCTTATATTGTCAGGTTCCAGCCAATCCCACTTACACAGACAAATGAATATATTTCTATTGGATGCTTCCTAGTGACATTAATGCAAAAATATGCCGAAAATCAAATAATGAGACACAAATATTTTTTTTCTCTTGATATAAAGCCTGACATAAGCCATATGCAAACATTTACATCATACGTTCCCAGATATGGGTACGTCCTGAAAAAGGAAGACCAAGTAGGCCATAGGCTAGATGGCCATTACAATGACCAATATCTTACTTAAATGAACTAGCTGAATAACACAGGTGACCACCTCTGCATAATTTCATGGAGTGCTGAAATGTACACACATTTTTGACCATTTCTGAACTGTGAAATGTATCATACATGTTTTGTGGTTGTGAACTTATTGCAATATCACCATAACTATTCCACCTGTGTGTGCATGGTTATAATTCTGAAGTGCAAAATAGTTTAGGCTACAGCATTGGTTTGATAGCTGGTGACTTTGCCATCTGCACTGTGCAGAGATGATTAGAGTCGTGCCGTGTCCCTGGGATGGGTTTGGGCTCATGCTGACGTGATAACGGCATGTTTGCACGTTGGCACCTCACCTGGCATGATGATGTCGGAGAAGCCGAGCTTCTTGGTGACGGACACGCCGCGGGTGAACAGCACCATGTACTCTCGTCTTAGCTGCTCCATATCGCCGTGCAGCAGCTGCATTGATACCGACAGGCCTACACACACACACACACACACACACACACATATTCAAATGCAGAAGTGCATTCATGTGCAATGGCACACAAATACACATACACACACGCACAAACATACAGAGAGATAAAGAGAGAGGAAAAAAGAAAAGAAGAGGATGTCAGCAGGATTGAGGTGCAGCTTGTTCTTGCGTCCAAACCCATGAAGGACGCCGGCTCTGGCAGCTCTGACAGATACACACGAGTGACACTTTCTGGTTTCAGTTCATATTTTGGTGGAGCACTGCCACAGAGGCATTGCTTCTCGCAAGCACACACACACACACACACACACACACACACACACACACACAAACAGGCACACACACAAATGCACGCACATACCCTAGGAGACAGTTTGGCAAGAGCCTTCAAGGACAAGCTGACACTGCTGTCCAACCTGACACACAGGCGTGTACTTTGTACACACACACACACACAGGCCTACATACACAGCCATAGAGCTACACTATCTGAACATATTGCACAAACCATTCACTGAACAGAGTGTTCCAAATCTGCCAAACTTTCATAACCAGAGGGGAGAGGGCAGTGAAGCATGGGGGTATGGTAAAGACAGAGGGGGAGACATCAGAGAAATCCGCAGGGCAACAAAGAAAGACAACAAACAAACAGAGGCCGTTTTTATTCAGAGATTCCAGAATAATTGTGAGAAGAAGAGACGTCATTATGCCCTGAAAAGAGGTGTCAGAAAGCTAGCCTGGCCACGCCCACCTATCTTACTCCTTTCAGGGAGATACTAGTCTGGAACACCATAGTTCACTAACGTTTCCATCAGTCGGCAGATTATCTGCCCAATTAGCGACAAGAGGGGATGATAATATAGTTTTGAAATCGAAAGTGGCTGATAAAGTGTCTGAAAGTGATAACCAATAGTAGCTACGCCTGCAAACATCAAAAATTGCAGTCCGAAGAATGTGTACATTTATTTACAGCAAAGGTAGGCCTGCATACATTGTTTCCTAACTGCCAATGCTGTTTACTGCCAGTTTGTAAAGTTTAAGCAAAGTAATGGAATCCCTGCTCAATGTGACTGGTTAGGCTGGACCAATGATTTCAAAGTCAGCGCAAAGTCTACACCCGTCGCGATTGAAAGGTTTCCCAATCGTGAGTGACCAGACTCTCAGAATGCCACATCCATCCATGATTTTTCATTAGTATGCAAATAGTTAGGCCTGCACTAAAGCACTATTGCTTGTTTATAAATCAGTAAATGGAGCAGGACCTAAATACTTGTCAGACATGCTTCAGCAGTACACACCTTCTCGTCCTCTCAGGTCCCAGGTGAAAAACTTGCTAGTAAAACCTACAGTTAGAACTAAACATGGTGAAGCAGCTTTTAGCTGCTATCGCGGCTCAACTGTGGAACCAACTTTTCGGATGACATTAAAAAGGCCCCAACTGTAGCCAGTTTTAAATCTAGACTTAAGACCAAACTGTTATCAGATGCTTTCTGCTAACTGTGCCGAGTTACAAATTCTGAGTCTGCCTTGATAATTATTCTACTTTGTCTTTTA
>NC_063205.1:12998198-13003198 GCF_017589495.1 Alosa alosa
TCTCTCTCTCTTTCTCTCTCTCTTTCTCCCTGTGTACCCTCAGCTCTAGACTAATTACATGTAAGAGAGCCTCTTCCCTTCCTACACCCGAGTCTCTCCACAGAGAGGGAGGGCGGGGCTTCTTCACTTCTTTTAATAAGGCACAGGAATAGCACCTGCTAGGCAAACGCCAATGGAAATGTGCACAGTGTCAATAATATAATGAGAGTGCTAACTAAAGAAAGTGATATTGAGGGGTTCTTTTATTGCTTTTTTTCCTAATGCTGTCCAAGATCACAGTGAGCAGACAGTAAACTGTTTTATTTCATCATTATGCACTTGCAGCTGCAGTGTGACAAAACATCATCTAAGCATGGCTAACCTTCAAGAGATGTGAAGGGTGTAACTTTCCGTTAAAGCAGTGTAATGAAGAGAGTATTGAGAGTGTAGAGGAGTGTACAATAGTATGATGACTGGGATGTTTGTGCTTGTGATCTACACACTTTTCACTCTGTTAATGGCAATTGATATTTCTCCTTCTGTCCTTCTCTCACTCACAACCCTCTGCCACCATCCCTCTCATTCTCTCTCTCTCTGTGACCTGAGGACAGCAAGAGGTTCCTCTGTGCTTGTGTGTGAACCGCAGGACAGCCAAACAGGACAGCAGGCCACATTGCATCAGCAGGGTAGAGGACAACCAGGGTGTGGGTGAGAGACTGTGGCCAACACAGACAGTCAAACCAAACACCACACACAACACAACAGCTTTCCTAGACTCTGAAGGCCAGATGTACGTACATTTGCGAAAGTAGCGTTATCAGCGCCATGGACAAAACATAGATTGCGAACGCGATCAGACCCAAGTTTCCGTCGTATTTATCAAACTTTCAATCCATATTGTAAACTGCGCCTTTCTCTGCCTTTCTCCACCCATTACCGCAATTTACGAACGTCCACAACTGAATGGCAGCGCCTACAGACAAGCGCAGTTGAATGAAGTTAACTGATGACAACATTAAAAAGAATCATTATTGATCATGAAATAATACCATACATGATAAGATGTCAGCAAGCAGGGAGATAAGGAAGATCAGTAGTTCTACTCAAACTACTTGTAAAATCTAGCAAGTAGGAAAGATAAAGTGAAAGTGAAAGTAAAACATTCGAAAGGCCAACGAAAAATTAAGATAGTACTTTTGATAGTACTACTTAATAAACTGGTGTTCTAAATAGCGATTCTGTTGTCTTTGAAAGGTTCTCTTATTGACGCATTGAACTGCAATTTGGATCAACACCTGCTTTTACAATGCGGAAGTATTTAGGCGCAGAATAGACGTGCGCTTTCACCTGCAGTCTTTGTCCATACTGCGAAATACATAATTAGGCTGTTTACGCTTCCCCTCCCATCTCTTTATGCTAAACTCCCACTTTCATCTGGATCCTCCCATGAATGTATATGCATGACACGAAAAACGCAATATGGCATTTTCAGCTCCCGCGACAGGCAGTTTGCGCTTTAACATCTTTGTGGCCTGTTTGTACATACCTTGCAATGATTTTACACGCACGTTGCGAAACAAATACGCCTGAAGTGGGTGCAAAAGCGTTACAGTACATCTGGCCCTGACTCTCTCTGACACGCATGGCTTCATAAACACCTACCAATACCCAACCTCTGTAGTCTGCATGTAATATGGCACCTACTGCCAATGTTTCCTAATAACACTTAATACTCTCTTTATCAGTGGGTATAATTAATCAGAGAACTAGTGCTATGTCACTGCCTACTCAAATCAATCATTTTTTGGTTCGTTTTTCATATATTGGAACTCATCTGAATGTCTTCCTTTTTTCCTCTCTTTTCTTTCTTAGAATTCCCAGGATGGGGGGATTTGGTGCTTGGCGCTCGGCTGCTGTTGGTATTGTTTCTGATCTTGGTGGGCGTATGGGCGCGTGCGGCAGCATCGCAGCAGCTTTCGCGACCGTCAGGGGAAAAGAAGGGAGGGGAAATGAAAAGAGAGAGAGAAAGCAATGACTTTATGTCAGTCAGCTTAATTAATGCTTTGCCTTTGACGCCACGCTCCCACTTATTCAATATCCTCCGCCTGAAACTGCAGCACGCAATTATGCAGTTCCTTCAGAGAGAGAGAGGGGGATAGAGAGAGAGAGAGAGAGAGAGGGAGAGAGAAGAAGAAGGACAAAGAGTAAAAAAAGAGAGTAGAAGAAGGAAAGAAAGAAAAAAGGAGGGAGACAGAGATGGAGAGAGAGGGATAGAGATAGGAAAGACAGGAAAGATAGGACGATAGGAAAGTATGACAGGAAGAGGGGAAATAAGAGAGAAAGAGAGCGAAAGAGAGAGAGAAAAGGACTGAGAGAGAGAGGAAGCTAGGAAAGCCCAGTAAAAGAGGGAAAAAGCAGCAGAGGTCTGCAGATATCCAGAGCTCCCGCTCTCCTCTCTCTCTCTCTCTCTCTCTCTCTCTCCTCTCTCTCTCTCTCTCTCTCTCTCTCTCTCTCTCATTGAAATCCGTTAAGCCTTTGCCACATCATTTGCCTTTCTGTCTTTCTTCCTTTTTTTTTTTTTTTTTGCAGCATGCAGTGAGCATGGACGAGGCTTGAGGAGGGGCTATCGATGTGGCTACTGACAGGGCCGAGATAAGGTCACTCCAGGAGACACACAGAGGTACCGAGAGAGATCATTACTCTGATAAACTAGTTCTCCAATAACTTATTTAATACGCTACTTTTTTAATATATATATATATAGAGAGAGAGAGAAGTGTGAGAGAGAGAGAGAGAGAGAGAGAGAGAGAGAGATACTGAACCTCACACTTGATTAAGAATAACTGACCACATCAAACGGTCTCCACTTACATGCAAATGTGTTAAATGCAAGAAAAGAGGAAGAAAAGGGGGCTGAGGCTAAAGGCTGTGCTATTTAAATATAATATTTAAATAATTAAAATAACATACTGTACATGACTTCAGGCGAACACGTCACACTTCAGCTAGATATAAGGTCACTGCCAGCCACAATCACAACTGATACATACATACAGTATGCACATGGGTGTTGGCATTCCACTTGAGCTTTAGCTTGAAGTTGAGCTACTCTCTCTGGCCTATAACACAAATCCCACGCCATTATTTATAAGGTGCATGCTTCTTTGTCCTGTGCATAAGCAGAGCTTGCCCAGTGCACATTTTGCCATCTTAATGTCTGCAGTAATAATCCTCAAGCTTCACCAATTATCTCAGCATCCCTATTGATCCCTATCCCTATACTCGATGCACTTACATAACATGTGTGTGTCTTGTGTGACTTGTCTATGGGATGTGGTTGCTAGGGAGCACATCAGAAGGCGGATGCTGAGAAAAAGATGGGTCAAGCACGTCAAGCACGGAGAACACCGTGTCAAAAGAAACTGGTACTTGGTTGGATCTTGGATCGTTGTGTAGTTTGCGGTTTTAATTTACATACTGACAGATAAGCCGCAGAGAGCAAGGAGCTATGGTTTGTCTCAGCTTGAACCTCAGTTTTCACTCTGATCTTATCGATGTGATAATTTAACACAGTTCTTCATTTAAGCTCTTCAAAAGAGGAAACCCTTAAATGAAAAGTTCAGTTCAGTGTTCGAAGAATTTTGGATGAACGAGTGAAAAACTTTCATTGTGGACGAAACAACATTAATCGGAGTAGTTTTACGTAAGACTGGAATATGCATTTAAAACGAAATAGTATATAACGATAGCCTTGGGGGACATTTTGGCAGTGACTGGAAGAAGACTTAGGTAATCCACTGACTGCATTCTAGGACCATATGGATAGCACTTCTGAGAGTACAAATGGAGCTGTTTTCTGACAGACTGTTGTTAAAGACGCAGATAATGTCGATGAGAGATTTTGACTATTTTCTGACAGGCTATGAAGACGTAATTCCCTGAGCCTGTGAGAAGATAAAGAGAGAGCGGGAGAGAGATGTTTACCGGTGTTGGAGCCTGACAGGTTGTAGCGGGAGTTGACCTTTCGGATGATGTTGTCGTGGATCTGGTACCACTCACTCTCCGTGTTGCACCTATGAGGAGAGAGAGAGGGTGGGAGAGAGAGAGAGAGACAGGTTTGAGTCCAGCCTAAGGTCACTCCCCATCTCTCCACCATTTATTTCCTGTCTACTCTCTTTAAAATATGTCTAATGGAAGCTGACCGTTCCCAAATGACTGAGAGGCAACACGCAGAGATCTGACCGTGATGGAATATTACCCACACTGGGCACAACATGGCCCTGTTTGCTGGATAAATAGGCTTATTAGCTTGTTTCCTCTCAATAAACCAGGTCGGACCTATTAGTGAGTCGATACACACACTCCTTTTTCTCACTCATTCTTTCTCCCTCCCCCCCTTTCTCTCTCACACACACACACACACACACACACACACACAAACACACACACAAACAAACAAATATCTTGAACGGCCCCTGGCTATAAGCAGCGTTGTGATAGAGCGATACTGGTCTGCCTGGTGCTACAGATTTAGTGGAGGCAATCTGTGGTCCTATGGAAATGACTTCATATGGGATAAAATACAAATAGAGCGTTGTAAACATGTTGTCACCTGTCTTCTCTCTACTGAATTAAATGTGCTCTGCATAATCTCTAGAGGCTACTTTTTCTGACATATGAACTACAAAACATGGTTGCGATCTCTGTGACACACGGAGTGACTCATACAGTGGTGTACAGTGGCCTGCGAGGGACATTACTCACGCATAGACTTTGAGTTGGTGATCATCTTTGCAGTCAGCCGTGAGGAGATCGGCGATGCTGACCACAGCACAGCCAAACGGCCGGCGGTACTGGACGGTGCTCTGGTTCTTCTTCTCTCCGGCTCCCATACGGCCTTTAGACACACACACACACACACACACACACACACACACACACACACACACACACACACACACACACACACACACACACACACACACACACATACACACACACACACACACACACACACACAC
>NC_063205.1:13008198-13013198 GCF_017589495.1 Alosa alosa
ACACACACACTCACTAACTCATTCTGCTTAACTCCTTTCCGGAGTGCATGAATGGGCACACAGAAAGGAGAGCTTGGAATACAAATGTGGGAGAGCGATCTGAAGCAGTCCCCCAGCCTATCACTCCACTCCCATGTACACAGACAGGGCCAATGTCACCTCTGCAGACTTGCATATCAGAACAGAACAGTTACAGGTACAGGTACAGGTACAGGTACAGGGCCGCCGCATCCCACTCCTCCAACACACCTCCTGGATAATGCCCACAAGACCTGTGAGTGTTCTGAATTTGACCAAGAATCTCCTCACTCAAACTCCCTCTTCATAAGGTGCAATGATCAAGCAACTATTTTCTGGTTCAAGCTCCAAACCAAAGTGCCGCGTTCCGAACCGTGTTTTGTTTGGTGGAAAAGCTCCAATCGGTTCAAATGTTGGTTTGTGAATGGGAATGGAGCTGGCTTTCTGTCGGTGGAAAAGACCTTTCTGACACAGACTGTAGCAACATCTTATGACTGAATATACAGTAGTCATCTCTTATGACGTTATGGTGTTTATTACAAGTGTGTATAAGTCTTCTCATGGGAAAGAGCTTTGCTACATGCTTCTCGTAAACCCAGACAATTGAGGAGATTCAGGGTTGAAACTGCTCATCTTCCCAGCAGTGATGGAGGACAAAAAACAGGGTTTTCACTCTGAGCATCCAATCAGCTCATCCAGTCATTCTGAGAAGAAGAGACAGCACAGGAAATTACCGTCTGCGGGGTCTCTCTCTTTCTTCTCTTTCTTGTTTCTTTCTCTCTCTCTCTCTCTCTCTCTCTCTCTCTCTCTCTCTCTCTCTCTCTCTCTCTCTCTCTCTCTCTCTCTCTCTCTCTCCTCCAGTGGCTCATTTGTATTCTCCACTCCCACCCCCACCCCCACCCCATGCGCTTTTACACACACACACACACACACACACACACACACATACAACCCCGCCTCTCGCCCCCCTGCTGTGATCGCGCTCCAGGTGAGAGTAGGCCAACACCCAGCCAATATCCCCACGTGTAGCTCACACATGTGAGAGAGACGGAGGGGGAGGAAGAAAGAAAGAAAGAAAGAAAGAAAGAAAGAAAGAGAACCAGAGAGAAAGCTTACGCCATCACTGCAGGCTCAGTTGCAAGACGCCACGCACAGCAGCGTGAGGGATGGTGTCATTCGAGGGCAACGGTGGAGCCGTCAATCCAAGCGGGCAGAAATGTCGGCGTGATGCACCCGCAGCGTCTTTTCTGGCTTCGAGAATCACTTCTAACCCACAGGCTCAATTTTTACGCATTAGGTCAGTAGACCAGCTTTTTCATTTTTGCGGGCTCATTACAAAGTCTGAGTGTTGTGGGGGGCTGGGTGATGGGATGAGGAGAGGAGCTGTTTGCATGGACGGAAGTCCTTCATGGAAGTCGTGCGCCAGGGTTTGACAGCAGCGGATCTCAATTTTTGAAGGTCAGACAGAATCCCTAAGGGCCCTGCTTTTTCTGCTGTCTGTAGGATAACGTCATTTCAACTTTATTCAAAGTGCTACATTCACACACACACACACGCACACACACACGTTTCATGCATGGTAATTTTTGGGATATCAAAGGACAGTGCAAATGTTAATCCGCACCAAACCTGTCAAAGAAAGGGCACAGAGGGGTGCACATCGATGCTTGACAGAGTTGACACCAAGGCAAAGGCATATTCTAGCCATCAGTCTGCTGCTCACCGCAAGTTGTGTTCAACTGGACCATTTTGATTAAAAAAAAACAAGAACATGGGTCCCCTTGGCCTTTGATCAACATATTTGAAAGGAAGGAAGTGGGCTGCTAAAGCCTCGCAACGTCGACGCCTTGCGCTCGAGTGATGGCCATTGCACTGCGGCTTCTTTTCTTTCCATTCCGTTTTTCATTCTTTGTCTTTTTTCTGTTTTCCACGAAATGACATAGTGTCTACTTAAAAGACTTGCGCACTTCCTGCAGTGTAAACACAACCTGGCCGTATCTGTGCCAAAGTGTCAAACCACGCAAGCAATACCCACTAGTATAGCCAGCAAAAACACACAATAACAACAGCATACTGAGGGGCCAGATATGCGTTACATTTACTTGACGTGGCGTTATCAAGCCATGGACACCGAATTCTGGCTGTCAGACCAAATTTCCGTCGTTATTTATCAATGCGTTCAATCCTTGAGCCAAACTGCCCCTTTCTCTGCCCTTCTCAGCCCATAAAGCGCAATTTCACGAGCGTCCACAACTGAATGGCAGCAGCAAAGCGGATTGAATGAAGATTAACTGATGGCAACATTAAAAGAATCAAGCGTTTAGCGATCATGAAATAATACCATACATGATAAGATGTCAACAAGCGGGGAGATAATGAAGATCCAGTAGTTCTACTCCAAACTACTTGTGCATGTAGGCTATGGAAGATTGGTCAAATCTAGCAAGTAGGAAAGTTTAAGTGATCTTTTTACGCTAAACTCCCACTTTCCCCTGGATCCTCCCATGAATGCATATGCATGACATGACAATCATAATCTACCACTTTCAGCTCCGACAGGCAGTTTGCGCTTTATCATTCTTGACCTGTTTTGTACATACCACCATAATGATTTTACCACATTCGCAGAAACAAATCACCAGAAATGGAAGCAAAGCGTTAATACATCTGGCCCTGAGTGTTCCGTTTGCATTGCAGCTGCCGCAACAATTAGCTTCCACTATAATCAATACAACTGGCTACACCTGACATGATAGAGGCGCGTATGTCCAAAAAAATTAGACCAATTAGTCTTTTAAAACTATTTTTAAGCAGGTGCGCTTTAGTTGCGCACATGGTTTAGCTTCCCTGTGAGTTTAACTGTGTTTATTTTACTGTTGACAGTGACCAGTGTTACAATAATATCCCATAATAGAACTATTCCACCTGAACAATCTCTAACAGGTATTCTAGAATGTAGATGAATCAGTAAATCCTGTATTGATATTTTCGATTGTAAGTGCAAGACCTGACCACCCTCTGATAGGTGAGGGAGAGGTGTTCTGAGAGCTGATTGGTGGAGGTCTCACCTGAGGGCCCGGCTCTCACGGCCGTCGTAGATGTACAAGAAGACGTCGAGCTCCTCACCCAGGTTGGAGCTCATCAAGCTCTTCACCTGGACAAACAGGTGATGCGTGCTCGCCGGGACCGGAGTCTCCTTCTTACGGTGCCTATGCTCCATCTGTACGTACACACACACACACACACACACACACACACAAAGTAGGAGTCAATAGGAGTGATTGAAGAAAAATTGCATTTCATTGCACTACTGTAATTTCCCAACTATTAGCCACAGCTTAGACATTGATTTTGCAGAATTTCTTCAGCTATGAGGTTAACACACGGGGGCAGTTACAGTAATATGGTATTAATATGGCTTTGTTTCTTTTAACTTGAATAGCACACTGTCTTGCGGCTTATACAAAATGCGGCTAATACACAGGAAATGACTGCATGTGTTTATCACAGTTCTGCTAACCACCCACACCAAGCGAAAGGTAAAGAGATTCACATCATTCAGATCACAGAATGAAAGGCTTCCATTGTATTTTATTTAGATTTATTTCAAAAGTCTATAAGCATTTCAGCAAATTGGAAAGGAATAAATGGTAAAAAATGGCAAGGTCAAACACAAGTCATATTTACCCAGGGGTGCACCGTGAGAACGCTCCACTGCCATGGCAACCCAGCTTAGGGGACTAATGCCAGAAAGACAGACGTTTGATCCATATCTAAGACTTCCTCCTCTATGCTTGGGTAGACTAAGTCTATATAAAGGACACAAATGTATGCAAACATATGCTGCTTTCTCTCTCTCTCTCTCTCTCTCTCTCTCTCTCTCTCTCTCTCTCTCTCTAATAGACTGGATGTGGGGTAATGAATAAAAGAGTGGAGCATATTCTTGAATATTCCACACAAGTCCGGAGGCTCCATGTTTCCTCAGCATGTCTCTTTTATGAACACTTAAATCTGATTTGTCTCACTTAATGCGCCTCCCCGCTCCGAACGGCGCAGGAGGTCTTCTCTGTGCCACACACACACATATGTGTATACACACACGCACACATATACTGTACACACACACACACACACACACAAACACACAAACACACACACACAAACAGATCAGATATGCAGGCACACACAAATACTTACACAAATGCACATACACAAACACACACATACACACACACCACACACACACACACACACACAGAGAGAGAGAGAGCTAGAGGCACAGAGGGAAATACCCCACTCTGAGCTTTATGTTTTACAGGATATGGTGGCGATACAGTAGCTGTAATAAATCTTTAAGATGCAGCAAAAGTGGTTTAGGGCTTTGGAGAAGAGTCTATGTGTGTGTGTGTGTGTGTGTGTGTGTGTCGAGTTGTGTGTTCATGCCACCATGTCTGTGTGTGTGTGTGTGTGTGTGTGTGTGTGTGTGTAGAACTGTGGCATTGGTTGATTGGCAGAGAGGAGTCAGGACAGAGGCGGTGCCAACTCTTTGCTGTCCTCCAGATGGCACAGTGAGAGGGTGCCAGGTGCCCCCATCTTTCTCCTTCAGCCTCCCGCTCAGGACAAGAGAGAGAGAGAGAGAAGAGAGATGGAGAGAAAGGGAGAGAGGGGACAGAGAAAGAGAGAGGGTAAGAAGAGAGATAAGAGATAATGAGAGAGGGAGAGGGGAGGCTAAAAAAGTAAGAGAAAGTGTGTGTGTGTGTGTGTGTGTGTGTGTGTGTGTGTGTGTGTGTGTGTGTGTGTGTGTGTGTGTGTGTGTGTTTCTATAGCCTCTTGATGCTTTAACAATAACTGAACATCACCAAGCTGCTGAGAGCAACTGCATGAGAGCCTGCAGTCATGTAGACTCCAACACACTCACACACCACACACACACACACACACTCACACACACACACACACTATGACTAATTAAAGACAGGTAC
>NC_063205.1:13018198-13025698 GCF_017589495.1 Alosa alosa
TGTGTGTAAGTGCAAAAAAGAATATGTTTCCATGTGAATGTCTTTATCAGTATCTGTGGTTTGAAAGGCTTTATAAAAAGCAAGTGCATGTGTGTGAGTATATAACTCGTGTGTGTGAGTGAGTGAGTCTATTCGAGTCACGAAAAACACTGAGCGCCTGAATGTCTGATTTAAGTCAGTCAGCCTAGTCATCTTCTAAAGGTTGCAGCAACAACGCCAGAGTACAAGGCCACACACAAACACACACACACACACAGGCACACAATGTCTTTCTCTCACATGACACACACAAACACTAGAAGACAGCATGCACAACAAAAGGATGTTATAGAAATAGACTGTCACTCACCTTTGCATTAGGATTCTTGAGGACGAAGCCTCTGTACCAGCCTGTGGAGACAAAAGATGCACATTTCCATGTCAATGCTGGAGTGTGTGTGTGTGTGTGTGTGTGTGTGTGTGTGTGTGTGTGTGTGTGTGTGTGTGTGTGTGTGTGTGTGTGTGTGTGTGTGTGTGTTGAAAGATTAGTGTTTATCCTTCCAAGAGAGATTGAATTAGTGTGGTGTGAACAGTAATATTTTTTTGGAAACCCACCCCAGGTTTTATACAGACAGACAGCATTGTCCATCATTAAAGGGTGTGCGTGTGTGTATTTGTGAGTGTTTGTGTAGTGTGTTTGGGTACATTGTGTGCCTATGTGTATGATTAGGCCTGTGTGTGTGTGTGTGTGTGTGTGTGTGTGTGTGTGTGTGTGTGTGTGTGTGTGTGTGTGTGCGTGTGTGCGAGTGTGTGTGTGTGTGTCTAAGAGTAAACAGAGCAGGTTGATTATCAGTGCCAGGCAGCAGTAGCCCAGCCTCCTGCTAAATGTCAGCCCCCATCAACTCATCTAATTGCATTAAGCCATCAGGGCAACAGGAGGGGGTGAAGAGAGAAGGGAGAGGAGAGGATAGGAGAGGAGAAGAGAGGAGAGGAGAGGAGAGGAGAGGAGAGATGAGGAGAGGAGAGGGTGAGTAAAGAAGGGAGAGGAAAGGGTGAGGAGAGGAGAAGAGAGGAAAGAAGGGGAGGAGAGAGGAGAGGAAGGGAGAGAAGGGAGGTGGGTCATACTGATGATGCTCTATATGATTTATGACATCCCTTCTCATAAGATAAGTGACTCTCAAGTGATGAGAGAGAAAGAAAGACAGACAGAGAGAGAGAGAGAGAGAGAGAGAGAGAGAGAAAGATAGACAGAGAGAGAGGGGGGAGAGAGGGAGACTGAGAAAGAGACAAAGAGAGGGGGAGGTGATAGACTCCACATTATTTACATTGATAGGGGAAGACAAGCGTGGGTTGTGATGTCCATAACGGTGACAGTGAGGGAGGCGGATAAGGAGGAATAAAGAGAGATATGGACAGACAAATAGCTAATGGTGCGCCCGCTGGGTTAGTGGTCAACGCAAAGACACAGAGAGACAATAATCGGTACGCACATGCAGCAGAAGGGTCATCGTATTAATCAGACTTCAGGAAGCTTACTAACACACACACACACACACACACACACACACACACAGGTGCTCCATTGCACTCTGTTATTGCAAATCAGGGTATAGTGTTATTTTTTACTGTCTCACAATTGCAACATAATGGAGTATACACTAAATAACAAACCGTTTGCTAATGTGTGTGTGCATGCATTTGTGTATGTGTGTGTGTGTGTATTTCTCTCGGTTACTTGTCTTCTATTACACACACAGACACAGACACACACACACACACACACACACACACACACATACAAAAAACCTTTATTGATGGACAATGCTCTCTGTCTGGATCGAACCTAGGGGTGAATATCTAAGAAAAAGTATGACACATCCAACACTGTGTTTCCTAATTGAATTTCTCCACATAGGAAAAACACTAATCCATTGTTATTTGTTTTGTTCATTAGCGTCAGTCTGTGGACAGCCCTGCTGGGGGAAGTCGTTTACTGCCCAGCACCGCATGCTGTGCTGACATCAACAGCACTCGCTGGAGTGTACCACGGGGCAGTGCAAACAATTAGACACATACATCTCACTTGTAGACAAATGCACAGAGACATCCGTTTGTTAACAAGGCTTTGGGAGCCACCCGACAGACAGACTCGGCGCACAGAGAGGCCTAAAGATGAGTGAGGTTCAGTGAAAACAGCCCTGGCAGTATTAAACACTGTCTATTGTAAAAGACTAGCTAGCGACAAGTACCGCGGGGGCCCATAGCTTAGCCTGGAGCGCAGACTGAGGAACTCCAAGTTGAGTGTTTGACACGTGGAAGTGCAGTCTGCGTTGTGCTGACTGCGTTGGTTCTGCCCCAGGCTTGAACCTGTGAACTTGAAGCACGGTGGAATTGTGGGGGCGGGCGTGTTAGCGTGGAGGCTTAAACTCATGGGTGCTAGCTAGCATCTGTTGCCAGCACGGGTGTGTCTGACGGTGTCGGGAGGGAGGTTAACTCACAGCAAAGCTATTGTGCCTGCTGGCTGCTGTTACAGAAGCACAGCATCATCTTGTGATGAAATGTTTAAGATCAGAGATGAGGATTTAAATGGTCGCTGTGGTGATGCAAAGTTAACCTCAAAGTTACCCACACACACACACACACACACACACACACACACACACACACACACACACACACACACACAGTATGAAAGTATAAGCAACTATACTGGTAAACAGACTGAAGGGGGCGCTATGTTGAATAGCTGTGGGGTGGATGTGACCCCATTAGGCTATGCCTGTTTTCAAACAAAGCTGTTTTTTTCTTGGTCTTGAAACCAGGCATTTCTTTCTCCGATTCTTACTTCTTTGTGGGCCGATACACCCTATTGGCCCCTCACATGAAAACAGGAAGTGTGTGTGAGAGGGTAAGCGTGAGTGTGAGAGTGCGTGCGTCTGTGTGTGTGTGTGTGTGTGTGTGTGTGTGTGTGTGTGTGTGTGTGTATGTCTACAAGCTCCCTTTCTGCTGTCTTCAGAGCAATGGAAACAGGAAGCTTGTGCGACAGAACTCTTCAGCTTCTTTCAGAAGTGAAACCTGCCCATCTTGGAGCTTAAGCTGTGTGTGTGTGTGCAAGCGTGTGTGTGTGTGTGTGTGTGTGTGTGTGTGTGTGTGTGTGTGTGTGTGTGTGTCCATTTCCTGAAGGTGTGAAAATCTCTTGCGCATATTGTATGCCACATGATGTGGTAATGATCTACTATAAGTGTTATTTTTGACAGCCTAGTACAAATACTAGCTTTGCACTGAGGCTGATTATATACATATTTTAATCTGGTATTATTATTATGCATAATATACATTATATATGCAGATCTTAGGAAGCAATAACAATAGGGACAAATGTCAATGTAATCACTTGGTTTAGCAAAGCAAAGTTTTGAAAGGAAATGTGGTAAAGATATGCACGGTTCTCTACACAGGAAAACCGCATAAAAGAGTGTGTGTCTGTGTGTATGTGTGTGTGTGCACGTGTGTGTGTATGTGTGTGTGTGGCTTAAATCAATTTATTACAGAGGCACCGTTAGCTTCTTGTACTGTCACTTTCTAAGCTTCAGTCAAAGGCAATATGACCTCAAAGGCAGCCAAAATGTGTGTATGCAGGTATGTGTGTGTGTGTGTGTGTGTGTGTGTGTGTGTGTGTGTGTGTGTGTGTGTGTGTGTGTGTTTTGTATTTACAGGTCTCTTTGAAGTGGAGATGAAAAACAACAGTGTCGGGGCAAGAGAGAAGAAGAGGAGAAGAGAGGAGAGGAGAGGAGAGGAGAGGAGGGAGAGGAGAGGGAGAGGAGGGGGAGGGGAGGAGAGGGAGAGGAGGGGAGAGGAGAGGAGAGGAGAGGGAGAGGAGAGGAGAAGAGAGGAGAGGACAGGGGAGAGGACAGGGGAGAGGACAGGAGAGGACAGGAGAGGACAGGGGAGAGGAGAGGAGAGGAGAGGGAGAGGAGAAGAGAGGAGAGGACAGGGGGGAGAGGAGAGGAGAAGAGAGGAGAGGACAGGGGAGGACAGGGAGAGGAGAGGAGAAGAGAGGAGAGGACAGGGGAGGACAGGGGAGAGGAGAGGAGAAGAGAGTGGAGAGAGGGGAGTGGATGATAGAAGAGATGCCAGGAGAAGACGACAGAAAGGAAGGGGGGAGAGGAGAGGAGAGAAGGAGACGACAGAAAGGAAGGGGGGAGGAGAGAAGGAGACGACAGAAAGGAAGGGGGGAGGAGAGGAGAGAAGGAGACGACAGAAAGGAAGGGGGGAGAGGAGAGAAGGAGACGACAAAAAGGAAGGGGGGAGAGGAGAGAAGGAGACGACAGAAAGGAAGGGGGGAGAGGAGAGGAGAGAAGGAGACGACAGAAAGGAAGGGGGAGGAGAGGAGAGAAGGAGACGACAGAAAGGAAGGGGGGAGAGGAGAGAAGGAGACGACAGAAAGGAAGGGGGGAGAGGAGAGGAGAGAAGGAGACGACAGAAAGGAAGGGGGGAGAGGAGAGGAGAGAAGGAGACGACAGAAAGGAAGGGGGGAGAGGAGACGAGAGCTAAACAGAGTGGGAGTGTTCCTGAGCGCTGCCCACCTTCACATTTCTCCAGGATTTGAACCGTGTCCCCGATCTCCAGCGGCAGGCCGTGCTGCACCGTCCCCCGGAAACTGGCCAGCACTGCAAACAAACAAACAGACACACACACACACACTTAACATTCCATTCCAACTGATTCACTTTTACTCAATGCATTTCGCAGCACAGTTTTGGTGTACATTTAGTCAGTGGGTCTCTATAACAACATGTTTGCTTGTTTAGTTTGTTTTCCCAAAACCCAGACATGTCCAGACCTTAAGTCATCAGCATGTGCATAATACTACAGGTCCACATACAGTACATGCTGGGAGTGTTTTTAATTTAACCAGTCTAATAGATACCAATGACTAGTGCTACATGCCCATTAAAGAGGGCTTTCCCCATGCAACCATGAGAGCACCATCTCTCTGAAGAGAGATCAGATTTGACCTTGCTGTGCACCTCATTAGCAGTTCCAATGACAGACATACTTAAAAATACAATAAAAACATTACAAGTCAATAATACTGACATTAAACGTAATATCGACACACACACACACACACACAAGCCGCCTCTCTCCCTTTCGCCGAGACAGCATTATACACATGTCACTCCATCACTGCGGCATAGCCTCGTTGCCATGGCGATTAACGCAAAATCAATGTCCTCATACAGTAGAGCAAATAACACGGTCAAGACGTTGCCATTGGAAACCCTCCTCGGGCTTAAATATGGCAGAAAGTATCGTGAGAAGGAGATTAAATCAGGTTTGCGTGATTATTGGGGCCCTTAAGAACAACAAGCTTTTTTTGTTGTTTAAAATGAGAGGGATGGCGGAAGAATGGTGTGTGTGTGTGTGTGTGTGTGTGTGTGTGTGTGTGTGGTGGGGGGGGGCAAACTAATACTGAGGGGCCACCCTCTTCCACCCACCCCTCTTTTCTCCCTCATTTTGGTCAGGTGCCCTCAAAGAGCCTAAAACCAAATGCTCCTTGATAACATATGATGAGGGGATGAACAATAATAATAATAATAATAATAATAATAATAATAATAATAATAATAATAATAATAATAAATAAATAAATAAATTACATTTATATAGTGCCTTTCTCAAACCCAAATTACAACAACAAACAAACATACAAAAACAATACAAACAAAGAGATAAAAAAGTAGAGTAGCAGGAAAGATAGAGAGCTATGTGTTGGGTGTGTAGGAGAAGTGATCATTAAACAAAAAGGCCTTGAGATGTGCTTTGAAGAACAGTCACAAAGAGGTTGGGGGAGGGAGTTCCAGAGTTTGGGGGCCAAGGCACTAAAGGACCTGCCACCCAGGGTGGAGAGTCTGGTGCAAGGGATAGCTAGAAGATTTTGGTCAGAGGATCTGAGAGAGCGGGAAGGAGTGTAAAGGGGTCAAGAGGTCGCAGACGTAGGGGGGAGCAAGGTTGCGGAGGGCTTTGAAGATGAGTAGTAGTACTGATAAGCTCTGCTCTGCCAAGCTAACATAACCATAATCATAACCATGATTCTGGAAGGGGGTTGGCCACATCTGCACCCAACCAGGAGACAGAAAAGAGATCGGAGGGAGGGAGGGAGAGAGAGAGAGAGAGAGAGAGAGAGAGAGAGAGACAATGGAAGGACATGAAGCTGCAGGGGTCGAGGAAGACAGATGGACAGAAGACACAATAGCCTATCGAGAGGAGAGAGGTGGAATAGTGGCAGAGAGCACACTTGCTAAGAGTGATGAAGGAATGAAAGAGATGGAGAGAAAGAGAGAAAGAGATGGAGAGAAAGAGAGAAAGAAGAGGTTAAAGTTTAGAGTGAAATGAGTGAAAATGTGAAGGAAAAGAAAATGGAGGGAACACAGCCTCGTTTTCTGACAAAGAGGACCGCTTGGAGAGGCATGGAAAGAGAGAGAGGAGGATAAAAGAGTGAGAAAACGAGAGAATGAGGATCGATAGGATGACAGAGAAAGATAATTGCTGCAACCAAAGGCAAGAGGGACAGAGAGAGAGAGAGAGAGAGAGAGAGAGAGGGAGACAGTCAGTGGTGCAGGAGGCAGAAAAATAGATGAAAAGGAATGAGAGAGGGAAAATAGTCAGAGACGACAGACAGAGAGGAAGAGAGAGAGAGAGAGAGAGAGAGAGAGAGAGAGAGAGAGAAAGAGGGAGAGAGAGAAAGCGGGAGAAAGAGAGCGGGAAAGAGAGAGGTACGAGAAATTCCATTGAGTGGAGAAATGAGACTGCCAGGCAGAGATGAAGGAGAATTAAGGGCCAACAATTGGACCAGAGAGAGAAAGGGAAGCACACAGGGAAGAGAGAGAGAGACGGAGGGAGAGAAAGAGAGAGAGAGAGAGAGAGAGAGGGAGGGAGAGAAAGAGAAAGAGAGAGAGAGAGAGAAAAGGAGAGGGAGGGAGTGAGGGGAAGTGAATGAGCCAGAGATATGAAGAGGGTGTCTACTACAGTGTCTGCGACATGCTCTTCAAAGGGCAGAGAGAACATCTCTCCATCATAGAAAGAGGGAGAGAGAAGGACTGTGACTGCCAGGATGGAAGGAAGAGAGAGAGAGAGAGAGAGAGAGAGAAAGAGAGAGAGAGAGATCATTCTCCGATGTCTATTAGATCTAATGGAAACGGTTCATTTGTGGTTGACATGGCCATCTCCTTGGCACAGATGGGCAGGGGATTTAATGCAGGTTGGCAGGACAGAGTGCCATCAGTGACTGGAAGCAACACAACCTGTTGAAGTCTCTGTCTTTACACAAAACAACACAACACACACACACACTTTCAACCACCACACATGAAGGCCTTGAGGGCGAGACATAGTGAAAGAGAAAGAATAAGACAGAAGAGCCAGTGTGTGTGTGTGTGTGTGTGGGGGGTGATATCCTGGGGTAGGGGTTGGGGGTGATATCCTGCAGCAAAAACAACCCCGTTACGCAGACCAACA
>NC_063205.1:13035698-13038198 GCF_017589495.1 Alosa alosa
TGGAGATTTCTACACTTCTCTGCTGGTTTGTTTTCTGTGTTGGCATCATAAACCATGGCTGGTAACCTCTGACAGGGGGATGGATTGAGAGAGGGACAGATGGATAAAGAGATGCAGACAGAAAGAAAGATAGACAGATGGACATAGGGGGATATGAAAAAGAGCAGAGAGAAAAGAATATATGCCAAGGACCAGAGACAGAAAGAGAGCAAAGAAAAAGATAGCTTGTAGGCAGATAGCCGTGTGTGTGTGTGTGTGTGTGTGTGTGTGTGTGTGTGTGTGTGTGTGTGTGAATATCAGTGTGAGAGATTGAGAGGCTGGTGGAAAGGATGGTGGTAGCTGGACATAGGAGACCACCACACACACACACATACACTGACACACACAGAGGACTCAGATTAAGTGTGAATATAGGTCAGATTCCACTAAGCTACCCACTTCACCTCATTCTGAGCCATAATCTAAGCCTGGCTGTGAGAGTGTTCCACTGTGAGTGTTGGAGTGTGTGTATATGTGTGTGTGTGTGTGTTGTGTTGTGTGTGTGTGTGGGGGGGGGGGGTATTGATGCACGTGTGTGTATTTGTGCATACTGCTTATGTGTGTTCTATAGTGCTGGCTAGACACCCGCAACACAAACCCAACCCATCAATAGGATCCCACTAGTGTCACACTTCACACACTCCATCCACTGCAGCCGTAGTGACCCTAACAACCACACACACACACACACACACACACACACACACACACACACACACTGCCATGGAAGACGAGGAGGTGAGAAGACTCCGTGGTTGTCCCGGTGACAAGCGCTGCTGTGAGTGTGTGTAGTAGCACAGCGAGGTGGGTTAAGTGAAAGGGCAGAGTGACGACGAGGAGGGGGACAGACGCTGTGACGCCTCCATTCACATGCAGTTCACATTTCACACCGCACCGAGAGAACAGAGGGAGAGAGAGAGAGAAACAGACTGAGACAGAGTGAGAAATAGAGGATGAGAAGAGAAAGAAAAGAGGAAGAGAAAAAGAAAAGTGGAGAAGTCAAAGGATGGATGGATGGATGGATGGATGGATGGATGGATGGATGGATAGATGTGATAGATAGATAGATAGATAGATGTGATAGATAGATAGATGATCGATAGAAAAGAGAGAGAGAGATGAACACACTGACTGCAGTGAATGACTTATCTAGCTATCTTTTCCCCTCTAAATCTCACTTTCATTTACAGGGCTGAATGGATGTTTGAGTACAGATGAAAAAAAATGCAATTAAAGATATCAAAGTTAAAAAGAACAAAAAGTTGTCTGTGTGTGTGTGTGTGTGTGTGTGTGTGTGTGTGTGTGTGTGTGTGTGTGTGTGTGTGTGTGTGTGTGTGTGTGTGTGTGTGCTTGCCGCTGGGCAGGGAAAGTGTGCGTGTGCTCTATTCTCTCTCTCTCCCTTACTCTCATTTCAAAAATACAAACCCATATAATACACACGACCTCGTCCATGACACATTCAACCACAAAAACAAAGTAGGGTCCACCATGCCACACACACACACACACACACACACACACACACACACACACACACACACACACACACACACATAGCCTGATAGCTGGGCTGACAGGTCAAACCGCACACACAAGCTGCTTTCAGAACTACGTGTAAGACTGCATGTTCTGTGGATGTCAAGCGGTTGGGCCGTATATCTGAACAACATAACCAGCAACTTAGCCAACTCTAACACTACTCCCCTCCTAGTATTTCCAATGGACATTATGTAAATGAGCTTTGCATATACTGCGGAGGACATGTCTGAAAAAGCAGCTACACTGACCCATTCTCTCATGAAGGCTCTCACACACACACTCACTCTCCCTCCACCTCTCTCTCTCTCTCTCACACACACACACACACACACACACACACACACACAACACACACACACACAGCTGACAGTGGCCAGTGTTAATGGACATGTGACAGGTTGTGCCTCTTGGCGGCTCTGTCGGAGTGGGACTGGCTGACCACAGTGGGCAGGAAATGGGGCTGACATCGGCCTGCTCGAGCTGTCAGTCCAGCTCACCGCCATCACTGCCCACAGTGCACACACACACACACACACACACACACACACATGCAAACGCACACACACACACACACACACACACACACACACACACACACACACACACACACACACACACATACATACACACCACACACACACACACACACACACACACACACATACACACACACACAAACAGTACCCAGAGTACACACACAAAAACACTGCCCACAGTGGATGCACACACACAGAGAGACAGACCCCGGCTATATGCAGATGCAGGCTAAAATGGACACACAAGCACACATTCCAATGGACCCACATGTATGCACATAAGGGTACACTACACATCTCCCTGACATGCACATGTACAATCAAATTTTGGTTGCAAGCAAAGTCACACACACACACACACACACACACACACACACAGTAAACTC
>NC_063205.1:13043198-13075698 GCF_017589495.1 Alosa alosa
CGTGTGTCGCGTCGCGTCGTCGCGCGCGCGTCGCGTCGCGCGCGTCGTGTGTCTGTGTCTGTGTGTGTCTGTGTCTGTGTGTGCCTTTGTGTGACAAATAATGTATATTTGACTATTTGTATATGGCTGAGTGTGTTTTAGAGTTGCTTATGTGTGTGTCCATGAAAAGTTAGCTAATTGAGTAGTGTGTGTGTGTGTGTGTGTGTGTTCTGGTTAGTAATTTCAGGTCTGGGCATGATTACACCCACCATAGCTGTGTTTTTCAGCTTTGCATGGGTATTTAAAGGGTGTTGGTCAAATGTGTACATCTGTATATGTGTGTGTGTATGTGTGTGTGTGTGTGTGTGTGTGTGTGTGTGTGTGTCTGTGGGGTGACAGGAAAAGCACTTTGCACAGAAGCAGTTGCAGTTACCCCCCCCCCATCACACACAAACACTCACACACACACACACAGCACACGAGAGAGAGAGAGAGAGAGAGAGAGAGAAACTCAGATGGCGGGCAGTGCACTGTGTTTCTAAGAAGAGGGGCACGAAGGATGAAAAAAGCCCCCCTTTGTCATTTCATGTCATTAGACTTGGGCCTCACTGGAGCATGTCACATTAATCCACTCTGCCTCCAGAATTTAACAATCTGCAATTAGGATTCAATGTCAGCAAGCCCAACACCCCGACACACAACACACACAACACACACACACACACACTGACACACACACACACACACACACACACACACACACACACACACACACACAACAAAAGACAGAGACAGACAAAAACAATCCATTTCTTCCTCTTCCACAAACATCAGCCAATGGTTTCAGGCAGCATCATTACATTACATTACATTACATTTGGCTGACGCTTTTTTGATCATGATACACTTTTGCTCTCTTGTTCTCACTGGCTCTGTCTCTCTCTTGCGATGTCAGCGTTCACACATCCTTACAAATATTAACCAAAAGTAGCAGGCTGTGTATGGATATAGCCTGACACTGGAAGAAAAAATTGACATGGCAGCAGGTGTGTGTGTGTGCTTGTGTTTGGTGTGTGTGTGTGCCTGTGTCTGTGTGTGTTCACACACTACCCAAACTAACCACAGCAGCCATATGTTCCATAATGGCTGACAGGGAGCAGCACTCACACATGACAGCCACGACGCGATGAGTCCAATTATGTGAAATGACATATGTCAGAAGAAGAGAGTTTTGACCTAACCAGTGGATACACCCCAATGCAATCACTCATACAACAAACAAAATATCCACAGTGCAAATGTATAACAATATTGGTCACACATGAAAACAACACCCCTCACAGCCAATTGCTGATAAGCACTGATGAGAAAAGACTCAAAGGGCAAATGACATACAGGTGTTAACCAAAGGCAGATGCTCAGAGCATGCAGATGCACACAGTGGTTTTGTGTGAAGTGTGAGTCCACAGCTGCATCTATCACCACTCATGCCCTGGACAGACGCACAAACACACACACACACACACACACACACACACACACACACACACACACACACACATCCTCAAACACACTGTCCTCTCGTCACAGCAAACTTTATTAGTCACGCTTCAGCTAGGCCCTGCTATCGTCTCTGATCACAGCAGAACCCGGCTTGGCCTGTTTGTTTGTTTAAGCATTAAGCTGTCAGTCACTTAGCCATGATTCAGTGGAAACACACTCAAGGGTGAAGAAGAAGCTACATTCACCCAAAACCGCACACTGGTGACCTAAATACTAGGATAATAGGCACAGATGATATCAGGATGGCACCTTCAATATGTATGTATATTCATGGTGTAGCAGTCAGCTGTGACAAAATATACTCTTGCTCATTTGGAGCTATTTGGGTGTAGTAGGTCTATGCCATTTTGGAGAGCAGAGAAATCTTTGCAAGAAATAGTGGATAATGGTGATGTACCAAATCAGGGTGTCAGACTTTAGGAGAGAAGGTTTAGCCTATCAGAATTAGCTATTTTTCACGCTAATATGGCTTCCCATAGGCTGGGTTCAGTCATACATGAATGTGGCATATGAGCACATGGTTTTAGCAAATGTGGTCACCAGCCATGTGATGTTTACCACTCAGGCAACTGCCTCCATACAATCTGGGTGCCAAAGCTGCTAATTTGACTCCAGGTCACAGAGCACAACACCTCCATGATGTTAACATGCTAAGAGAGCATTACACACCTTGAACTCTGTCAGCAGTTTTAAACAGTTGCATCTGTAAAGTGCACGTTCAGTTGCACATTCTCTTTCATACAGTGGGCCAGGCTAGCTATTTCTGTAGCAGAAATCAAAGGGAGCACATGGAGGTTAGCTATTCAAAGATGACAGATTTATTTTTCCAAGGCATACAAGTAAACAAGAGATCAGTATCCTCTCTAGCCTACAGCAAGGGTCAGTGTACAAAAACCATCAACAACAAGTCATGTATGGTGTAATATGAACACACATAGGAATGTAAGGGAGATTTAGTCCAAGTCTTTTGAACACCATTGGTTTCCATTGCTTTCCAGACCTCATAGCAAATGCTTAAGGGTTTGGAGAGCAGGCAAGAGAATTCTAATCATAGGTCAGCAGTGACTAGCACACACCGACCAGATCTGCTGCTACGAGCAGCTTTGCGGAAAAGAGGAATTAACGCAGTCACATTCTTCCAGTCATGGTCTGCCGAAAAAAGGAATCCGACTCATTTCCCTTTTTTTATATTTCTTGTGTTCGTCGTATTTTTACATTTCTTTCCATCCCAGACCACGAGAAAAGGGGGAAAAAGAAGAAGGAGAAGAAGAGGAGGAGGAGGAGGAGGAGGAGGAGAAGGAAGAGGAGGTGGAGGAATGGAGTCTGACCACAAGCGTGAGTGGTTGCGGTCGGGGCAGAGCGTGCTTGGTGCGCTTCTCATTCCTTTCCCTCCCCACGCGGACAATGCCCTCACCCCCAGAGCAAGGCAGGGCAGAAACAGTCGACGAGAGCAAGTGAGGGGTTGAGCAGGGGGGGGTGACAGCCAGGCCAGCCGCTAGGGCCGTAAGCCGCTGGCATGCCCCCGGGTCCTTCCAGTTGGGAGCCAACATCTGCTTCAGCTTAGGAGAATCAATAAAACGCCACCTCGACTTCCATCCACTGATACTGCACTGCCTCTGACAACCTATGGACCCTTTCAAGAGAGTTCCATTCTCAGCATCATAGTTGGCCCCACAAGACTTCCTTTTTAACATTCCATATGTTATCTTAATGCAGAGGAAGTAGATTGGGGCCCAAATAGAACGTTCAAGCATTGTTTTTGTTTACCTTGTTGAAAGGGTCTATAGCTGTCTAGGCAATATGGCACATCTCTCACACTCACACACAGAGACACAGACTCACAGCCGTGGATAACAAGAAGAGGAGTGGGGTCCCGGTCTCTGATCTAAAGGCCAGTAAGGATCCCAAATACACACTGGGTAACGCAAGCTCTGACAGTTTGTTATGCTATGAGATTCTTAAGGCAACACTGTTGTTTTTCTTTTTTTTTGTAGTCAGAAACGTGATGGTATTGGAGGCAGTTATGCAAACCTAGAGCAGCTCACGGGGCCAATCCGTTGTTGTCATGACCGCTGGGCTTCTGAGAGGAATACGCAAATGGTTTAACATTCCTTACAGGCTAAGAGGTTCAGCTGTCGCAAGGGACTGGATGGGGGAGTGAGAGAGAGAGAGAGAGAGAGGGTTGTTTTGCCGAACTTGGCATGCCAGCCTAGGATCACGCGGAATTATCAGCTAAGGGGTTGAGGAACGAGCGAGAGGCGAGAGTGAGAGGAACTTTGCAGAACTGTGATGGAGGGCTCTAGAAAGGGCTGTATGTGATGTTAGCATTTATTGCTAGTTTAGCTTAGCCACCGCAGGACTCCAAACTGTCTTGACAATGTGCACTCAAAAACGAATAGCATAACAGGAATGGAGGCATAGTTAATACAGCCCAGCTGTGTTAAATCATTCTTGTCACAGATTGCAGAATCAGTTCATTTCTTAAAGCATCGGCTTTTGCTGTCGAAACCTGAAGACAGTTGAGATTACAGCATCAAAACTCGATACAATACATCGCAATATATTGTGATATGATAGGCTACATATCGGATATATTGCAATACTTTTCACCGAAAATGTAAAAATAGAACTAGAAACACAATGTGCTGGGCAGTATAATATGTAGATCACCTTATACTGATAATTCAGCAGACATAAAATATAGCAATAGTCAGCAAATAGTGCAAACATATTGCAGTAGTCAGCTGTATAGATATTTTTGCACAGCCTAATGCAAAAAGGACACCAAGCAAGCCTGATGCTTTTTCTCTACGAAACTCCCCCTAGCGTCTGTACATGTCGATGCGTGTGCGAGCCCTCGCTCGGTCTGAAGCTCTTTTCCTTTTCTTTGCATCTTCCGTCAAGGGTTTTCGCTGCTTCTTCTTTAACCACGAAAACGTTGCCTGGTGTCCCTTTAATAAAAAATATTGAGATTTGGCGGCAGTGATGATATGATATATTGCGTAAGGGGTGATACAATATATCAATATTTCGATATCAAAAGCACAGCCCTACTATCGAATGTATATGACATTTACCGATGACAGTGGCTGATGTTTATCTGTTATGTTGCATCAAGTCTGCAGTCTCTAAGTATTGTGAATGCATGGAATGGGACATCCAAAGATGATGCTATGAAAAACTGAAAAACTGAAAGACTTGAAAATGATTTTGTTATTTTTTTCTTTTCTTTTTTTATGAATGTTTTTGCTTCCATCAAAGTAAGATGAACAACAAAAATGAAGTAAACAAGCAAATAAACTAATGTTGGCATTGGCATGATTTATCGGCCAGGTTGTTATTTTGAACGTTGTTATCGGTATAAGCCCAGAGATTGCAGACCTCCAAGGCCAGTACTCACAACAGTAGCGAAAGTGAAACTACATTCACAGAGGCGCCCTGTGAGTTGGATCCACTCCCACAATAAGCAGGTTCTTTGTCACCCCATGCAATACCCCTCCAACAAGTGTTATATAGCTGTAAAAGGCCTACTGCTTATAGAGTAGACAGACAAACAAGCAAACAAACAGTTTGACAAACCGCACCAAAAACATAAGCTTCTTGGCAGAGATAATAACATCTTCAACTGTTTCGAATCAGCTCATCCTCAGATTCGTTCAGAGTAGCCTGAGCTACTCTTCAAACGAGACTCTATCTTATCAGTTGCTCGCCACTTACTGGGGGAAATTCAGTGTTGCGTTTCACGAGTGCACTGGCAATGTAATGACTCTAAATCCTGCAGCAACTCGGCAAGTCCAAAACAACAAACACTTCCTCGAGTCATGGCTTAAGAATGGTTACGCTAACCATGAGGGGGAAAAAAATAGCTAATAGCTTCCCGTCCTGTCTCACTGTGACACAGACCTAGCCCGTTTGTCAGGCAGGCAGGCAGAGAGCTATTCCAAGTGTTTTCATGCTAAAAGGATAATCTCGGCTAATTTATTCATGCTGGGTTTTGTACAGCCAAAATCAATGGAGGGGGGAGTTAGGGACAGGGTGGGCAGGAGGGTGATGGTGGTGGTGGTGGTGGTGGTGGGGGGGGGGCAGTGTTGCTGAGTGTTGGGAGTGGGAGGGAGGGGAGAAAACGCCCCAGTTTCCACCTTCAAGTGGGTCAGTGGAAACCATTGACACCCTCTAAAAGCGTCTGTAATTAAATCAACTAGGAGCAAAGCAGAGCAGCACAAAGTGTTGCCAGCCATACAGGGAGAGTTTAAAGAGGGGTAAAAAAAGGAAAAGAGGTAGGTTGTGTTTGTGTGTGTGTGTGTGTGTGTGTGTGTGTGTGTGTGTGTGTGTATATGTGTGTGTGAAGGAGGGGGGGGGTACTAGGACAAAGAAAAAAGGATGGTTGGTGTGATTAATATATTGTTTTCTTCCTGTCCACTTGATGTTTACTTTCGGCTGGGTTGCCTGGTGGATGGGTGGAGTATGTGAAAGGGAAAACATTTTCCCTTTCACCAGCAAACCAGCAAACCCCCTGGGGACGATGGGCATCACAGCTATAATCAGTTTCAGTGAGAGGCACTGCACAACCAGCAACTCACAAACCCATCACACACATATTACTTATTTTCAAACTTAGATTTGAATACCTCAACAGGAGACTTAGGCCCCTGTCATACAAGTGAGGAATAGAGAAAGAAAAATAGCCACATATAGGCATGCGGTCACAGACACACACACAGACACACACACACACAGACACACACACACACACACACACAGTATTTGTCTCCCTGCAGTCACCATTCTCAAAGCCCAGTGCAACACACACACACACAGTGTTCGTCTCCCTGCAGTCTCCATACTCAAAGCCCAGTCAGTTGGTGCCAGACAACAGACCCCTCCAGAGGAACAGGGTGTCCCTCCAGCCAGCGAGGCAGAGCCAGCACTGGGTTCCAGATGGCACCATGTGTCCCCTGCTCTCCTCCGTAATCCCCTTTTCTTTCCTGTCCTTCTCTTTTCTCACTACAAGTCCTCTTACACAGGTACCATGCGCGTGTAGGGATAGTTGGGGGGGGGGGTGTGTGGTGTGTGTGTGTGTGTGAGATGATCACTCCTGTTCCTGTTTGTTGGTATTTCCTGGTGGCAGTGCCACAACTGGCACCACTGTGCAGCCAGGCCCATAAAGAGGATTATGGATCAAGTCCAGAGGAAACCAGGAGGCTTTTGCAGGGTGTCTGACAACTGACAACATTCCTCTGCTTACCATACCACTCCCCCACCCGCACACTCACCCCACCAAATCTCCATCGAAGAATACCTGGCTCTAGACCACAGATATGTCACAAAGGATGTAGATTCTAGAACCCATTCCTTTTATTCCACCAGAAAAATTAGCAGAGGGAGGAAAACTGTAATTCCTGATCAATCCTGTGACTGCAAATGATGTTGGGTCAAATCATCATAAATTATGGGCCTACTGATCACCATGCAACCATAACCAGATTACCAAATGCTCTCCATGTTGATGTGGGAAGTATTTGAGGACCGGGTAGGAATTACAACTATGTTTGGTTTTGTCCGATTTTCATTCATGTCATGAGGACTGTACACTGTTGAGCTCTAAAGCCTTCTCATCTGGAGCAGGGCTCAATTCCAATGGAGTTCCAGTATCAGGGTTGTTATGGGCTAAACCATATTCCATAGCATTTCAAAGAAACAATAACGGTCAACAGAAGACACAATGTCTGTCACACAGCCTGGACTATTATTATGCTGTCCATTGTAACCATACACTTGCCATGACGCCATGACGACAGCCCTCCAATCCACTTGACAAGCTCACACACACTGTAGTTTCCAACATACATGTGCATCATAAGATGGCATGTGTGTCACATTATTTTTAGCATGGCACACCCTCCCACCCCTAACACACACACACACACACACACCCTCATTCTCACCTCTCACCCCTGCACACAGCCTCATCAACTTGAAGGACAGACGACTTCGAGGCTCGAGGGACAAATGGAGCGTAAACATGAAACATGCATGTGACTCTGGTCTGGTTGTGAACTTGCTCGGGGTATGTCAGAGAGTATCCCCTGGAGAAGGGGGCGTCCCGACGGGATTTACATAAAAACAGGAAGGCTAGTATGCATGGTACTGGCCTGTCAACACCAGTCTCCCACCTCCCACGGATGTCATTACATTTAGATGAATGGGGCTGGATTGGGAGCTTTAGCACATGGTAATCCTAGGCCATCGATCTGTCACTCTGGGCGAAGGATGCTTGTCGGTGTATTTGGAGCGCGTGGGGGCCTCTCCTCTCTATTTTAGTCGTGGGTTTTGGAGGATGACCTTGAAAAGGCAGACGGGGTTTGCCCGTCACAGAGAGTGGCTGGCACCTTCTGTCGACACCCCAGCTGGATACAACTGAATTTTTTCCTATGGTCACACCACCAATGCAAACATTTTAAGAGACATGCTCATTGCTCGCTCTCTCTCTCTCTCTCTCTCTGTCTCTCTCTCTCCATTCCTATCTCTTTTGTTCTCAGTTGGTGGCTAAACTTGCATAGCACACAGGCAATTACCATGTGTCCCAATAACAGACAAAAATACAATACACAATCTAATACACATGACAACATTCACTAATTTCACTAACATTCACTATTTCCCTTCCCTACTCCTCAATCTCTCTCTCTCTCTCTCTCTCTCTCTCTCTCTCTCTCTCTCTCTCTCTCTCTCTCTCTCTCTCTCTCTCTCTCTCTCTCTCTCTCTCTCTCTCTCTCTCTCTCTCTCTCTCTCTCTCTTGATTTCTCTCACTCTCTGGGATTTGTCCTGTAGTTCAGGCCTCATGCTCTTTGTATGCTCTCTCTCTCTCTCTCTCTCTCTCTGTTTTTTTTCTCCTCTGTCACGACAGGGCCAGGCTGCATTATCTCTGCATTGCTTACCCCCACAACAGCCCTCCCTGGCAGCTCACATTATATTATATCACCCCATGAAAGGGCTCGGCGTCAGACAGAAGCGGCGACGACAACGACGCAGGCCCTTTCCCCAGCCCAGTAGGCCTTTCCCCAGCCCAGCAGCACACACACACACACACACACACACACACACACACACACACACACACACACACACACACACACACACACACACACACACACACACACACACACACACACACACACACACACACACACACACACACACACACACACACACACAAAGGAGGGTCGGTTTCTCTCTGCCTGCAGGGAGAGATGCCCTTTTACTCCACACCGACTGTTTCAATTCCATTCAAATTCATTTATTTATACGTTTTTGGTGTGTTTGTGTGTTTGTGTGGGTGTTGGTGTGTTTGTGTGGGTGTTTGTTTGTGTGTTTGTTTATTTGTTTGTTTGCTGGCATTAGCAATGAATACTATCTAAAGGTGCTTTTACGGAACCCAAGGTCTGAGCCCCCTGAGGCATGCACATGAATGACACTGGCAAGGAAAAGCGCCCTTTTTCACAGTGAAACCTTGAGCAGGGCCCCACTCTAATGGGGATGGGGGCAATCCTCCTCCGACTAGCCTAGTCGAACAGCTGAGGGAGAAATAGGGTGGTGGTGGTGGTGGTGGTGAGGGGTGAATGATTTCCTCTACGTGGCATGAAGACTAAGTGACGTGAAGACAAAAGAGGTGGCTAAGGTGGCCAGAGCAAACTCCACCAAACTCACACACACACACACAGGGACCCTCAAGGCTGCCCGCTGGGAACCCCGCCACGTCCACTGCTCAGCGCTGGAATGTGCCGGAGAAGAACTATGACCAGTGCGTCTGCAGACCACACGACATATTTGGGGAATATTTCGACGGCTAGTAGCTTTTCCATCCCCTCTCGAATAATTGTGGGAAATCAACAAAAAAAAAAAAAAATCCACATAGTTTTCTAAAAACATTTGACATGCAGAGCGTGGCTCGTGGCCATACTGCTGAAGCACACACGACCCCCACACTTCCCTGCTAACACTGCCACTACACTGATCCACAGCTAAAAGGCTTCATTCAATCAATGCTATTATCGCAGGGAGAATGACTTATTAATTCAAGAAATCCCTTTAAAAATTCTATTTCCCCTTATTAATGGTTCATAAGCTTACTCTTTAGCTGAACATACAGTGTATGCGGCTGCGCTAGTCCCACAGGACAGGTTTTACACTGAAAAATGAGAACGCTTAGCAGTCGGAGGTATGGCAAACTCGATAAATTAAACAACCTGCCATTAAAACTGGCTTGTCGCGGGCAGTGATGGCACATACTCGACTGCAGACTGTTTCAGTGTTCAAAAAGCTAATGTTACTGGTGTACTGAGTCAGGGGTGGTGGTTTCAGTCCAGTTAGTCCAATGAGCTTTTTTCAGTTCATGGACTACGAGCAAAACCTGAAAAAGAGAGATAGAGAAAGAGAGAGAGAGATAGCTTGCACTTTTGGGGATGAGACAAGCAATACCCAGACATACACAGACAGACAGACACCCACAGTCATTTCAGTGCCATGAAACACACACACACACACACTCATCTTTGATGGACGGTTGTGGCAACCAAGAAGAGGGAAGCAACCATGATTCATACAGTTAATATGCAACCATGTAATGGGGCCTTGCATAATGCATGACATGGCAGACCACATTGCAGATCTCACTGCAGTGCTATTTATCTAGCTATCTATCGCTGGCTTCTTATCAATAGTAGTGTTCTCTTCTCTAGCACAGTTTCTCCAACATCCCAGTCCCTTCTTGCCTATTTTCCAACATCACTTCATTTTGAGACATATGATTATAGCTGGACTCCGCTATGATTGTGTCGAACTGGGCTATAGTCTCTCCACAGGGGCCAAAAGGCCTTTGAAGGAATTGTGGATTGTGATTTTTGGAAGTCCCATTTAGGAGGCAAAAAAAGCTCATCGAGGGCCTTCCAAAATGCATTTCATAAAGACCAATCTGCCAGCATCAAATGCATTAATGCTAAAGGCATTAAGCCATAAAACTAGTTTGCCACCAACTGTGCAGCATTAGTGTGACTGCTGTGCTAAACTGATCAAAAGTAAATGGTAGAGAAAACAAACAATGGTTGGTTCAATTCTAGCCATTTAAAGAGCAGTAACTTGTGAATAAATGGAATTCCATTCAAAATGGAAACCCATCATATCTAGAATTATGACATACTGCAAAATGGTAGCATTTCATAATGGCTTCATTTAGTTTCGTTACTATAGGTCATTTATATGCATTTGCTGCTACTTCTAGAGCTTGGGCGTGCAATTATTCAAAAGGGCCGATAGTGGAAAATAGTGCCTACTTATCACAGCCTTCTCAGATCCTGAAAATGATACATCCAGAGGCGCTTTCATTTTTTTGACAAAAAACTCTCTCACTGCACCTTTAATTTGTCCCAAGCTAAAATAATACGGTAAAGAAATGATCATAAATCTGTCGGTCAGGACACGGCAGAAGTTAAGGAGCAATGTGCGGAGGAAGAGAAAGCTGTCAGACGGAACAGCAGTAGAACCGGGCCTGAAGCCAGACGGAACACCCACTCTCAGGGGCATGGGAACGGCGAAAGTCCACCCTGACAGGACAGAGGCAGCCTAGCAACCACGGGCCAATCAGGGAGATAGTCAGAACGTCCGGCTGACAGGAGTGATGACTCTGCTGCTTGCCGCCAAGGTGAACTGCCAGCTGAAGAAGTAGCGGGAGGTGTGAAGTGTGTATGGGCACGCACGCACACACACACACACACAGTTATTCACCACATATACACTCATGGTCATGCATCAAACACACATGCTATCAGAGGATGTGAAGGCTGAAAAAGGCTTGTGTCTGTCTCGGAAAATATGAATAGTCTCTCTCTCTCTCTCTCTCTCTCTCTCTCTCACACACACACACACACACACAACACACACACACACACACAAACACACACACACACACACACACACAAACACACTCTCACACACACACACACACACTGAGGGAAGAACAGAGTTCAACAGCAGAAGACAAAGACACACATGACCCTACATCAAACACTGCATGATGGAAGCGTGACGGCTTCACTGTGGAGTGCCCAAATTACAGCTGGCCTGGCAAAGGCCTGTCATTTGCCATCAGAAGGGATGGCCTGCTAACACACACACACACACACACACACACACACACACACACACACGCGCGCACTGTAATGCAATAAGGGCCAGCAGAGTGTGTGATGGCCCACAATCATTATGACACTATCTGCCGGGCCCCTCTCAGTAAGGGTCTATTTAGCGCTGCTGAATGGACGGCAAATTGGGGTCCCGTGTTTGGGAGTGTGTGTGTGCTTTTGTTGCCATGGCCGTGGCGCGGGTGTCTGTGATATCAGCTCAGGCCCAGACACTGGTCATTCATCATTCACATGTTGTGTGCAGTCTCAGTCTCCCTCTTTCTCTCACATGTGTACACACACGCACACACAGACAGACACAGACAGACACACACTTACAAACTCTGTCTGGGTATCCCCGCCCAGAGATATGCACACACATACGCCTACTTTATGCTCAGTTTTCCTTCATCTCAAACTGTCTTTCACACAAACATACAGACACACACACACGCACGCACGCACACACACATTTTCCCAACCTCACCCACTCAAACACAAGCACACCCACACCCAGTCCCTGTGACTAACAGCAGGAAATCAGAATGCACTCCCGCCTAGATCAACCAAACAAACACACACACACACACACACACACACACACACAGACACACACACACACACACACATCCCAGACGGACTGACAGCAGGACAACAACAAGTCCACGGGATACAGACTAGCACACCAAAACAACAGAGGAACCGAGAGAAAAGAGCAGAATAACACAGAAAGAGAAACAACAGAAAGAACAGAGCGGAGGAGAGAAGAGAGAGAATAGAGGGAGGGGGAGAGATGGAGAGAAGAGAGAGAAGCAAAGGGAGGGGGAGAGATGTAGAGAAGAGAGAGAAGCAGAGGGAGGTGGAGAGATGGAGAGAAGAGAGAGAATAGAGGGAGGGGGAGAGATGGAGAGAAGAGAGAGAATAGAGGGAGGGGGAGATGAGAGAAGAGAGAGAAGCAGAGGGAGGGGGAGAGATGGAGAGAAAAGAGAGAATAGAGGGAGGGGGAGAGATGGAGAGAAGAGAGAAGCAGAGGGAGGGGGAGAGATGGAGAGAAGAGAGAGAATAGAGGGAGGTGGAGAGATGGAGAGAAGAGAGAGAAGCAGAGGGAGGGGGGAGAGATGGAGAGAAGAGAGAGAATAGAGGGAGGTGGAGAGATGGAGAGAAGAGAGAGAAGCAGAGGGAGGGGAGAGAGATGGAGAGAAGAGAGAGAATAGAGTGCATGAGACAGGAGAGAGAGAGAGAGAAAAGGAAGGCAGAGTCAAAGAAAGAGAGAGAAAAATAGAAACAGATGCAGAAGACAGAAGAGGCTGGAAAGAGAGAGGGAAGGAAAGAGAGACAGATAGAGAGAAAAAGATGGAGGGGGGCTGGAGAGACAAAGAAAGAAAGTGAGAGACAGAAAAGGAAGAGAGAGATGGAGAAGAGAGAAAGATCAAGAGAAGAGAGAGGGGTAAGAGGAGAGTGATAAGCTGAGACAGAGTGCAACCTCCAATCTCCCAAAACAGCTCAGTCCCTGCCAGCAGGAGACAGAGTGAGAGAGGGAGTGAGAGAGAGAGAGTAAGTGGAGGATAAAAGACAGGGAAAGGACAGGGGGGCGGATGAGAGGAAGACAGGGGAAATGAGAGAGGGATAAAGAGAGGGGAGGGAAGAGAGGGGATAACAGAGAGAGGGAAAAGGAGAGAGAGAAGAGGGCAGGAGAGTGACAGAGTCAACGAGGACTATGGTTATGGACTCAGGGAGCTGTTTCAGTGCCTGCTACTTCCCCTTTTTTATATATATATATATATATATATATATATATATATATATATATATATATATATATATATATATATATATAGATAGAGAGAGAGAGAGAGAGAGAGAGAGAGAGAGAGAGAGAGAGAGAAATAGAGAGAGAGAGATATTTAAATCTATTTTCTTTTTTCCCTTCTTGTTACACCAACATGACACAGTCTACAAGGAGAAGTGGCACAAAGACTGCAAGATAACCCTTCACCCCATTAATCGCACGCACGCACGCACGCACGCACGCACGCACGCACGCACACACACACACACACACACACACACACACACACATATATAGCTTTCCTCTCTCTCGTTCTCTCTCTCTCTGATTTCACCCAGTCATTTGGAGTAGCGCAGAATGCATTAATTGGACATTAATAATGCATCAATAACAAAATGAGGCACATTTAATCACAGTCCCGGGTTGCGAAACGGGTAAGCCACCCTGCCCTTCTGGAGTCAGACGCCATTTTAGGCCAGGAAGATTGGACTCCAGGTCAAGGGTCAATAACGAGATGGCCTGGTCTTTCAGTGCCCAGGGCCGAGCTTGTGTTTGTGAGGAAAATCTCATCTATACAACACAACTGTGTGACTTATAAACTGAGAGCGAGAATCCTGGATTTCTTGTTTCATTATTTCCTTTTCTTCTCCTCCTTGCAGATCTTGAGTGCATGCGCCGGTGGGCTGGGATTTGGGCACTTCCCTTCTTTGCCTCCAGCTTTGCATTTATTGATCCCTTCGATTCACAGACGGCTTTTTCCCTCCTGCTGCCTTGACTTCCTATTCTCTGACACACTCCGCCGTGCTTGGTCACAGCGACAGACAGAATCAGGATGTGTGTGCGTGTGTGTGTGTGGAGGGGGGATTCATAATCTGCCATGTCGTTAACCTCTGACTGAGCACAGTGACTCATTTAAAAATGCGATAGCAAAACAAACCCTCCCTTCCTCCTGCTACTTTCAGTTTTCTTTTTTTCCTCCCAGATTCTAGTTATGCCAACATTTCAGAACAATAGGGGTGAAACCAGATCCTACAATGTTGTGTTTGTGCTTCAAATTCATCAAGCAAATGAAAACAGGACATTTTTTTTATTTTATGTTTTCATCTGCCAGAATATCACTCCAGTTTTTGTGACACCTGAGGTGCACTTAGATCTTTTCACTATCTGGGGAGACTGTAAAAGGAAGGCAATATTGCCTCATGTACTTTCATAGTCTGTGAGGGTGTGTGTGTGTGTGTGTATCTGTGCATCTGTGTACTTTAACTGTGTACCCACTCTTGTCATGTGTGTGTGTGTGTGTGTGTGTGTGGCATAACTACAAAAGCTCCAGGGACCTACTGTAATGGAGCAATGGTGGGTCATGTTTGGGCTGGAGTACAGCTCAACACCCCCCCCCACCCCAAACACACACACACACACACATGCACACACATGCACACACATGCACACACACACATACACACACACACACACACACACACATGCACACACACATACACACACACACACACACACAGATCTAACCCTCCACCCCCACTTGCCTCGCATCAGTAGCTGGCTGGCTACAGTTGTAAGCGCCTCAGGTGTTTCTACTACCCAGAAAATAATAAAATAACGAGATAGAGAGAGCAAGAGAGAGAGAGAGAGAGAGGACAAGTCAGCACCCTTGCACTGGGTTTGTGCAACAGACCCCACACAGCACCTCGCCAGGCTACTCATATCAAAAGGCCAGAAGTTCACAGAGAGAGAGAGAGACTCAGCTAACTCAGCTAGGGCAAGACACGGGCTGATGATTCAGAAGGCAGGCAAACAGTAATTACTGACAAACTGAATGCAAATAAACAGCTGGCTACAGCAAGGACGTACCAGAGGAAACAACCTCGAATTAACTCACGACCAGAAACAGGCCAAATTCTGCCAGGTCCAGGGCCAAATTAGGGACATATCCGACTCAGATCCATCGCATAGCTGCCATCTACTTGCCTAGATGTGTTTGATTTTATCCTACACTGTAATATTAGACTCTCTCTCTCTATCTCTCTGTCTTTCTCTCTCTGTATCTCTCTCTCTGTCTCTCCCTCTCCCTGTCTCTCTCCTTCTCTCTCTCCTCTTTCTCTCGCACTGATGTTGTCATTCTCTGGGGAACAGGAGCTCCAGGGAATCCCTCCCCCCTCCTCCCCATCGCCAAATGAGTGCATCCGTCACAGCTGATGACAGCTAAGCCGACGAATGAGGAAGCAATTACAAGTGATGAGGTGCTGGCGGCCCCCTCCCCTCTGAGTCCCACTAGAGTGTAAATAGGCTTGTTTGTGTGTGTGTGTGTGTGTATATGTGTGTGTGTGTGTGTGTGTGTGTGTGTGTGTGTGTGTGTGTGTGTGTGTGTGTGTGTGTGTGTGTGTGTCATGTTGTTTTTGGGGGGGTGGGCTATATCATCGGGGAGCGGCATCTGGGGGGTACACAAATCCGCAATGACGGAATGGTGCTTGGGCACTACCCAACAACCTGCTAATCCCAAAAGATGGGGGAGGGGGGCAGTGGGTAGTGGGGTGATAAAGAAGGGGGGAGGGTGGAGGTTTAAACAATACACCCCTCTGACACGCCCCGACAGCCCCTCGTGCCACTGACATACATGCCCCTTGAGGAGGGGAGGGGAGGGGTGAGACAAGTAGAGCCCCGGGCCTGTGTAAGCGATCCCACCCCAGCTGAAGCTCTTCAGCACAGAGGAGAAAAAGGGGGAGAGAGAGAGAGTGAGAGAGGGGGGGGGCATTTAGGAGAGCACCAAACAGAGCTACTGAATACATTACCATGTATACATTACATTACATTACATTACCATCCCAGCAACCGTAGCATGGCTGTGATGGCAATTCAAGATGACTTGAGAGCGGCCAGCCCTGGGCCAAGACTGGTGCAGATTCACTCTGACCAGGGAAACGCAGTGCCAAGAATCCAAGAACAAAGGCATCACATTTACAGGAACATACAATAATCAGAGGGAGATCTGATATGGCAAAATATGTGCAAGAATGCTTCATAACCAGGCAGCAGTCCAGCTTGCACAGCATGCCCATCTTTCTGTCTAACCACACATCCCTACACGAAATGACCATCCCATCTGAGTGGAGACTGTTTTCTGTGTGTGTGTGTGTGTGTGTGTGTGTGTGTGTGTGTGTGTGGTGTATTTGAGCAAGACCTCTGACATTCTAATGTTTCTGGCAAACTGAGGCAGGCCTCTAAACCAAAGTGTCATTATTCACGGCCCCACAAAGGAATCTGAGGACACACAATTAAAGTAAATTAACTGTGCTGTGAATTTCTGATGGCCAATGACACGCTCGATTGGCTGGAAAAATCAGCTTTTGCTAAGAGCCCGGGCCTCCCCACTGGGGCGTGTCTTGAGAAAGAGGACTTGGAGGAAGTAAAAGCAAAGAAAAATCAAACCGTGTCTAGCCATGTTGTTATTTATAGACTTTTTAAAAAATGCCATGTCTCTCAGAACTGAGTCTTCTTGGTCCGTTCCCTGAAATGATCCCCCACAAACACACACAAATGCATGTACGCACACGCGCGCGCGCACACACACACACACACACACACACACACACACACACACAGAGACAGACACACACACAGCTAAAAGCTATGTTGAGGAAGAAGAACAGAGAAGTGAACAGAGTGGGGGTAGAAATGACTGCCCCAAAGGATTGTGGGTACTCCCCACCATCTTCCTTCACTTATGGTCTCTATCCAGCACCCTTCGGGGTACAACAGTTTCCTTATCTGCCAGCCATTGCTCAAGTATTTCTTCGATTCCCTTCCTCCTCAGACAAACATCAGCCCCACACTGAGAAGCCTCCAGCATTCCATGCTTCCATGGCAGCAGAGATGTGGGGTGAAGGGTACAAGCTTTAGATATCTATCTGCCCCAATGGATTGTGGTTAAGAAACAGTAATGAGCACACTGGCGGAGCCAAAAGGATGAGGGCTTTAATGGAGGCTGGGCCTGCATGCATGTTTCATCAGTGGCAAAGATGGGTCCTCCTCACCAGACTCCCTACCCCTCCACCTCCCCTCTCCCGTCCATGCCAGTACAGCGATGGCTACGGCTATGAGCGCCAACATCAAAGCCAATACCTCCAATTAGACAGTGAAATTTTAATCTTAGGCGCTGGCTACGGATCAAAAGCTGGAAAACACTGCGCCAAAGATCAGTGTGTGTTTTTTTTTTATTCCCTCTCCTTTACTTTCTCTTAGCACAGTAGTCCCACCATTGCAGACTTTGGTAAAGGGGCAAATTGAGTTCAGCTGGGAGGGTTAAAGGGACTCATCGGGGACATTTTACAGGAGTATATTTACCCAGCTCGACTCAGCTTGGCTTGGCTAGCCACCACCTCGGTGAGGACATGCCCTTGGGCAGTTGAGGCTTGGACCATCATTCATTCCAAGAACTGGCATCTGAGGAGTTTGTTTGGCTTCCATAGACACACTCACGCAGAGCAGGTGGTTTGGATGGAATGTGGAACTCTATTAGTCTGAAAATACTGATTGTGTCTGTTATTGAAAATAACCATTGCGATTTCATTTGCTGTACTTCACAAACAAAGATACACTTCTGGAGATGAATCAGTTATGTGGAGCACATTCCTGAGGTTAATTCCTCAAAAGCAGAGGATTTAAAGTATAAAAGACTATGAGTACTCAGAAGTAGTGTCACATTTATCTCTAGAAATAAGTAGGACTACTCACGCAAAAAAAGAACCCGGAAGTTGATTCTGGCAAACCTGTTTGGCTGTACTGGTTTGGCAGAGAAAGAATGCATGACACCATATGTCATTTATCCAAAACACAAGTGAATACACAAAAACACTAAGACACTTACGCACGCACACTCCACAGCGCTATTTGTTCACTTGTCATAAGCTGTGCGGGTGCTACAACAGAGGCCTTGCAGACCTCCACAAATCAGATGGTGGGAGTGTGTTCCCCCATTGCATAACCCGACGACGAGGTCAGCCAATTTAAGTCTCATGTCGTGTTTCACCCGCTGCGAATGGGATAAGAATTCTTAATCCACTTAACGCCGCGCACACTTACATTGTCAGACAATAAGGGTATTTATATTAGCGCGAGACAAACGCAGCCTCAGCTAATTGAAAACAACGTCCTAGACTAGAGCTATAGAAGAAGATGCCTGTGTGTGTCACCATGAGACTGGGACCGCAGCGCGAGGTGCGCTTTTATATGCGTGCTTCATTTGACTCAGGTGAGCTCCAGGGAGGATATTAAATATTAAAATATGGAGATCGCTGAACATCACGGTTTTGCAGAGAGAGCGCGCGCACACACAGACACACACACACACACACACACAGCAGCTGACAGTGTGAGTTAAACATGCGTTATTGGGAGAGAAATAAGCAAACATTAAAAGAGCAAAATGCCAGAACAGCCATAGAGGGCAAAGGACAAGAAACCGACATCAAAAGAAAAAGACCTGAAATGTGAGTACATCCCAGAAATTGTGCTACTTCACACACCAGTCTAAATCCTGTGACATAAGACACTAAAGACTGATATAATAATATATTTTTTAAAAAAAAACGGCCAGAACATTAGCAGGTTGGGGAGAACGGAAGTAACTCCCTTGTATGGGCTATACTGTTGCACTTAATTGATTTGACATCTGGCGAGATTCATCGCACATCAAGGCTGCTGACCAACGCTCTGACCGCCCTCTGTTTTCCCCACTAGATTTCTTTACCACTCTGTCCCTGGCGCGGGGTAACCAAGCCTGCCACGGACCGAAACAATACCCCACAGACCCCGAAGAGGAAAGATATAAATTAACGGAATTCCGTGGTCATTTACAGGGCAAGGCAGAGGTTTAATTCTAACATCTTCGCCAAATGACCGTTCTCTAACCCATTATATTGTCTTCGTCTACATTTTGATCTCTCCAATTGATAGACAGGATAAGGCTCCGTTTTAGATGTTTAAGTTATTTTGGCGCTCGACGTGTCATGACATGTGACACAATATTGGTAAGTACGTCCGTCGTACAAGCACAATATGACAACACTGTTTAACAAAGCCACTGGCAACACTGTGGCGTAAAAACAGACCCTGGCGAGGCGAACCGTGGACAGCAATCAGCGAGTTCACTGTCTCAAGTGTTTCCACCAAACACGCAAATGTGAACATCACCCTATGAAAACCAATTAAAAAATAGTCTTTTGACAAACAACTAGACAATGACCACTTGGAATTAATTAAAATAGGCGGACTGAAATAGCTATGCATATTATCAAAGACCGCTACTGTATTGAAACTCGATTTCCACTCCGGCTGCTGCTGCGCTCGGAGCAGATGACCACCAGTGAAATAGTTACAATGGTAAACCGGGAAAAACTTACCGACGCCGTATTTCTCGTGTTCTGTCGGTATCCACATGCTTACGATTTGTACATTAAACACCACGTCGGAGCAGAAACAAAACACAGAAATCCAGTAGTGGGTAACGCATTCTATGGGCTCGCTATCACCGCCGTGGAGTCATTGTTCAGATTGCAGGAGGCAAACTACAGTGCATGAGTGCATTCACACCAGCGCAGATACGATGGGCGCGATGCATTATGGGGGAACGTAGGCTACTAGCCTACCCCCAAGAGGCTTTCGGAACAGACGCGTTTTCAACCGGACTCTCCGTTAGGTCTGCTCATGGATTCTTTAAGGTATTAGAATTCATATCAAAAGTTAAAACACGTTGCTATTAATATATTCTATAGTTAGAAACGAACGCACTTATTGATTTATTTTTGTTCTTTTATATTCAATGGTATGGCCTACACCAAGCTAAACAGAGATCCCTCAGGCAGTTTTCTGACTGACTGGTGTGACTTTACACGCAAATTCCCCGTAACAAAACGCACAGATATTTAATCTGCCTTGAACTGAAGGAAGTAAAGTGCTCTTCGCTGTCAGTCACATCACACTCAGATGGCCATATAAAGAATACATGAGTATTGTGTGGGTAACTGAACACACTAAAACTGTGGTGCCTCATGCACACACACACACACACACACAGAGAGAGAGAGAGAGAGAGAGAGCACATATAAACACCAGATAAAAGTTCATTGCTCAGTAGGGGGGTGTCGACCACAAGATTTCTGGGATTTAAGTCGAGAGCCTGGATACAGTCTCTCGGAAACATCCAGTTATTCTCTGGAGACAGCTTCCCATGTTCAAATCCACCCACTGACAACAGTCTGATATGACAGAAACAGAGATTTTTGTGAGACTAATGTTACTTATCCACAATGTGCGGATGTGGGTTAGTGTGCGCTTGTGTGTGTCTGTGTGTGTGTGTGTGTGTGTGTGAGTGCGCTTGTGTGTGTGTGTGTGTGCGCGCATGTGTGTGTGTGTGTGTGTGTGTGTCACTAGTGAATGTGAAACTGGGTTAGTGAGTGAATTTGTATTTCCACTCAGAAAATCTACAAATGCAAATATAAGTGTGTGTGTGTGTGTGTGTGTGTGTGTGTGTGTAGTCTATTTACCTGTCTCATTTTGTGTATTTCTCACAATGCTCACAATGCTGTGTGTGTGTGTGTATGTGTGTTTATGTGTTTGTGTGTGTGTGTCTGTGTGTGTGTGTGTGTGTGTGTGTGTGTGTGTGTGCGTGCGTGCATATAATTATGCCTGGGTCTGTGCATTGTAAATGGCTTAAACAGATACAGACGAGTAAGTGATTGTGCATGCAGTCAAGAAGTTTGACAGTGCAGCTTAGAGGCTCACACACACACACACACACACACACACACACATATATATATATATATACATGCACACACGCACTCAAGCACACGCACACACAGACATCATATTTCTCTTAGGATGAGGTAGTCTCGTGTGCATGAAATGCTCTTCTTATATCAATTAATTATGGACTAAGCACTGAAGGCTGTTCACAGAGGGAGGAATTCTGAGGATACATCCCCCCACGTAAACTAGGTAGGCTTGGACTGAAGGCGGAAAAAGAATATGTGCCAATGAATATGGTCTGCACACACATGCACGCACGCACACACACAGACATACATACACACACACACACACACACACACACACACACACACAGAGTGAGAGAGAGACAGACAGGCTCACAGAACACACACAATAAAGAGAAGGTAGAGACATATGTTCCCTCACTTACCCCCCCCCCCACACACACACACACACACACATACACACATATACACACACATGTAAAATATAATACAACTTGTGATTAAACCACAAATAAAACATATGTGACATTAAATTCATATGTCGTTATCAATATGCACACAACCACACACAGAGAGAGAGAGAGAGAGAGAGAGAGAGAGAGTAAAGTCACATATAAACATGACCCAGGGTCTCAAAGAGCCTCATTATTTTTCCTTTTGTTTCAGAGTTGACCCCTCTACTAACAATAGACATGAGGTATTGATCACATTGATTGGTGACAGCTTAGATGTCTTCATTTGCTCATGGGTGCTTTTACCAAGCCGAAACAATGACATATCTCCCTCTCTCCCCTTTATTCCTCAATCTATCTTTTGTGCTGTCTTTCTGCCTTCTTTCTCTCTTTTCATGTTCTTTTTTTCAGTCATTATCCTCTCATTTTTTTGTCTGTTTATTGTACATATCTTCCTTCTCCCTCCTTGTCATCTTGTCCTAACGCCCCCCACCCCCCCAACTCCGTCCCTGTCCCTGTTTCTTCTTTCCTCTCTCACCCTTCCTCATCCTCTCCTCTTCATCCTTTCACAGCTGGACGTGTGGTGTCCTTTCAGTTAGATCCTTATTCTTTCTCTCTCGTTCAGCTTCTCTCTCTCTCTCTCTCTCTCTCTCTCTCTCTCTCTCTCTCTCTCTCTTTCTCTCTCTCTCTCTCTTTTAAAGTTCACAGAGGGGTCAGACAAGGTTGTGCCTTATCCGGCATGTTGTACACTCTGGCAATTGAACCCCTATTGGTAAAGCTTAGGAAAGAACTGGTGGGGGTGAGGATTCCAGCGTGTGAAAGTGTTTTTAAACTGTCAGCTTATGCAGATGATGTTGCAGTACTTGTAAATGGTCAAAGAGACATAAACATTATGTTAAAGATTTTTGATGATTTTAATGCTGTTTCCTCAGCGAGAGTAAACTGGTCCAAAAGTTTAGCTATGCTGGTCGGGACATGGTTAAATGGGGAGCCAAGTCTTCCAGCTGGCTTACATTGGGCCAGGAATGGTTTTAAATAACTTGGTGTTTTTTTAGGGAATGAAATGTTTATTCAAAAGAACTTTGATGGGGCTGTTGAGAAAGTTAAGGGCCGCCTTGATAAATGGAAATTCCTTTTAAATAAGATATCATACAAGGGGCATGTCCTTATTATCAATAATTTGGTGGCATCCGCCCTATGGCATCAGTTATCTTGCGTGGACCCTCCAGCACAGTTGCTGTCAAGGATCCAGTCAATCCTAGTGGACTTCTTCTGGGATAAACTTCACTGGGTTCCACAGAGCATCTTATACCTACCTAAAGAGGAAGGTGGACATGGACTAGTGCACCTACAAAGTAGGACAGCTGCCTTTCGGTTGCAGTTTGTCCAGCGTCTTCTCATGGGGTCTCTGGATTCCTGCTGGAAATCTGTGGCGTGTGCCATTTTACAGACTTTTGATGCACTGGGGCTGGACAGAACTTAGTTTTGGATGGATCCAAAAAGATTGAACGTCAACAAACTCCCTGTGTTTTATCGTAATTTGTTTGGTCCCTTTTAACAGTGCAACGGACAGGAAGCACAGTCTTTGTATTGGCTTTTAAAGGAGCCCCTAATCTATGGTTCTGTTTTGTTTTGTCAATTAGGGATGAGATCTATTCGAATAGTAACTCAGCTTCTTGAGAAATGGCGGGCCTCCCTTACAAGGGAACAACTGCAGATGTTGGCGGACTACTTCAGGGGGCTGTGCAGTTCAGACTATAATGATCCTTTTCCCAATCTTTTATTGTCTCCAAATTTGACAGGTTGTACTGGCTCTTACTTGCATTTTGAACAATTGTTCAAGTGTTTATATAAACTGTGTGTGAAGTCTTTTAACAAAAAGTCTCTGGACAAGAGGGTGGAAACACCCTGGTGTACTGTTTTACAAATGGGGGAAGATGTTCGACCCCAGTGGAGAGCACATACAAGTCACCCTTAGCCAAAAAATGTGGGGATTTACAATGGAGGATTCTGCATGGAGCAATTGTTGAATCCTGTTGTTGGTCAAGAGTGCCCTTTTTGTTTTGTGAGAGAGACTGTGTTTCATGCTTTCATGCAGTGTGTAAGGCTAAGACCATTATTTGTGGTTCTACAGTCACTCTTTGATACTTTTAATGAAACATTTTCAATGGAGATTTTTATTTTGGGTTTTAAATATGTGCAGAAACACCGTTTCAAATGTCAGCTGATAAACTTTCTTCTAGGTCAAGCAAAAATGGCAATCTATGTTAGTCGTAGAAACAAAATTGAGCAAACTTCTAGTGACAACATAGTAATGGTCTTTTCAATACTTGTGAGGTCTCTCGCATGTTAATTGATTTTCATTTTTACAAAGCCATTATGAATATTGAATCTTTTGAAGAAATTTGGTGTTATAATAGTGTGTTGTGTAGGGTTGCTGATGGTGAATTGCAGTTTGCACATTTCTTGGAGGATTGACTTGCCCCTTGATTTTATTTATTATTTTTTACTTTTAATGCGACTGTACATAATACAGTTGCATTAAAAGTAAGAGGTGGATAAACTCTAATAAGAGGTGGATAAACTCAATTTTTTTTAACTTTCAGAGGTGGATGAACCATGTTTACTTACCGCGTTCAGCGTGCACTACATCCCTGGTCCTCTCTTCTGGGACCGTGAGACCCATTCAGCTTCCCTCCAACAAAGTCTCCAGGTCTGGGTCTGACTCTACAGAAAGCAGCAGCACCCCCTCCTTCCTCTAGAGTCCTCACATAGACCTATCACGGCTCTTTCCATCCCAATTTCTCTCTTTCATTTGATCTTTGTCGTCCCTATTTCCCACATGGTTTTTGACTGATAATAAAGGAAAGTTGACTTTTACAATGAAGGTCAAAGTTTCTTTCTCTTTCTCCCCCTGCCTCTCTCTCTCTCTCTCTCTCTCTCTCTCTCTCTCTCTCTCTCTCTCTCTCACACTCTGACCTCACAGGAAGCCTCACGCAGAGCAGAGCTCAGCTCCCTCCTTTAGGTGCCCTCTTTGCCTGACTAAGCACATGCCGCCTATGGAGACCCGCGAGGAGAAAGGGAGGAGGGGAGGAGATGGGAGGAGAGGAGAGAAGATGGGAGGGTTTGCGTGTCAGGAAGAAAGGGGAGAGAGGGTGGGGAGAGGAAAATCGAAGAACCGTTGTGTCCCGGCAGAGGGAAAGGTCAGAATGTACGGAACAGGAGAGTGGACAAAGGGAGACTCAGAAGTTCCAGTTCAAAAGAGAGAGAGAAAGTCACAGAAGAGAGAGATAGAGAGAGAGAGAGTCTCTGGGCATGGAAAGTCAGGATGGAGAGAATAGCAGGGCAGATAGAGAGAGAAAAAGAAGTTTGATGGAGGTAAAGAATAAAAGTTGTTGTTGTCAGGAAACTCAGGGGAAAGTGGCAATAGGGGAATAAGTTGAGAAAATGGAGAGAATGCATGGAATGCAATTGAAAGGGTGAGACAGAGGCAGAGAGAGAATAAGCATGTGGCGGGAAAATATGAGACTGAGGGGACTTGAGACTTTGACCTCTAGAAAGACAAGATGAGCTCAAGAGCATTCAACAGAGAGAAAGTGACAGTGACAATACAGAAAGAGGTAGAAAGTCAGATATTGTGTGTGTGTGTGTGTGTGTGTGTGTGTGTGTGTGTGTGTGTGTGTGAGAGAGAGAGAGAGAGAGAGAGAGACCGTGCCAGACACCTCTCCACACACACACTGCGGTAACAGGCATGTCTCGTACCAGACACCTCTCCACACACTGCGGTAACAGGCAGGTCTCGTGCCAGACACCTCTCCACACACTGCGGTAACAGGCATGTCTCGTACCAGACACCTCTCCACACACACTGCAGTAACAGGCAGGTCTCGTGCCAGACACCTCTCCACACACACACTGCGGTAACAGGCAGGTCTCGTGCCAGACACCTCTCCACACACTGCGGTAACAGGCAGGTCTCGTGCCAGACACCTCTCCACACACACTGCAGTAACAGGCAGGTCTCGTGCCAGACACCTCTCCACACACACTGCAGTAACAGGCAGGTCTCGTGCCAGACACCTCTCCACACACTGCGGTAACAGGCAGGTCTCGTGCCAGACACCTCTCCACACACACTGCAGTAACAGGCAGGTCTCGTGCCAGACACCTCTCCACACACACACTAGGAGGAGACGTTTACATGTTTATACTCACATTGCTTTTTTTTTTGTTATACTACTGTGTTATTTAACACTATAACACTAGCTTTGGCAACACTGTATTCAAACAACATAATAAAGCACCTTGCATTTGAATTAACATGGTACTGCAGGTTCGTGCCAGACACCTCTCCACACACTGCGGTAACAGGCATGTCTCGTACCAGACACCTCTCCACACACACTGCGGTAACAGGCAGGTCTCGTGCCAGCGGTAACAGGTAGGTCTTGTACCAACCACTCCCCTCCATACACACTGCGCTAACCGGCAGGTCTTGTACCAACTGCCTTCCCACACAATGCAGAAACAGTCAGAGAGAGAAAGACAACATACCAAACAAGCATAATCTGAGTACCCCATTTTCATTTACATCAACAAGTACACTATCTGCAACACTGAGCGTTGGAGAGTAAAAGCTATGTAATGGCTCCTGAGCTCAGACATGCAGAGGACTGATAGAGGAGGAAGATGCTCATGACAGACGTCAGACTGTATGGCTCTAAATTACATCATTCCTGTCTGTCTGTCTGTCCATCGGTCTGATAGTTTAGCTATTCTGTCTATCTGTATGCACGTCTTTCTGTTTATATTCATGTCTGTCTTTCAGTCAGTCTCGTAGATGGCAAGTAGCAGGGGTGGGGGAGACTAGCTTGGGTCTCATTGCGTGCCAGTGCTCCCATGGCGAGAGCTCTTCCACAGTGAACCCACTGGGGGACCTGAGAAAGGGCAGTCTGCAGCGATGCATAGCAAACACACATCCAGCCGTGGCCCAGCCAGCCTCCCCTGAGACACCCCAGCAAGGGCCCACACCAGAGCAGACCAGACCGGACCTCTCCACACACACTGCGGTAACAGGCAGGTCTCGTACCAGACACCTCTCCACACACACTGCGGTAACAGGCATGTCTCGTACCAGACACCTCTCCACACACACACTGCGGTAACAGGCAGGTCTCGTACCAGACACCTCTCCACACACACTGCGGTAACAGGCAGGTCTCGTACCAGACACCTCTCCACACACACTGCAGTAACAGGCAGGTCTCGTACCAGACACCTCTCCACACACACACTGCGATAACACGTCTCATCTTCCTATCTGCAGTATGGATGGGGAGTGTATATCACCCACAGTCAGTAGTCATGTCTTATGACTTTTACCATCATGGATCAGCAGCATGTGTGTGTGTGTGTGTGTGTGTGTGTGCGGATTTCCGTATGTCAGTTGATCTGTCTGAGATGTACTTTAGCACAACAACTCTCTTTGTGTAGGCATAGGTATTTTGCAAGAACTGAATATGAATCAAATTAGGTCTATTTATATCAATGTGTGTATGTGTTTGAGAGAGAGAGAGAGAGAGAGAGATACATGTTAATGTCTGAAGTCTTGGCTGTAGTTGTGTGAGGTTGGGCATCCTTGCCAAGAGTAGACATATGCCCCTTTTCCTCTGAACCCCAGGAAGAGGATTTAGCTAGATCTGCATCGGAAACATGAAAATAGATCAAGCAAAGCACAGTGCAGACACAAGTCAGTGAGTGAACATGGATGTGTGTGTGTGTGTGTGTGTGTGTGTGTGTGTGCTTATAAGACGAACACTAAACCAATTCCAAGGCACAACCCTGAAGTGGTTCAATTTATGGAATTGTCAAGTCTGTGGGGATGGGCAGATTTACTGTCATGGCCTATAGACAAATAACACTCTCTAATAGCATAATCCTCCAGAAAAAAATAATCTATTAGTGGAGTCTAATATATTTGCAGTGGGTCACGTGGGATTAGGGGAAGATAACCCTCCTTTCTGATCTGCTGGGGACCCAAGCCCAGCCCCACCTCTCTTTCTCTCGGCCGTCGGAGGCTGACTGATCTGATCCAGTGGACCTCGAAAGCAGGGAGAGTGGGGGCAGGGATATGGGATATGCCCACACCACATGAAATTGTGTGTGTGTGTGTGTGTGTGTGTGTGTGTGTGTGTGTGTGTGTGTGCGTGTGTATGTTTGTGTGTGTGTGTGTGTGTGTGTGTGTGTGTGTGTGTGTGTGATATGCTTGTGTCATTGTGTGCCTGTGTGTGTCATGTGTGTGAGTGTGTATGTTTTTGCAGGTGTTTGTGTGTGTGTGTGTGTGTGTGTGTGTGTGTGCGTGTGTATGTTCATGTGTGTGTGTGTGGTATGTGTGTGTGTATGTGTGTATGTGTGTGTGTGTGTGTGTGTGTGTGTGTGTGTGTGTGTGTGATATGCTTGTGTCATTGTGTGCCTGTGTGTCATGTGTGTGAGTGTGTATGTTTTTGCAGGTGTTTGTGTGCGTGTGTGTGTGTGTGTGTGTATGTGTGTGTGTGTGTGTGTGCCTGTGTGTGAGTGTGTATGTTTATGCAGGTTTATGTGCATATTTGTATGGACTGTACATATGTAGATGTCTGTGTTTGATGTGTTTATTCCACCAGTTTTTTACAGTGTCTATCTGTGTGTGTGTGTGTGTGTGTGTGTGTGTGTGTGTGTGTGTGTGTGTGTGTGTGTGTGTGTGAGAGAGAGAGAGAGAGAGAGACACATAGCCCTTTGTGGGTCTACCCGATAACACCCACTGGCTGCTGTCTTCTTTCATGTGCCCCTACAGACCAGTCGAGAGAGATCGTGCCTACATGTACGCCATGACACCAGACATCTGAACAGATAACCAGGGACACGGACCAGCCACAGAGACAGAGAGATAGAGAGAGAGAGAGAAAGAGAGAGAGAGTGAAAGAGAGAGGGAGAGAGAGAGGGAAAGAGAGAGAGAGATGAAGAAAGAGGGGGGAGGGAAAGAGAGAGAGAGAGATGAAGAGAGAGAGGGGGAGAAAGGCTAAGAGAGAGAGAGAGAGATAGAAAGAGAGAGAGGAGGGCCAGAAATGTGTCAGCCTGGCAACATCTTCTCCCAGGACAGCCCTGATATGAGAGAGAAAAGCAGTGTGGGTTATGGAAACATGGAAGCCCTCCTTTGATTACGTTAGGAAACGCTGGGTTTAGTATCGCTGGAGATGGGGTTTTGTAACAGGCTTTCCGGAGGGTTTGCTGAAGAGGAAAACAGGTAAAGAGAGATCAGAGGAAATGTTTGACGGATAAAAAAAAATCATCCTTCATCCTTTTATACACACACATACTCAGACAGGCAAGAAGTGTGCCACACACACACACACACACACACACACACACACACACACACACACACACACACACAGACGACATTGAGCCAGAGAGTGCCTTCTTATCCTCTATGCGCTGGGTGTCTTTTTCTCCGACATGCGAAGGAAAAGGTTTACGATGAGAATGCACGCGCTGTCTGCAGAGGAGAAGCAATTATCTTTGTGTGTGTGTGTGTGTGTGTGTGTGTGTGTGTGTGTGTGTGTGTTCTTTATGTCTGTGGTGATGAGTCTGTCATAGGAGAGTCTTGCAGCTGGGATGAGCAGAGCATCTTAATCTTACACATAGTCCTGGCAAAAAGACCTTTTGCTGCTTAGGGTAACGCATACATGCACACTGGGTAATGCATCACACACACACACACACACACACTCATGCACGCACGGACACACGCATGCACGCAACGCACACACGCACGCATACTGAGACACGTGAGTTTGCTCTCCCACAGACTCACATTTATACACAGACAGATTTGTGAATGAAAGTTTATATATTTATAAGTTTATGTGTGTGTGTGTGTGTGTGTGTGTGTGTGTGTGTGTGTGTGTGTGTGTGTGTGTGTATACTGCTATTTGTATGTTTTCATGGTGTGTGTGTGTGTGTGAGAGAGAAAGTTGTGGAAATGTATTTTTGTGTGAGTGTGTTTGATGGTTTAGCTTGAGAATGTGGCCTCCAAACTGGTCTGTCTGTCAGCCTTAGTCATCTCTGTAGGTGGTGCAGGAAGGGTGGGGGTGGTAGTGGAGTGGAGGGTGGTGGTGGGAGGTGGATGCCGAACTGCTAAACCACCTGGACCCGCCTGCTGCTACGCCAACCCACCAAACCCCCACCAACCAACCAACCAAACAACCAACCAACCAACCCAACCCACACACACCAGCCGGGAAGCCCCCCCACACTCCAAGTCCTCGCAGTCCTCCACCCTCTCACCCTCAGCAGATGGCTGTCATAAAAAAATCGCCCCTGTCTGTAATCGAGCAAAACACATTCCCCGTGTAGTCACTCTTTACCACACACACACACACACACAAACACAAACACAGAAATACACACACACACACACACACACACACACACACACACACACACACACACACACACACACACACACACACACACACACACAAAAACACAGAAATACACACACACACACACTGCTTCTTATCATTTACAGTCAAGGGTTACTGTCCATCTGACTCTCTGTCCCTCTCACCATGTCTATGCATTTTTTTATTCTGACTTTCTCTCTCTGTCTCTTTCTAACCCTCTTCTTTCTGCTACTCTCTCTACTATCATGTCACTTTGACACTCTATTTCTCTCTCTCTTCTCACGTCACGTTGACACTCTTTTCTCTCTCTCTCTCTTCTCACATCTCTCTGATACTCTCTCTCTCTCTCTCTCTCCTCACGCCACTCTGACACTCTATTTCTCTCTCTCTCTCTTCTCGCGTCACTGACACTCTATTTTCTCTCTCTCTCTCTCTCTCTCTTCTCGTCACTCTGATACTCTCTCTCTCTTCTCACGTCACTCTGACACTCTATTTCTCTCTCTCTCTCTTCTCGCGTCACTGACACTCTATTTTCTCTCTCTCTCTCTCTCTTCTCACGTCACTCTGATACTCTCTCTCTCTTCTCACGTCACTCTGACACTCTATTTCTCTCTCTCTCTATCTCTTCTCACATCACTCTGATACTCTCTCTCTCTCTCTCTCCTCTCCGTCCACTCTGACACACTCTTTCACACCCTCCTCCTCATGTTTCTCCGACCCCCCCCCCCCTCACTCTCCTTCCCTGTGAATAAACAGGGTGAAGTTTATGACACCGTGGCTTGATGGGTTTGTGTGGCGTCCAGTCACCGATGGCACTCCAGCCTGCCAGAGCCTGTAAATCCACTGCCCCATCTGTGCCAACGCGATGGCCAAGGCCGATAAAAAATCCCCCCCATTACCACTAATGAATGGCCTCTCAGGTAAACCGGCGGCTAGTGGGCTGTGATCTGACAGAGTGCAGGCTAATGCCCACACTATGTGGAGTTATCACTTATAACTGCACTGGGTCTTCCATGGAGGATCAAAGGGTAGCGTAATAGTTTTGTGTGTGCATGTATTTATTTAGGAAGTAGATCGTGAGTGATTGAGTGTGACAGACACAGAGGATGTGTGTGTGTGTGGGGGGGTATGGATGATGGTGTATGTGAGAGAAAAAAAGAAGAGGGAGAGACAACCAAGTATGCATGCATGTAGATGTGTGTGTGTGTGTGTGTGTTTGCGCGCATCTGAGAGAGAAAGAAAGAGAGAAAGAGAGAGAGAGAGAGAGAGAGAGAGAGAGTGAGGCATAAAGACAGAGGATCCACTTGCTATATTCCAACCCATCAACCTTTGTGAGTGACTGTTTTTCCCCTCACTATGTATATTTAGTACAACACTGATAGTGAGTGATTGAGTATGTGTGTGTGTGTGTGTGTGTGTTTGAGAGGATGCACTTGTTCTCTGCCAGTCCATCAGTGTCTGTTTGTCACCCCACTTTATATATTTAGTGTCATGCCAGCCTAACACCTAAAATATCCCTTGACTGTCAAGGATAAGGAGCAGTGTGTGTGTGTGTGTGTGGGGGGGGGCAGAGAGATACACATTCAAGATTGTTGTTATTGAAAGGCAGATTACCGCATTACCGCATTTCACCATCAGACCATCATGCATGACACGAATAATAAGATGACAAGTCAACTGAACACCTTTCCCAAAGGCATACACCTATTTATATACACAGACTGTGCTTAAACTGACACACAGGTACTTAAATAGATACAAACTACATGTGTTATTGCACTCATAAGGCCATTCTGGCACAAACATCTCTCTCCTGTACACATACACAATCTCTTTCCCTATACACTATCTCTCAGTTCTCAAAAGTGCAAATGGTTTTTACTCACGCAAAACAAAAGCACTTATATTGCAAAAATATTTAAAATTATTCAGAGTTGGTAAATAAATGGAGTTTATATTAGCATGTGTGCTTGTTCAAGTGCCTCTCATTCTTCCCCACTCACTCGCTCTTTCTCTCTCTCTCTCTCTCTCTCTCTCTCACACACATACACACACACACACACACACACACACACACACACAGACACACACACACACACACAAATTGTTCCAGCCTCTGTTGGTCATTATATCACAGGTTTGCAGCGTTGGAACAAACAGACTCTGAGAGGCAGATCAAAGGCAGTGCGGGTGGAGAGGGAGGTCGTCTCTGGGGGGCTGGAGATGTCAGGCTGAAATGCCACAGAAGAGCCTGAAAGGTGGACTTTTTTCTCCGCGGAGGATGGAGGAAGACCACCGGTCACTGGCTTGGGTG